>NC_053389.1:213055372-213373747 GCF_905171765.1 Bufo bufo
TTGAGAGATTGCTCCAAAATTTTCCATTTGACAACACGACCGGCAGATCCGTACTTCCTTAGGCAACTGAGGCAGTGAGACAAGGGGAACACACAGCAGTTCCAACAAAGGCAGGGTAACACTCTCTAAGGCATGGGACACTTTCATGACACCCCACCAGCAACCTAACCCTGAAGCGCGGCCAAGGAGGGAAAAGGTTTGGAAGATGGTGAAGGAATACATAGCAGACCGTGTCAGCATCCTAAATGATCCCTCAGTCACTTACAACTACTGGGTGTCCAAGTTGGACACGTGGCCCGAACTTGCACTCTACGCTTTGGAGATGCTGGCCTATGTCTGAGTGTGTATTTAGTGCTGCTGGTGGCATTATAACAGATAAGCGTATCCGCTTGTCCACTGGCAATGCTGACATGTTGACTCAGATAAAAATGAACAAGGCTTGGATTGCCCCTGACTTCTCAACTCCACCAGAGGACAGCTGAGCTGATGATGAACATAAAGGCAATTTCAATCTATCATTTATAATGTACTCAATCTACTGTAGCGTATTCCCATGCACCTTTTCCACCACAAAAAAAAAGAGTATATGGTTGAATCTTGTTTTCTCCTCCTCCTTCGTCCTCCTCATCCAGAATGTATATATTCCCTCCACTCAAATTTTTGCAATAGGGTCAGCTCAACTGCAGGCCCTCAACTCAAATTTATTTATAGTGTCAGCTCACCAGCAGGCTCTCGCCCTTAATGTTTTAGAGGGTCAGTTCAGCAGCAGGCCCTCGCCCCTAATGTTTTAGAGGGTCAGCTCAGCAGCAGGCCCTTGCCCCTAATGTTTTAGAGGGTCAGCTCAGCAGCAGGACCTCGCATATAATGTTTTAGCGCGTCAGCTCAGCAGCAGGCCCTCGCCCATAATGTTTTAGAGGGTCAGTTCAGCAGCAGGCCCTCGCCCCTAATGTTTTAGAGGGTCAGCACAGCAGCAGGCCCTCGCCCATAATGTTTTAGAGGGTCAGTTCAGCAGCAGGCCCTCGCCCCTAATGTTTTAGAGGGTCAGCACAGCAGCAAGCCCTCGCATATAATGTTTTAGAGCGTCAGCTGACCAGCAGGCCCTCGCATATAATGTTTTACAGGGTCAGCTCACCAGCAGGCCCACACCTAAAATCTTTTACTTGGTCTGCTCACCTGCAGGTCCGCAACTCAAATCTTTTAGAGGGTCAGCTCACCTGCAGGCCCAGAACTCAATGTGAATGAGGCCCTTCTTTATGTGATATACAGGTTGTATTGAAGTGCCTCTTCCTTTATAATTTTTGGCAGCACTTGCACTTTTTATACAAGCAGATATACAAGAAATAATTTTTTCAATAAATTTTTCCTATAAAATCGATTTTTTACTCTAGTTTTGTGCTTAAAACCTTAATTAGATTGTGGGCCTGGTGATTACTTAAAGCCCTTTTAAGCTGCATCAGCAGCAGCATGGTGATAAAAATGAGTGGCAAGGTGACATGGTGTGGAGATGGCAGCATGAGGAGGCCATATAGTGGCACAATGACTGAGTCTGGATAAAATACCAAGGCCACAGATTGTTTCCATCTGCATCTTTCTAAACAATCTGTGGAGATGTATCACGGTCACCTGCAGATTAATGCAGACCAGGGCTGTAGCTATAGGGGAAGCAGGGGTAGCTGCAGCTTTGGGGCCCTGACCCAGAAGGGGCCCATCCAGGAGGAGGAGGACTAAAGGATTTGGTCAGGGCCCCCTCAATAGTATTACACAATGAAATTATATACAGTGACAGTATAGACAGTGTATAAAATGGATGTAACAGCTGCCGACCCTGGTCTGAGAGCGATCTTAACTAGCCACAGGAATGCGGGCGGCATGAAAGGATGGGGTCGCTAAAAAATTACTGTGGGATGGAGCCCCATTAAAAAACTTGCTGTGGGGCGCAGTCAATTCTAGCTACGCCACTGATGCAGCCCAGAAAAGCAAGTTGGGTTTATTAATTCCAAAACCTTAATTAAATTGTGGGCCTGGTGATCAGTTTAACCCCTTAAGGACTCAGCCCTATTTCGCCTTAAGGACTTTTTTTGCAAATCTGACCAGTGTCACTTTAAGTGCTGATAACTTTAAAACGCTTTGACTTATCCAGGCCATTCTGAGATTGTTTTTCGTCACATATTGTACTTCATGACACTGGTAAAATGAAGTAAAAAAAATTCATTTTTATTTATAAAAAATACCAAATTTACCCAAAATTTGTAAAACATTGCAAATTTCCAAGTTTCAATTTCTCTACTTCTATAATACATAGTAATACCTCCAAAAATAGTTATTACTTTACATTCCACATATGTCTACTTCATGTTTGGATCATTTTGGGAATGATATTTTATTTTTTGGGGATGTTACAAGGCTTAGAAGTTTAGAAGCAAATCTTGAAATTTTTCAGAAATTTTCAAAAACCCAATTTTTAGGGACTAGTTCAGGTCTGAAGTAACTTTGCGAGGCTTACATAATAAAAACCACCCAAAAATGACCCCATTCTATAAACTACACCCCTCAAGGTATTCAAAATTGATTTTACAAACTTTGTTAACCCTTTAGGGGTTCCACAAGAGTTAATGGCAAATGGTGTTAAAATTTCAGAATTTAGATTTTTTTTTGGCAAATTTTCCATTTTAATCCTTTTTTTCCAGTAATAAAGCAAGGGTTAACAGCCAAACAAAATACTATATTTATTGCCCCAATTCTGTAGTTTACGGAAACACCCCATATGTGGTCGTAAACTGCTGTACGGGCACACGGCAGGGCGCAGAAGGAAAGGAATGCTATGTAGTTTTTGGAAGGCCGATTTTGCAGGACTGGTTTTTTTGACACCATGTCCCATTTGAAGCCCAATTTCCAGCATAGAAAAATAAACCCCTAAAATAACACTTTAATGGTATACTTTAAAAGGATCCCAATAGTGTCCACTATATGCAAACTAAATAGTATACAAACAAAATAATGTGACCGATAACCACATCCAGCAAAAATTGATCACCTGAGGTGCAGGAATACTTGTCCCTATATCTACCCCTATCCTAATACCTCAGCCCAGGGAGGGCTCCTGATGGTGGAGGCCCCCTGTCCACGTACCTAAACTACTACCCCTTACAGGTCCCTATAGGGGTGTCACAGGAATGATAAATTGTCCCAGGTATGAGGTATGGATATTGAATTACCATATATATATATATATATATATATATATATATATATATATATATATATATATATATGTCAGCTGGATGGAAAAAAGAAACACAAAACATATAGTACAGACACACACAGAACATATGATTGATCAGGGTTGACTTTATAGTCATATACCTTAGCTACCTCGACACGTTTCCCCCTAGACAGTGCTATGGGATCATCAGGAGGTGTAATAAAACTATTGGTCTATACACAAATAGATGTAACTAGATAAATGCTGGCACAAAGCCAGGTCACAAGGAGAAAGTGCTCCAGGATAAATGCCGGCATAAAGCCAAGTTGCACATGTAAGATAATCGCTCTACATTTAATTGATACAGGGGGATATGATCAAGCTCATAGATATACTTGATGACATTATTACAGGCCAGTAATATGCATATTGTTGGTACTCGTGCCTGCTTCAGACTCCATCCAAGACAGATAGTATTATCCGCATCGATTCAGTAGATGGGGAGGATCCCAGCAAGATATTGTTTCTGTTATTCCCCTGTCATAGTTTCATGATAAGACCCACAATGGTGGAGTCTTCCCTCTGCTCTCATTCCCCATTTGAATCCCCCCTGATGCACCCCTAGAGTAGAAACTCCATAAAAGTGACCCCATTTTAGAAACTACGGGATAGGGTGGCAGTTTTATTGGTACTAGTTTAGGGTACATATGATTTTTGGTTGCTCTATATTACACTTTTTGTGAGGCAAGATAACCAGAAATAGATTTTTTTTTTTGTTATTTACAACATTCATCTGACAGGTTAGATCATGTGGTATTTTTATAGAGCAGGTTGTCACGGACGCGGCGATACCTAATATGTATAAAAAAAAATTATTTATGTACGTTTTACACAATGATTTCATTTTTGAAACAAAAAAAATCATGTTTTAGTGTCTCCATAGTCTGAGAGCCATAGTTTTTTCAGTTTTTGGGCGATTGTTAGGTAGGGTCTCATTTTTTGTGGGATGAGATGACTGTTTGATTGGCACTATTTTGGGCTGCATATGACTTTTTGATCGCTTGCTATTACACTTTTTGTAACGTAAGATTACAAAAATTGGCTTTTTTTTACACCGTTTTTATTTTTATTTTTTTACGGTGGTCACCTGAGGGGTTAGGTCATGTGATATTTTTATACGGATGCGGCGATACCTAATATGTATACTTTATTTTTATTTATGTAAGTTTTACACAATGATTTCATTTTTGAAACAAAAAAAAATCATGTTTTAGTGTTACCATAGTCTAAGAGCCATAGTTTTTTCAGTTTTTGGGCGATTATCTTGGGTAGGGTATGATTTTTGCGGGATGAGATGACGGTTTGATTGGCACTATTTTGGCGTACATGCGACTTTTTTGATCACTTTTATTACCTTTTTTGGGAAGTAAGGTGGGCAAAATTTCAATTTTCTCATAGTTTTTTATTTTTATGGCGTTCACCGTGCGGGGAAAGTAACATGACCGTTTTATAGATCAGGTCGTTACAGACACGGCGATACCTAATGTGTAGTGTATTTAATTTTTTTAATTTTTATTCAGTGATAAATGTTTTTTTTTTAATCTTTTTTCACTTTTTTTTTCACTTTTCTTTTTACTCAGACCCACTTGGTTCTTGAAGATCCAGTAGGTCTGATGTCTGTATAATACAGTACAGTACACTATATAGTGTATTGTACTGTATTTTACTTACACTTTGTCTGAACAGATCTATCCCTTTAGCATAGATCTGTTCAGCACCATGGACAGCAGGATGCCTGAGAAGGCGTCCTGTTGCCATGGGAACCTTCCCCGTCTGCTCGGGGAAGGGTAAGGAGGGGGGCTCCCTACCTCTGTGACCCCATTATGTCTGGGGGCTGCAAAGGCACAGCAGCCCCCCGATGGGAGAGGGAGGGAGCTCCCTGACCCTGACAGTTAACCTTTTCCATACAGCGGTCCGTACGGACCGCGTATGGAAAGGGTTAAACGGCTGACATCTGCACAGATGTCAGCCATTTATACCAGAGTGTCAGCAATGTGCTGACACTCTGGTATAACCACTGGCCACCAATGAATTTTCAAGAGGAGGCGGGCGGGGGATCGCGATCCCGCCTGCCGCACCGCCCGCCTCCCGCACCGCCCGCCTCCCTGCACAGCATAAAATCATTCAGGGGTGCAAGGGGGGGTGCAAAATCAACATTTTGGGCCATTTTAATGTTTCTGATCGGATCAGAAACTGCAGAAAGCGCAGCAAACCGCGGGTCTGAATTGACCTGCGGTTTGCGGCGATTGCCGATACGGGGGAGTCACATGACCCCCCCTGGCGTTGTGACAGGATGCCGGCTGAAATCATTCAGTTCGGATTAACCCCCGCGGCGCCGCAATCGCGATTTAAACTTAGGACGTACCGGTACGCCCTGAGTCCTTAAGGATTCGGGAAATAGGGTGTACCGGTACGCCTTAAGGGGTTAAGGCCTTTTAAGCAGCAGCAGCATGGTGACAAAATTGAGTGGCAATGTGACATGGTGAGGAGATGGTAGCATGAGGAGGCCACATAGTTGCACAAAGATAAAAGACTAAGGCCACAGATTGCTTAGAAAGATGCAGATGGAAACAATCTGTGGAGCTGTATCACCGTCACCTGCAGATTAATGCAGCCATCAAATTCAAGTGTGTGATTTACGCGACACCCATTTGCCGTTTGCCTTCCTTGGATGTGTTAGCCGTTTCTCAGGCTCCCTCTCCGGCATCGAACCCTGATTCCCCGTTACCCATGATCACCATGGTAGGCGCAGAAAAGAACATCAAAAGTTGATAGGGCAGACATCCAAATTGATCGTCGCCGCCAAGGGAACGTGCAATCGCCCAGAGGTTATCTAGACTCACCAATGCGGCAGCAGGTCCTCACCCCTAAGGTTTTAGATGGTCAGATCAGCAGACCCTTGCTCCAAATATTTTTGAGGGTCACGAGCAGGCCATCAATCATAATTTTTCAAGGTTGTGTATGATGCCCTCCTTTATGTGTAACTAAGGGTGTTTTGGAGTGCCGGTTCCTTGTAATTTTTGGCAGCCCTTTCACTTAGTGCATAGGCTTTATGAGTGTAGGAGTCCCACTAACTAAACAATTGTACCACAATGTAAATGAGGCCCTCCTTTATGTGATATACAGGCTGTTTCGGAGTGCCTCTTGTTTGTAATTTTTTGCAGCACTTTCACTTTATATACAATTGAATATACAGGAAAGAATGTTTCATAACAATTTTTCATGTAAAATTGATTTTTTTGGGGGGTTTTGTGCATATTTTTGTCAATCTGTAAGAGTGGCGTACAACTCGGACAACATGGTTCCCAGCAGCGACCTGGGAGTCCAAGATGCATCCAGACATCGTCCCCATGGTGTTCCTGATCCACAGTACACGCCCCTTTAACAGTGATCTCCACAGTGTCCGCCCCTTTAACAGTGACCTCCGCAGTGCCCTTTCCTTTAACAGTGACTGCATCTTTAACAGTGACCTCCAATGTGCCTGTCTCTTTAACAGTGACCTCCACAGTGACCGCCCCTTTAACAGTGAACGCCACAGCGCCCGTCCGTTTAATAGTGGCCCCTGCCCCCCATGCATGTATCAGTGTAGTTGCGCCTTTATACGTCATTTGTTTAAATATTTAAGGACCTGCGACCTGCTAAAGCCTTTGATCAGTTGTTATGGCAACCTGGAGTAGGACCTGCTAGCTTCTGTTGGCTTATAAGGGTCATGTGACCGTGTGTATGGCAGTTGGGATATGAGTGAAAGACTTGCAGGCTTCTGGCTAATGCAGGTCATTTTTTTGGGAATATATCAGGAACGGTAAGTCCTAGAGAGTCGAGACCCGGTCTAAAACCTTCCCAGACACCTAATGTACCTGTGTGCCAAATTTGGTGAATTCGGTCCAGTTGTTTGGTCGCGCATAAAGAACGTCCAGAAGACAGACGTCTAGACAGACAGACAGAAACTCATCTCTTATATTTTAAAAATGAGTTTCTGTCTGTCTGTCTAGACGTCTGTCTTGACGTTCTTTATGCGCGACCAAACGACTGGACCGATCTTCACCAAATTTGGCACACATGTACATCAGGTGTCCGGTCTCAGCTCAATAGGATGTACCATTCCTGAGATATTCCCCCAAAATGACTTGCGTTATATACTGTGTGTATGTGTATATATGTATATATGCGTATATATATGTGTGTGTGTATATATATATATATATATATATATATATATATACAGGGAGTGCAGAATTATTAGGCAAATGAGTATTTTGACCACATCATCCTCTTTATGCATGTTTGTCTTACTCCAAGCTGTATAGGCTCGAAAGCCTACTACCAATTAAGCATATTAGGTGATGTGCATCTCTGTAATGAGAAGGGGTGTGGTCTAATGACATCAACACCCTATATTAGGTGTGCATAATTATTAGGCAACTTCCTTTCCTTTGGCAAAATGGGTCAAAAGAAGGACTTGACAGGCTCAGAAATGTCAAAAATAGTGAGATATCTTGCAGAGGGATGCAGCACTCTTAAAATTGCAAAACTTCTGAAGCGTGATCATCGAACAATCAAGCGTTTCATTCAAAATAGTCAACAGGGTCGCAAGAAGCGTGTGGAAAAACCAAGGCGCAAAATAACTGCCCATGAATTGAGAAAAGTCAAGCGTGCAGCTGCCAAGATGCCACTTGCCACCAGTTTGGCCATATTTCAGAGCTGCAACATCACTGGAGTGCCCAAAAGCACAAGGTGTGCAATACTCAGAGACATGGCCAAGGTAAGAAAGGCTGAAAGACGACCACCACTGAACAAGACACACAAGCTGAAACGTCAAGACTGGGCCAAGAAATATCTCAAGACTGATTTTTCTAAGGTTTTATGGACTGATGAAATGAGAGTGAGTCTTGATGGGCCAGATGGATTGGCCCGTGGCTGGATTGGTAAAGGGCAGAGAGCTCCAGTCCGACTCAGACGCCAGCAAGGTGGAGGTGGAGTACTGGTTTGGGCTGGTATCATCAAAGATGAGCTTGTGGGGCCTTTTCGGGTTGAGGATGGAGTCAAGCTCAACTCCCAGTCCTACTGCCAGTTTCTGGAAGACACCTTCTTCAAGCAGTGGTACAGGAAGAAGTCTGCATCCTTCAAGAAAAACATGATTTTCATGCAGGACAATGCTCCATCACACGCGTCCAAGTACTCCACAGCGTGGCTGGCAAGAAAGGGTATAAAAGAAGAAAATCTAATGACATGGCCTCCTTGTTCACCTGATCTGAACCCCATTGAGAACCTGTGGTCCATCATCAAATGTGAGATTTACAAGGAGGGAAAACAGTACACCTCTCTGAACAGTGTCTGGGAGGCTGTGGTTGCTGCTGCACGCAATGTTGATGGTGAACAGATCAAAACACTGACAGAATCCATGGATGGCAGGCTTTTGAGTGTCCTTGCAAAGAAAGGTGGCTATATTGATCACTGATTTGTTTTTGTTTTGTTTTTGAATGTCAGAAATGTATATTTGTGAATGTTGAGATGTTATATTGGTTTCACTGGTAAAAATGAATAATTGAAATGGGTATATATTTGTTTTTTGTTAAGTTGCCTAATAATTATGCACAGTAATAGTCACCTGCACACACAGATATCCCCCTAAAATAGCTAAAACTAAAAACAAACTAAAAACTACTTCCAAAAATATTCAGCTTTGATATTAATGAGTTTTTTGGGTTCATTGAGAACATGGTGGTTGTTCAATAATAAAATGAATCCTCAAAAATACAACTTGCCTAATAATTCTGCACTCCCTGTGTGTGTGTGTGTGTGTGTGTGTGTGTGTGTATGTGTATATATATATATATATATATATATATATATATATATATATATATATATATATATATATATACAGCTAAACTTAACCGTTTCTTGTGTGTACTAAATAGCAGGTTGACTGCATCTGATAAGATCATGCCCACCTACAGCTCTACATCTTGTGTACTTTGCTTGACAGGATGCATTCATCTTCTCTCACTGCCCATAACCTTACTGTGCCTGTTAAAGAATATTCCTATTTGTATTCAGACTCCAAGAGAGTTTTCTGAGATAGATCTTTTAAAGCAAATTATTTTGTTTTCAGTAGAAGCATAATCTAGAGGTGAGGAAGTCGAGTAAACTGATGGCAGCGTAGTCCATCATAATCTAAGTAGCAGTATAGCAGTGTGACAGCTTTTAAGTACAATTTAATGTATGGTGGCGTATTGCTTATTTTAAGTTGTATTATGCGTGGCACCAGTTTCGCGCTCTCTCTCTCTCTCGCTCTTTCTCCCCAAGGTATCAGATCAATTAAAGGGATTTTGTCTCATTGAAAATGCAGTCTAATCTGTTGTATATATGTTTTCCTCCTGGAAATACATGCATTCATTTACTGTTACCATTTTGCTTGTCAATGAGAAGATCAGGGATGACAATGACATACTGCTAAGAAGCATATTCTATTGAAAAGCAAATTGATGGCATCCAGTTCTCAGTTTATTCATACATTTCCTGGAGGAATAACAGAAGAATGACACAATGCAGAATAGTAAGAAAATACGTTCCACTAGTGATATATAATGGGGGAAATGCAAGTATTTTCTAAAACAGCCGTGTCAGACGAGCAGAAAGGTCATCTTTAAAGGGGTAATCTAGTAATTTATTTATATTAAAGGGAATCTGTCAACTCCGAAATCAGTTTCAAAGTAAGCATACAATCATATAGAGTATGTTCCCCGAAGCATAACCATACCTTTCTTGTGAAAGGTATCCGCTAATCCAGAGAAATGCATATTTTTTTATGCAGCTAAGGTTTTTGATGCACTTTAAGCAGAGCCACTTCATTTGGTGCACCATCGATCCACCCGTAACACTGCCCAGGATTCCCCGTTTTGTTGGTTAACCCCTTAGTGTCCAGCCTGTTTTGGGCCTTACTGACCATACGTTTTTCTTCCTTTTTTCATTATCGCGTTCCAAGAGCTATAACTTTTATTTTTTGCCATCTATATAGCTTTATGAATACTTGTTTTTTGCGGGACAAGTTGTAGTTTTTAATGGCACCATTTTGAGGTACACATAACTTTCTGATTAACTTTTAATAACTCTTTCTGGGAGGGAGATGGGAAAAACAGAAATACTGCCACTGCGTTTTTTAAGTTATAAATGATATGGCATTCATTTTTTACTATAAATAACATAGTATATTTATTTTCTAGGTCACCATGATTACGGTGATACCAAATAAATATAGTTATTTTTTTCCATTTCACTACTTTTTTGCAATAAAACAGCTTTTTTTTTTTTATTTATTTTTTTTTATTTGCATTGCCACTTCCCAAGACCCAAAACTTTTTTTTTTTTCTTTCTATGGAGTTGTGTAAGACTTGATTTTTGTGGGGTAACTTGCATTTTTCATTGGTATCAATTTGGAGGAAATGGCGCTTTTTGATCGCTTGTTATTAAGCTTTTTCGGTGGCAACTAAGAATAAATTAGCAATTCTGTCTTTTTTTTTTTTTTTTTTTTTACGGCGTTCACCATAGGGGAAAATTTACGTGATATTTATGTAGTCCGGATCGTTATGGAAGCGGCAATACCAAACCTATGGGGAGATTTTTTTTTTTCATTGAAAAGCGTATTTTCAATGGAAAAAAAGCATAATTTTTTTTATGAGATTTTTATATTGAATACATGGTTTTTTTTTTTACTTTCTTTTATACCACTTAATAGTCAAAATTATACCACTTAATGTCGAAATTCAGTGCTCATGTGAACAACATGCTTGACACTTGATTTATTAAAAGGTTAAAAATGGAGAGAAAAAAAACAATCCAGTAGATGTGCAGTGCTCTCCATGAGTAAAGCTAGGCGGAGCCTTCCGCCTAGCAGTGCTCCAGGTGACGTCACTGACACTAATGGCCGTGGTTTAGCCCTGCCCTAGCCATTTTACAGGCTAGGGCAGCACTAAAGCCCACCCATTAGTGCATGTGACATCACCTAGAGCACTGCTAGGTGGAAGGCTCCACCTAGCTTTACCCATGAAGAGCCCGGTACGTCACCGGATCTCCAGCCTTTGCCCTGTGCGATTCAGCGCAGGGCAAAGGAGAGCATTGAATCATGAAATGCTCCTATGCTCATGTCAGTGGGGCTGCCTGGGTGAAAACGGGAATATGTCCAGGTTCAGCTCTGAATCTGGACAAGCCCTTTAAAGGGGACAATTGGTTTCAGTATGACCACCTCAGATAAGGTCATATCAGATTCGATCATGTATTAATTTTATTGAACAGAAATTCTAACTTTATCTGCCATTGGGCTACACTGGATGGATAATAGAAACTTTTTATCCCTATTCATTTTCTGCCTTGGAGCCATCTGGATTTTAGTAGGGTGCAGAGATCTTGTAAAAATGCAAAACACAATGCTGGTTTTCTAAATCTCTGAGATACCTCCTGACAAATGGCCATTTCTTGAGAACATTGGCTTGTTTATAAAACTCACTTTCTAAGCTATGGTGTTTATCCTATGGAGCCCTAAAAATTTATATTTGAAGGTTAATACTGTAGCTGTCATACACACAATAAATATCTTACAATGCTTCTCTTTATCTGTGTGACCTCTTAAGAAGGTGTATGAAGGGAGTGGTACTCCAGGGAATAGAAAAATGTGCATTTAGCAGGAAACTGCTGTGGGACATACACTGCGTGCAGAATTATTAGGCAAATGAGTATTTTGACCACATCATCCTCTTTATGCATGTTGTCTTACTCCAAGCTGTATAGGCTCGAAAGCCTACTACCAATTAAGCATATTAGGTGATGTGCATCTCTGTAATGAGAAGGGGTGTGGTCTAATGACATCAACACCCTATATTAGGTGTGCATAATTGTTAGGCAACTTCCTTTCCTTTGGTAAAATGGGTCAAAAGAAGGACTTGACAGGCTCAGAAAAGTCAAAAATAGTGAGATATCTTGCAGAGGGATGCAGCACTCTTAAAATTGCAAAGCTTCTGAAGCGTGATCATCGAACAATCAAGCGTTTCATTCAAAATAGTCAACAGGGTCGCAAGAAGCGTGTGGAAAAACCAAGGCGCAAAATAACTGCCCATGACCTGAGAAAAGTCAAGCGTGCAGCTGCCAAGATGCCACTTGCCACCAGTTTGGCCATATTTCAGAGCTGCAACATCACTGGAGTGCCCAAAAGCACAAGGTGTGCAATACTCAGAGACATGGCCAAGGTAAGAAAGGCTGAAAGACGACCACCACTGAACAAGACACACAAGCTGAAACGTCAAGACTGGGCCAAGAAATATCTCAAGACTGATTTTTCTAAGGTTTTATGGACTGATGAAATGAGAGTGAGTCTTGATGGGCCAGATGGATGGGCCCGTGGCTAGATTGGTAAAGGGCAGAGAGCTCCAGTCCGACTCAGACGCCAGCAAGGTGGAGGTGGAGTACTGGTTTGGGCTGGTATCATCAAAGATGAGCTTGTGGGGACTTTTCGGGTTGAGGATGGAGTCAAGCTCAACTCCCAGTCCTACTGCCAGTTTCTGGAAGACACCTTCTTCAAGCAGTGGTACAGGAAGAAGTCTGCATCCTTCAAGAAAAACATGATTCTCATGCAGGACAATGCTCCATCACACGCGTCCAAGTACTCCACAGCGTGGCTGGCAAGAAAGGGTGTAAAAGAAGAAAATCTAATGACATGGCCTCCTTGTTCACCTGATCTGAACCCCATTGAGAACCTGTGGTCCATCATCAAATGTGAGATTTACAAGGAGGGAAAACAGTACACCTCTCTGAACAGTGTCTGGGAGGCTGTGGTTGCTGCTGCACGCAATGTTGATGGTGAACAGATCAAAACACTGACAGAATCCATGGATGGCAGGCTTTTGAGTGTCCTTGCAAAGAAAGGTGGCTATATTGGTCACTGATTTGTTTTTGTTTTGTTTTTGAATGTCAGAAATGTATATTTGTGAATGTTGAGATGTTATATTGGTTTCACTGGTAAAAATAAATAATTGAAATGGGTATATATTTGTTTTTTGTTAAGTTGCCTAATAATTATGCACAGTAATAGTCGCCTGCACACACAGATATCCCCCTAAAATAGCTAAAACTAAAAACTACTTCCAAAAATATTCAGCTTTGATATTAATGAGTTTTTTGGGTTCATTGAGAACATGGTTGTTGTTCAATAATAAAATTAATCCTCAAAAATACAACTTGCCTAATAATTCTGCACTCCCTGTACTGTATTTGACAAGTGCTACTTCATTCATCTTTTGGCTACTAATGTGGGGAATGTGGTGTTTATACTGATGAGTACCCGAGCTCTGCTGTGTTGAATGTATGAGTGATCTGACTAAGGGTACGTTCACACAGTCATAAAAAGAAAATAATATAAAAACAGCAACACGGTCCTTTTTTAACGACTGTTTTGTTCACAGATGGCTTTCTGAAAAACTGTCATTAACGACCCCCTTGAATTCTATGAGGGCTGTTGGACATGTCCTATTTTTTGACGGCTGTTATTCATGGCCCATAAAAAAAAACTTTTGTGTGAATAGAACTCTAGACTGAAGTGGTTCTGAAAGAACATTTTTCACTATTGTGCTAATGTACCTTTAGAGTGTCAGCACTTGTCTATATACTTAGTTATTTTAAAGGGGTTGTTTTAAAATATATACTTGTTTCTTATCCACAGGATAGGAAATTAGTATCTGATTGGTAGGACCCCCATGTTCACGAGAATGGTGGTGCAGAGTTCCATGAATGAATTCTCTATGGGACTATTAGAGATTGCCCAGCACTATAATAGGCTTCTCTTTGACAGCCTCATAAAGAATGAATGGAGCAGCAGTACACATATTCAACCACCCCTCAATTCATATGGAGAACTTAGGACCCTTGTTCTCATGATCAGTGGCATTTCCAGTGATCAGACCCTTTCAAATCAGACACATATCCCCTAACCTGTGTATAGGAAATACGTTTATATCTTCGGACAACCCCTTTTACCCCTTTAGAACAGGCTCGGACTGGTCCACAGGGGAACAGATAAATCCCCAGGTGGGCTCCGGAGCAAGTGGGCCCTTAGTTCCCTACCCCCTGTGCAATTATTCCTTTACCGTATAGAAAAGAACAATTGATAATGTGGCTGGAGTTACATTAGGCGGTCACCGTATAGCAATTTTACTGTTGGCCAGTTAGATTACAGGCCCCAAAAATTATGCATTCAGTGTACATAAAAGATCAAGTGATTATGCGGCTGGAGGTATATTAGACGGTCAATGGATATAAATTTTTCTGCAGGCCAGTGGACTATAGGCCCCAAAATATATTCATTCACCAGACAGAAAACATCATGTGATTATGTGGTTGGAGGTATATTAGACATATTAGTCATTGGATATCAATTTTACTGCAGGCCAGTACAAATACATGTCAAATACATATGTTTAAAAGAACAACCAATATAAAATTGGATTAAAAACATGGCTAACGAAATTGAACCTCTTGAATAAACCCCAAATGATAATAGGTGAAATTCGATAACACGTGGTCGTCACATGTGTTGAATTCCTCCGAGGCCCCAACAATTAGGCATTCACCGTACAGAAAAGATCAAGTGATTATGTAGCTGAAGGTATATTAGTCGGTCAATGGATATCAATTTTACTGCAGGCCGGTGGACTATAGTCCCCAAAACTGATTTATTCACCGGACAGAAAACATCAAAAGATTATGTGGCTGGAGGTATATTAGACGGACATTGGATATAAATTTTACTGCAGGTGAGTGGACTACAGGCCCCAAAAATTATTCATTTACTGTACAGAAAAGAACAATTGATAATGTGGCTGGAGTTACATTAGGCGGTCACCGTATAACAATTTTACTGTTGGCCAGAAAGATTACAGGCCCCAAAAATTATGCATTCAACGTACAGAAAAGATCAAGTCATTATGTGGCTGGAGGTATATTAGACAGTCAATGGATTTCAATTTTTCTGTAGACCAGTGAAATACAGGCCCCAAAATATATTCATTCACCGGACAGAAAACATCAAGTGATTATGTGGCTGGAGGTATATTAGACAGTCATTGGATATCTATTTTAGTGCAGGCCAGTACAAATACATGTCAAATGCATATGTTTAAAATAAAAAATAAATAAAAAATTGGATTAAAAACATAGCTAACGAAATCCCCCCTCTTGAATAAAACTCCAGTGGTAATAGGTGAAATTCAATTAAATGTGGTTGTCACAGGTGTTGAATTCCCCCGAGATCCATGCCTCATTAATTTTTAGAAATGTGAGGTAGTCCACACTGTTGTGAGCTAGGCGAATGCACTTATTGGTCACGATCCCCCCTCCTGTGCTAAACGTTCTTTCGGACAGGACACTGGACAAGGGGCAAGCCTGGAGTTCCATGGCAAATTGTGCCAGTTCTTGCCACAGGTCAAGCCTGCACACCCAGTAGTCCAGGGGTTCCTCGCTTCTCAGTGCGTCTACATCGGCCGTTAATCCGATGCAGGGGCGGGCTGGGACAGGGGAAAGAGAGGCAATTGCCCCCCAGGCCGCCCTAAAGCATGTTAAAAACGGCCGTCTTTAACAAATTTTTTATTTTTATTTTTTTATTCCTCAGGGCCGCACCGCCGATCACCACAGGCGGCAAGGCCCTGGTTCTAGTTCCTGGCAGCGGAGGTGTGGGGGCAGTAAGAGGTGAGCGCTTCCATTGTTGAAGCGCTCATCTCCATATTCATCTGTATCGCCATCCTCCCTCCACGTCTCCCTTCCCTGTTCTTCTGATAGGCTGCAGGCACTAATGCCTGCAGCCTATCAGAGGCCGGCTCAGGCAGCGCAATGATGTCATTATAATCGCGCCGCCTGCGTCGGGCAGCACAGAGCAGGGGGGACAGGCCGGAAGACGCCTGCATTGCATCACTCCTGAAGGAGGTAAGTATTAGTGTTTTTTTTGTTTGTGTTTTTCTTTGCTGGGGGAGCTGGCATTATGGGGGCATCTGACATTTCTTACAGCCACAATTTTTTTGGGGTTGCACTCTGTGGGCATTTATTTCTTGCCCATTTTGGGGGGCTCTAAGGGGGCATTTCTTACTGGCACATTATGGGGGGCACCATGGGGGAGAGGAGCACTATGGGGCATCTGGGGGCTCTAAAGTTTTTGTTTTTTTATTGGCACATTATGGGGGCACTATAGGGGAGAGCGGCACTATGGGGCATCTGTTGGCACTATAGGGGCATTATTTGGGGGCACTATGGGGAAGTGGGGGCTCTAAAGAGGCCTTTTTTATTGGCACATTATGGGGGGCACTATGGCATCTGGTGGCACTAAGGGGGCATTTTTTACCGGCACATTATGGGAGGCACTATAGGGGACAGCGGCACTATGGGGCATTATTTAGGGGCACTATGGGGGAGTGGAGCACTATTGGGGTATCTGGTGGCACTAAGAAGGGACATTTTTTACTGGCACATTATGGGGGAGAGGAGCACTATAGGAGCATCTGCTGAGGGCACTAAGAAGGGGCATTATTTTTACTGGCATATTCATATTATGGAGGACACTATGGGGAAGGGGGGAGGAGCACTATGAGGGCATTTACTGGGGCACTATATAAGGGTCTTTTATACTAGCATACATTATGGGGACATTAGCTCAACTGCGGGCACTAAGCGCGGGTATTTCATGTACTGTCATATTATAGGGAGAATTATTACTACTTTGGGTATTATGCTGAGCTTTACTACTTCTGGGGGGCTATGAGGAACATGATTACTAGTATGGGCACTATAGAGGCATTATTACTAATAAGTCTGCTCTGGCAGAGAATTATTTCTATTGGTGGGATTTTGGGGAGCACTGTTACTTTGGGGGGCACCCTGGCATAGTATTAGCTTAGCATAATTATTTTTGGGGGACATTATTTTTATACTATACTAGATTTTTTGGGGGGCAACTGCTTCTCAATAAAAATGCACTATATAGAAAGTATTTTATAGTTATATAACACCCCTGCCTCAATCAGTTTTTTGGGGGGCAACTGGTATATCACACCAATTGCAATTAGTTTTTCCAATAGTTTTTGTCCCTCTATCTAGCTGCAGTATTGCAGAAGAGCTGCACACAACTGCTGCACAATACAAATGCACTATATAGAAAGTATATTATAGGTATATAACACCCCTGCCTCAATAAGTTTTTTTTGGGGGGGCAACTGGTATATCACACCAGTTGCAATTAGTTTTTCCAATAGCGTTTGTCCCTCTGTATAGCTGCAGTATTGCAGCAGAACTGCACGCAACTGCTACACAATACAAATTCACTATAATATACTTTCTATGTTAGAAGGTATATAATTGGTATATCACACTCCTCAATCCAAATTTTATTTTATTTTTTTGGGGGGGCAACAGGTATATCACACCTGTTGCAGTTACTTATTCCAATAGCGTTTTTCCCTCTATCTAGCTGCTCAACAGAACCGCACATATCTGCTGCACAATACAAATGCACTAAAATATTATTTCCATGTTAGAAGATACATTATAGGTATATCACACCCCTCAATTAGATTTCTTTTTTTGGGGCAACAGGTATATCAAACCGGTGCAATTAGTTACTCTAATAGTGTTTGTCCCTCTATCTAGCTGCGGTATCTCAGGTGAATCGCACACAACTGCTGCACAATACAAATGCACTATAATATACTTTCTATGTTAGAAGGTAAATTATAGGTGTATCCAGGGCCGTTTCTACAGCCGGGAGAGGGGTGCGACCGCACAGGGTGCATCACTCATGACAGAAGAGGGGTGCGCCTTCAGCAGGGCCCAGCGCCAGAGGGGGGCCCTTTATATCCGGAGGCAGCAGGAGTGGAGATGAGCGCTTCCATTGTGGAAGCGCTTATCTCCATATTCATCCCTATCGCTAACCTCAGGACAGCGATACAGATGAACAGTGCGGGGCAGGGGAGATGTGCACTAGGCCTGTAGCCTATCAGAGGCCGGTGCAGGCGGCGCAATGACATCATCTCGTTGCCTGAGCCGTACAGCGAGGGACACAGGCCGGAAGAGGCTTGCATCGCATCACTGACAGCAGCATATGGTAAGTACAGTATATGTGTTTATTGTTTTTATTATTTATAGTATACTGTGGCAAGAAGGGGGGTGGGGGCCCTATATACTGGCACACTATGGAGGGGTACTATGGAGAAAAGGGGAAGCATTATAGGGGCCACTATGGAGAAGAGGGGAAGCACTATGGGGGCCCTATATGCTGCCACAATATGGGGGGCACTATGGAGAAGAGGGGGAAGAACTATTGGGGCCCTTTATACTGCTAAAATATGGGGGGAACTATGGAGAAAAGGAGGAAGCACTATTGGGGCCACTATGGAAAAGAGGGGAAGCACGATGGGGGCCCTATATACTGGCACAATATGGGGGGCACTATGGAGAAGAAAGGAAGCACTATGGGGGCCCTGTATACTGCCACAATATGGGGGGCACTATGGAGAAGAGGGGAAGCACTATGGTGGCCCTATATACTGCCAAAATATGGGGGGGGACTATGGAGTAGAGGGAGAAGCGCTATGGGGACCCTATATACTGTGAAAATATGGCAGGGCACTATGGAGAAGAGGGGGAAGCACTATGGGGGCCCTATATAGTAGCACAATATGCAGGCACTATGGAATCGAGGGGAAGCACTATGGGGGCCCTATATACTGGCAAAATATGGGGGGAACAATGGAGAAGAGGAGAAGCACTATGGGGGCCCTATATACTGCCAATATATGGGGGGCACTAAGGATAAGAGGGGGAAGCACTATGGGGGCCATAAATATTGCCAAAATATGGGGGGGGGGCACTATGGGGCCATATATACTGCCAAAATATGGGGGGGCACTATAGGGGCCACTATGGAGAAGTGGGGAAGCATTATAGGGGCCCTATATACTGCCACAATATGGGGGGCACTATGGGGAAATGGGGGGAAGGAGCACTATGGGGGCATCTAATGTGGGCCCTATATACTGGCACTCATTATGGGGGCTCTATGGAGAAGTGGGGGAGAAGAGCACTATGGGGGCATTATATAGGGGCGTTCAATACTGGCACCCATTTTGGTGCCACTATGGGGAAGGGGGGAGAGGAGCATTATGGGGGCATATATGTGGGGCAGTCTATAGGGGCATTTTATACTGGCATATTATGGAGGACACTATGGGGATGGGGGAGGAGCACTATGGGGCATCTTCTGGGGGCACTATATATTAGTATTTTATACTGGCACAAATTATAGGGGCACTGTGGGCACCTAAGCTCAACTGAGGGCACTAAGTATTTTTTCTAGTGGCACACAGTGCGGGTCATTGGAACACATGAGGGCATTCTGGGGACATTGGCTCTATTGGGAGCACTAAGAGATTTTTTATTTATTTTTACTGACACACAACGGGGCATTTTTTGTACTGATGCACATTATAAGGGGGCGTTTTTCTACTGTCACACATTATAGAGAGAATTATTGCTACCAGGGGCATTATGGTGGGCTTTATTACAACTGGGGGACTATGGGAGCATTATTACCGTACTTCTAGGACAAAATTACTGTTGGGGGCACTGTAGGAGCACTATTACTACTAAGTGCACTCTGGCACAGAATTATTACTATTGTTGGGACTTTGGGAGCACTATTACTGTGGGGGCACCCTGGCACAGTATCAGCTTAGCACAGTTATTTTTGGGGGACATTATGGTTACACTATTAGTGTCAGGAACACTATTTGCTGGGTGCAGTTATTTTTTAGAGCATTGTGTTCCAATAATTATTGAAGGGGGCGCTATCTGTGTGTAACTAGTATTTTCAGGGGGTTTATCTGTTTCTGCAGTATAGTTTTGGGGGTGCATGATGGGATGTTGAGAAGGTGGGAGGATGATGGAAAAGTAGGAAACTAAAATGTCTGTCAAACTCTGCAGAGAGAAGAGATGGCTGAAATAAATAATCATGGCTGTCTGGTCAGAATGGAGAAGATAAAGAAAGAGAACATCTACATCAAAGGAGACGTCACTGGATGTAAGAGGTATGTGGCACTGTATTAGGCTACTTTCACAACTGCGTTAGTGATTCTGGCAGGCTGTTCCAGCAGAGAACAGCCTGCCGGAATTCACTTGATCTGGCACTGCTGGATGCAGCCTGAATGCCCGCCGCCCCCATCAACTACAATGGGGTACAGCAGAGATCCGGCCACAATCTGGGGGGGCTTTTTTGATGTTCGCCCTGTTGGTAAATTTCCCTAGAAACTGCCCTGGGTATATCACACCCCTTAATCAGTTTTTTTTTTTTGGGACAACAGGTATATCACACCAGTTGCAATGAGTTATTCCAATAGCGTTTGTCCCTCTATCTAGCTGCTGTATCTCAGCAGAACCGCACACAACTGCTGCACAATACAAATACACTATAATATACTTACTATGTTAGAAGGTAAATTATAGCTCTATCACACCCCTAAATCAGTTTTTTATTGGGGGCAACAGGTATATCAAAAACACAGAAATATAGTGGCAATACTGGAGGAGCGGCTCAACCCCTAACACTGTAGCGTGTTTTACATTGGGGGAGCAGCCCCACCGCATGTGGACCGCAGCAAACGACTATCCCCAGCAAAAAATGCATACGGTGGAGGATGTCGGCGCGGTCCACATGCACCACAAGGGCATCCTACACAAAACGGAGCATTGTGCGGATGTGAATACAATCATATAAATCACAGAAAAAATGCACCAAACGGATATGCCACTGACTATACTGGCTAGTCATAAATGCATATATTAAAAGCTGAGACTTTCGCCAATATATTCCTGTCAGGAAAATATCGGAGCCCATCATTGCACCACGTCACGGTCACTCAGCATGGCAAAGGGTCCTACCACTACGCTAACTATGGTGTGAACACGGTCTGAAGGTGATGTAATCCAGCTCGCAGCCAGGCTTCCACACAAACGCCTAGCAGGACAACTAGTGCAATGTGAACAAAGCCAAGACTGCAAGCCACGCCCATATCAGACCCTGTGATGGAGGTCACCAGGTGCAAAAGAGTGTTTGAATGCCAGGTAACGGCACATACACTACATATAAAACAAGACAAAAACACAGAAATATAGTGGCAATACTGGAGGAGCGGCTCAACCCCTAACACTGTAGCGTGTTTTACATTGGGGGAGCAGCCCCACCGCATGTGGACCGCAGCAAATGACTATCCCCAGCAAAAAATGCATACGGTGGCAAAAAAAAAAAAGTAAAATGGCTGCCAGATTGAGTTTATTTAAAGGGTAGGGAGTCTCAATTGGCTGTCCTATCCCACCTGATGGATGTGTCAAGGGTCAAAGTTCTGCACAATGCAAAAGAATATGGTGCCTGTCCAAATTCGCCATTTGTTCGCCTTTTCGGTGAACGAGTAAAGTTCTGCAAAAACTGCATTTCTGTTAAAATGACAAAAAAAAAAGTCCTTGTAGGTAGCTGCTTTTGACATTCTACAGCAGCTGCAGCTGTGTTATAAGGCAGAAACTTAAGCTAGAATACACCCAGCTGCAGCTCCACACTTCTTACTCCCTAACTGATAGCGTTCTGTGCTTTTCCCTATTGTACACAATTGTTCTTCTTTCTAGCCTTTCCCTTCAATGTCCCTCAGACTAAAATAGAAGCTTTACTGTGACTGTACACTGTCCCTAAGATCTTTTTCTGTCAGACACTGCATAGAACCTTCCACCCTCATTCACTTCGAAACATAGAACGGTGTTCTGCTCGTTCTGCAAGGGCACTCCCCTACCTGCTGCAGCATTGATTGGCTCATTCATGCTGTCGTTCGGTCTGTGAACCAATCCGGGCAAGCTCCCCCCCCCCCCCCCCCCCACACACTTCTTAGAAGGGTCATATGAGCATCCTTATTCTTCATCCCTAGTGATTTTTTTCCCATCAACATGTGCAGTAAAGTGGCCCTGCCGTTTTACTGGATTCATCCAAAACAAACCTGAAAAACTTCAGGTTCAGCTGCTGGACAACATTTTGGAAAACTTCCTAACAAACCTGGTTCATTATGAACTGGTTCGCTCATCTCTAATTATAACCTGATTCTTTATAACTATATTTTAAAAATCAATCACAGCTCTTTTCTAATAATACAAGGGCTCCACATCTCCATTTGCATCAAGTGACAAAATTCTAGCTAGGAGCTAACTGCATACTGTTTTACTATTGAGTTCATTGCATAAACTGTATACAATAAGTTCATAAAGTCCCCCTAGAGACAGCTGCTTTCAGGCTGAATTGTATCATAACCCAGTTAGTTTGCCCTTTAAGCAATAATGTTTCCTGAGCAGTTTGCTTGATATTGCGTTGCTAATTGGTTATCATGCATCTTATGAATTTATTTCCTTTTGTGGTTCATCAATATTATGGTTTTCTCGAATGTCTGGTAATCCCATGTAGGCATAAGGTAATATTTCTACCTTATTTTAAAGTTTTATTTAACTGTCAACTATGGGTTCATTTAAATGTGACCCTGCTAGAGACCAAAGATAAGCAAAATCCCATGTTCTACTCAAATTTCTGAACCTCAACTTTCCTTTCAATTTAGAATATCAGTTGATTTTTCCCACTTCTATTAGACACTTTCCAGGCTTTAGATGGATTTGTTTCAAATATTCTGTGCTCCCAGTATAAGGAAGTGGTCTTATATCTACTGACTTGCTATAGGTATGGTCTGCTATCCTTAGGGCTGTATTAAACCAACAAATTATCTGGCCAATTTCTTTCCAATCAGACAAATAGTTGGTGTGTATAAAAAAAGATCTGTGTGTGTAAATGGCCATCTGAGATCTGACCAATGATTGCTCAGAAAATCTGTCACATAATCTGTTGGTGTAATACAGTCTTGCTTCAGATTTGCATTGATGTTTCTGGTGATAAAGGAAGTTGACAAAGCTTTGCTTCATCGATCGTGCAAACCAAAGCACACCCAATGCACCAATTGACAGCTATCATAATGAAAGATGACTGTATACTTGAAAAGCTTCCTAACAGCTAAGTCAAGGAATGAGGGAGTTGCTAAGGATAGCAGGAGGAGGAGCTTCAAACTGTTATTGGCTAGGATAGGGTCACAGACATTAGTGCCCCAATACCTCCTTTCTGAATACCTCCCACTGTGACAATGTAATATTTTTTATTATTACAGTTTGTAGTGTGCTTAATGCTAGTATGGTTTGGGCCAATGAAAATCACTAAGCAACCAGTGTCTTGTATTATTGCACAGTCCTATTTACAGTGAGGAACAGAAGTATTTGAATACCCTGTGATTTTGCAAATTCTCCCACTTAGAAATCATGGAGGGGTCTGAAATTCACATTTTAGGTGCGTTCCCACTTTGAGAGACAGAATAAAAATAAAAAAAATTCTGGAAATAACATTGTATGATTTTTAAAGAATGTATTTGTCTTGCACTGCTGAACATAAGTATTTGAACACCTGAGAAACAGAAAGAATTCTGGCTCTCAAAGACCTGTTACTCCACACCTCTACTCCACTCATTAATGTAACTTAGCACCTGTCTGAGCTCTTTAAAGACACCTGTCCAGCCCACAGTCAGTCAGACGCAAACTACTACCATGGGCAAGACCAAAGAGCTGTCAAAATACACCAGAGATAAAATTGTGGACCTCCACAAGGCTGGAAAGAGCTACGGGCAATTGCCAAGCAGCTTGGTCAAAATAGATAAACTGTTGGAGCAATTGTTAGAAAATGGAAGAGGCTGTCAGTCTTCCTCGGACTAGGGATCCATGCAAGATCTCACCTCGTGGGGTATCACTGATGATAAGAAAGGTGAGGAATCAGCCCAGAACTACAAGGGAGGAGCTAGTCAATGACATGAATAGAGCTGGTACCACAGTTTCAAAGGTCACTGTCGGTAGAACACTACGCCGTCATGGTTTTAAATCATGCATTGCACGGAAGGTTCCCCTGCTCAAGTCATTACATGTCCAAGCCCGTCTGAAGTTTGCCAATGACCATCTGGATGATCCAGAGGAGGCATGGGAGAAAGTCATGTGGTCAGATGAGACCAAAGTAGAACTTTTTGGTCTAAACTTCATTTGTAGTGTTTGGAGGAAAAAGAAGGATAAGTTACATCCCAAGAACACCATCCCTACTGTGAAGCATGGGGGTGGTAACATCATGCTTTGGGGGTGCTTTTCTGCAAAGGGGACAGGACGACTGCACTGTATTAAGGAGAGGATGAATGGGGCCATTTATTGTGAGATTTTGAGCAACAACCTCCTTCACTCAGTCAGAGCATTGAAGATGGGTAGAGTTGAGCGAACCCGAACTTTTCAGAATCTGTTTTCAGAAGAGCTTGTTAATTCAGCGATCTGCAGCGATTTTGTTTTGTGGGTGCAGTGCACCATTTTTTTTACTCTGCCCTGAGCCCAGTGACACGGAAAAATAACTTTTATCCATCTGTTAGTTAGGTGGGCGTCGGCGGACATTTTGTGCAAGTTCAGTGCCCCAGCACAGCATATGTGCATTTGTGACAGTCAAATACAAGGTTTAAATACTGCGCGTATATTCTGGGTTTAAAAAAACACCCATTTTTTTGCAATAACCTACATCTGGGGCCTTTGCTGCATTTTTCACAGTAAAATTCAAGCTTTACATACTGCAATTATATTCTGGGTTTTAAAAAAAATATATTTTTTGGCAAGACCCTACATCTGGGCCCTTTGCTGCATTTGTCACAGTGAAATACAAGCTTTAAATACTGTAATTATATACTGGGTTTAAAAAAACACAAATTTTTTGCAAGATAATACATTTTGGGTCCTTTGCTGAATTTGTGGCAGTCAAATACAAGCTTTAAATACTGCTGTTATATTCTGGTTTTAAAAAACACCAATTTTTTTTAAAGACCCTACATCTGGGGCCTTTGCTACATTTGTCACAGTGAAATACAAGCTTTAAATACTGCAATTATATATTGGGTTTAAAAAAACAACCATTTTGGGCAAGACCCTACATTTGGGACCTTTGCTGCATTTGTCACAGTCAAATACTAGTGTTCGATACTGTTATATTCTGGTTTTTAAAAAACACCCATTTTGGGCAAGATAATACATTTGCGGCCTTTGTTGCATTTGTGACAATCAAATACAAACTTTAAATACTGCTGTTATATTCTGGGTTTAAAAAAACACAACATTTTTGAAAGACCCTACATCTGGGACCTTTGCTGCATTTGTCACAGTCAAATAAAACCAGTCAATACTGCAGTTACATTGTTGGTTGACAATTTAACATATTTTGGGACCGTAAAGTAATTATATAAAATTTGCCTGTCACACTGTTGTGTGACCTCAAGAAACTTTTCCTCTTTATGACACCGGCACTAGGGTTGAGCGAACCCGAACTGTAAAGTTCGGGTTCGTACCAAACTTTAGGATTTTTGGACCCCGAACCCGAACATTTCCGTAAAAGTTCAAGTTCGGTGTTCGGCGCTTTTTTGGCGCTTTTTGAAAGGCTGCACAGCAGCCAATCAACAAACGTCGTACTACTTTCCCCAAGAGGCCATCACAGCCATGCCTACTAATGGCATGGCTGTGATTGGCCAGAGCAGCATGTGACCCAGGCTCTATATAAGCTTGAGACACGTAACGCTGCACGTCACTCTGCTGTTACAAGTGTAGGGAGAGGATGCTGCTGGACTTGTGATTTCAGGGAGAGAATAGGAGAGAATCTACCTCAGCGATCTACATAGAAATAGCTGTGTGGGTGCAGGACACAATCGTTTTTACCCTGCCCTGAGGCCATTGACCAAAAAAAAATAAAAAATTAAAATTCTGTTAGTTAGGTGGGTGGCAGCAGCGGCGGCCATTTTATGCATGCTCAGTGCACCAGCACTGCATCTGAGCTTTTGGGACATTGCAAATCACCATTTTTTGGGGGCAAACTACAACATCTGGATTAGTCAGTGTGCAATTTAAGGTAAAAATACACGCATCATTTTCTGGGGTTTGAAAAACACACTTTATTTTTCAAAAAACTGTATTTTCCAGATCTCAAAGTGCTAAATTCAAGTTTAATATATACAGCTTTCATATTCTGTTAGCAAAAAAAGACTTTTTTGGCAATCTACAACATCTGTATTAGTCAGTGTGCAATTTAAGGTAGAAATACACACATCATTTTCTGGGGTTTGAAAAACACACATTTTTTTTCAAAAAAACTATTTTCCAGATCTGCAAGTGTTAAATTCAAGTGTAATATATACATCTTTCATATTTCTGTTACCAAAAAAAAACACAATTTTGGCAATCTACAACATCTTGATTAGTCAGTGTGCAAGTTAAGCTAGAAATACACACATCATTTTCTGGGGTTTGAAAAACACACTTTTGACAAAAAAACACTATTTTCAGGCCTTGCAGTATCAGCACGTGTGAAATTACAGGCTTATATACTGCTGTCAAATTCAGTTGTTAAACAAACACTCGTTTGGGCACAAAAAATTTAGTTGGCAGCCTTTGATGCAGATGTCATTATGAGATACACCCTTAATACATTTGGGTTACATTCAGAGATTTTAAATACCGCCATTTGGTGCACCAATATTAAATTCAGGCCTACACTGGTTCAGGTCCTGTGAGATACGCCCTCTACATAGAGGGGTTTGAATCAGGCATTTGAAATACAGCCATTTGAAATACAGCCATTTTGTGCAAAGATATATTTACTTCAGGCCTACACTGGTTCAGACCGTGTGAGATACCCCCCCTACATACAGGTGTTTAAATCAGGCATTAGAAATACAGCCATTTACAATACAGCCATTTTGGGCAAAGAAATATTTACTTCAGGCCTACAGTGGTTCAGGCCCTGTGAGATACCCCCTCTACATACAGGGGTTTGAATCAGGCATTTGAAATACAGCCATTTGAAATACAGCCATTTTGTGCAAAGATATATTTACTTCAGGCCTACACTGGTTCAGACCGTGTGAGATACCCCCCTACATACAGGGGTATGAATCAGGCACTTGAAATACAGACATTTGAAATACAGCCATTTTGGGCAAATAAATATTTACTTCAGGCCTTCAGTGGTTCAGGCCCTGTGAGATACCCCCTCTACATACAGGGGTTTGAATCAGGCATTTGAAAAATACAGCCATTTGAAATACAGCCATTTTGGGCAAAGAAATATTTAATTTAGGCCTACAGTGGTTCAGACCGTGTGAGATACACCCTTTACATACTATCGTTCTATTCTACTATTAATTTAACACCCATTTAGGGCAAGATCCTAAATTTGAAAAATATGAGGAGAGCGTCAAATAAGGGATGTGGCCCGGGTCGTGGTGCTGCTGGTGGAGCTCCTGTTGCAGGAAGAGGACGTGGTCGATCTGTGCCAGCTACACGCACAAGTGAAACCCCTTCCTCAGGTGTGAGTAGGCGACAAAACCTGCAGCGGTATTTGGTCGGGCCTAATGCTGCTCTACGAATGGTGAGGCCTGAACAAGTACAGGCGATAGTAGATTGGGTTGCTGACAGTGGATCCAGTTCCTTTACATTGTCTCCCACCCAGTCTCCTGCTGAAAGACCACAGTTGGCACCTGCAGTCGATGTCCATCAGTCTTTCACCTCACCCCCTTGCAAATCAGCCAAGCAGTCTGAGCCCCAAGTCATGCAGCAGTCTCTTCTGCTTTTTGATGACTCTGTTAGCAGGGTTTCCAAGGGCCATCCACCTAGCCTTGTCCCAGAAGTGGAAGAGATTGAGTGCACCGATGCCCAACCACTTTTTTTTCAAGATGAGTACATGGGAGGACCATCGCAGCACGTCTCGGATGATGACGAAACACAGGTGCCAACTACTGGGGCTTTTGAAATTGTGCAGACCGACAAGGAAGTCAGGGGTGAAGACTGGGTGGATCACCCTTTCGAGAGGAGATAGGGTTTCCTTGGTGAAAATTAGTTATTTTCCAACTCCTTTATGTTCTCAGAAACTCTCCGGTCTGGATAGAGGATAAATTCATCAAACTGATAGAGAAGATGATTAACGATTTGCTATGGAGGAGAAAGCGGGTAAGGCTGAAACTGGACTATTTTCTAATGCCACTGGAACAAGGGGGTTTAAACCTCCCAGCTTCAGGAGATACTTCGTTGCGTCTCAGCTATGCCTTTTTCATGAGTGGGAAACCAGCCCCCTATGTAAGAAATTAGTGGACCAATTTGGCTTTCATGACTTTTTTACTCTATTAGAGTCAGGATGTCTACTTTGTCCGAGGCAGGAGTTTAGAAGTTTTGCTAGGCTGGTTACCAAGGCCTGGACATTGATCAGGAGCTGGCTTTCCGTTACATCCTCACTGTTCTGCACTCCACTATGGCAAAATCAAAGACTTCAAATGCTTGAGGACCTTGATTGTTAGCAGTATTGGTGGGCTAAGAACATCCATTATATAGCACAAGTAGTTGGTGATGGTCGGATCCTCGCTTCTGAGGAGATCGCGCAGAAGGAGAACACAGGTGAAATAGTTTGGTTTAGATATTTTCAGCTACGACTGCTGGTATCCAGGGTAACAGGGGAAGGGGCTACCACCTTTAACTCACCCTTGGCCCCTTTACCCAACCTTGACCCATAACAAAAGACACAACAACTGTATCACTTTATTGCTGGATGGTGATCGGCCACAGCTTCTTTATTAAAGCGGCAAACCTTAATAAACGGTATGCCAAAGGCTGGACTCCCAGCGGGCAAGTTAAACCGTAATCATCAGAGCTGTCTGCCAACCGCTGGACTCCCAGCGGGCAGTTACTCCATCTGCTACCACCATATCTCCGCTGTACTCAAATGCCGCCAGCTGTGACTTCTTTATTTTCTTTTTACTTTATTGATAAACTCGACCAAAATTCGCAGCTCTCCAAAGCCGTAATCATCGGAGCAATATCCAAAACCGCTGGACTCCCAGCAGGGTCTCTTAAAAATAGAAAAACAAAACAGAATAACCAAGTATCCATAACTGAACAGAACTGTGCACTTCGACCCGCCTCCCAAGAATAACCGCAAAGGGAGGGAGGGAGGGCCAATCTGCTTCCACTTGCAAGAGGAAGGGACCAGGAGAGAGAGGAGGTATATGTGACCTTCAGGATTTCCTGCACCGCCCCCATCCTGTCTAAGGAGGTTCCCCAGTGATTAACCCTCAATGACCCTAATCTGCAACCTACTTAACCATTACTGAGACGGGGCCAGATTCCTAAATACCCCTAAGGGGAAAAGGGGGGAGGGGGAGGACCATCAGTCCCTAAGCACCCTCCCTATACAGTCAGGCGCTTTCCAGATTGGCACTCTGCAGCATTGAGGATAAAACGTTATTAAGTATAGACATGTCTAGTTTTTTGCACAGTTTAATAAAGAAAAAGAACCACGTAAAGGTTAAGATAGCTTATTGTTATAAACACTTAATTAAGGCACGCTTTTTGGATTGTCACTCTCCTGGACAAAAGTCCTGGAAACTCCCTTACCCTAATTTATATTCTGAGGCTTGGGAAAGTGTATTGAAGAATATGGGTTTAGTCTCTTTTAGTTTTAATCACATAGTCGTTCAGTTCAATATTATGCACAAGATATATGTAACGCCGGTGTGGCTTCAGAAGCGAGGATTCCGAAACAATTCCAATTGCATACGTTGTGGGAGCTCGAATGCAGACTATCTCCATCTGTTTTGGGATTGCCCCCTTTTAGATAGATATTGGGGAGCAATTCAAGACTTTCTTGCTCAACGACTACAGATGGAGTTTCCTCGCCAGTCTGGGCTGTGGATCCTTGGGGATCTGACGGCTTTAAATTGCCAGAAGCCAAAACGGTGTCTTTTGACCAGGGTGTTGTTTTTAGCCCATCTCCTGATCTCTAGGTCTTGGTTTGCTGCCACCCCTCCGCATTTCAACCAGTGGTTGAACCTAGTCAACAAAATCAAAAGATTATGAGGCCATCTTGTATAGGCAGAGAGGCTCATACGATAAATGGCTTAGTGTTTAGGCAGCATGGAACGGGTGAAGGAATGATTGGAAAAGATCTTAAGGTCACCTCTTCCAATGTTTTAAATAATTTTTTTTTTTTTTTTATATTTTATTATTTATTTATTTTTCCTCGGGGGTGGCGGCATCGTGGGGGAGGGAGGTGGTTGGGTGGGTGGGAATGTATGCATTTTGCTCTTCTTATTTTTGTTAGTGTTTTTGAGATGAATAAAAAAAAATTAAAAAAGAGATTGATTGCACCAATGCCCAACCACTTATGTTTTAGGATGAGTATATGAGAGGACCACCGCAGCACGTCTCGGATGATGACGAAACACAGGTGCCAACTTCTGCGGCTTTCTGCAGGAGGGCAGGGGGGAAGACTGGGAGGAAGATTTGGAGGATGAAGAGGTCCTCAACCCCACATGGAATCAAGGTCATGCGAGTGACCTATGTAGTTCGGAGGAAGAGGCGGTGGTCGCACAGAGCCACCAGCACAGCAGAAGAGGGAGCAGGGTGCAAAAGCGGAGCGGCCGTCTCCTAGACAGTACGCCTGCTACTGCCCACTGCAGCAAGGGACCGAGCACACCAAAGCCAGCTCCAAGGAGTTCCCTGGCGTGGCAGTTCTTCAGACAATGTGCTGGTAACAAGACATGAGTGGTTTGTTTGCTGTGCAATCAGAGCCTGAAGCGAGGCGTAAACGTTCTCAACCTGAGCACAACCTGCAAGACCAGGCATCTAAGTGCAAAGCACGAGCTGCAGTGGAGTAGACACCTCAAAAACCAAGAAAGGTTTCTGGCTCTTCCTGCTTCCTCTTCTGCTGCAATCTCGGCTTCTTCATCTACCTCTGGAGTGACAGTGCAGAAGAAGAAAAAAGATGAACCTTTGGATGGCGCTGTCAGCAGGAGTCAGAAGCAGGTAGGTATTGATAACACAATACTTTTTTATTTTCAGTCAACGCGTTTCAGGGGCTCCTGCTGACAGCGCCATCCAAAGGTTCATCTTTTTTCTTCTTCTGCAACGTACTTCTCCCCGACGAATGCTTCCAAGGCACGGGGCTGGAACCTAGGCAGCAGCGCAGGCACCCCGCATGCTGATCGGGAAAATCAGCACAAGCTTCATATAGATGTTGTGACTCCTCACAACATCTTCTGGTAAGAGTTTTTACTTTACCTCTTGTACCTATTATTAGACTACACCACACATGAGGCGATGCCTCCTATCTCTCTTTTATCTTCTGGAGTGACAGTGGCACCTGCCACCCCGCAAACAGAGGATCTGCCAGAAACACCACCACCTGGTTTACCAAGCATCTCCACAATGTCCCATGTAAGCGTTCAACTCTCTATCTCCCAAACAGTGGAGCGAAAGAGGAAGTACCCCCCTACCCCACCCGCGATCCCTGGCCCTGAATGCCAGCATTTCAAAATTACTGGCCTTTGAAATGCTGTCATTCCATCTGGTGGAGATGGAGAGTTTTAAAAGCCTTATGGCGGTGGCTGTCCCACAGTACTTCGTGCCTAGCTACCACTACTTTTCCAGGTGAGCCATCCCTTCTGTGCACAACCAAGTGGGGGACAAAATCAGGTGTGCACTGTGCAACGCCATCTGTGGCAAGGTCAACCTAACTACAGATACGTGGACCAGTAAGCACGGTCAGGGTCTCCCTAACAGCACACTGGGTAAATGCAGTGGTGGCTGGGCCTGAGGCGGATAGTAGTTTGGCACATGTCCTTCCACCACCGAGGATTGCAGTGCGCCTTCAGTTTGCCTCCTGTTGCTTCCTCCTCCTACTCCGCTTCCTCATCCTATACCACCTCCTCATCTGATCAGTGTAACACCTTCACCACCAACTTCAGCACAGCAAGGGGTAAACGACAGCAGGCAGTTTTAAAACGTATATGTTTGAGGGACAAGCCCCACACCGCGCAGATGCTGTGGACGGGCATGGAACAACAGACCGATGAGTGGTTGGTGCCAGTGAGCCTCAAGCCCGGCCTGGTGGTGTGCAATAATAGGCGAAATTTCGTAGCAGCTCTGGGACTAGCCAGTTTGATGCACATCCCTTGCCTGGTGCATATGCTGAATTTGGTGGTTCAGAGGTTCCTTAAAAATTACCCTGATATGTCAGAGCTGCTGCAGAAAGTGGGGGCCGTATGTGCGTGCTTTCGGCATTCTCACCCTGCTGCTGCTCGCCTGTCAGCACTGCAGCGTAACTACGGCCTTTACGCTCACCGCCTCATATGCAACGTGCCCACAAGGTGGAACTCCACCTTGCACATGCTGGCAAGACTGTGTGAGCAGCAGCAGGCGATAGTGGAGTTTCAGCTGCAGCACGCACGAGTAAGTCGCTCTGTGGAACAGCACCACTTCACCACCAATAAGTCGGCTTCCATGCGAGACCTGTGTGCCGTGTTGCGCTGTTTCGAGTACTCCACCAACATGGCCAGTGCCGATGATGCCGTTCTCAGCGTTACTATGCTACTTCTATGCGTCCTTGAAAAACACTTCGGGTGATGATGGAAGAGGATGTGGCACAGGAGGAGGTGGAAGAGGGATCATTTCCAAGGGTTTCAGGCCAGTCATTCACAAGTGGCTCCAAGGGTGGGTTCCTGCACCCACAAATGCCAGGTGCACAATTGTCCAGCAAGGGCACAGTTCTGGAGGATGATGAGGTGGAGGATGAGGAGGAGGAGATGGAGGAGGAGGAACCGTGTTCACAGCAGCATGGCTTCCAAACCAGCTCTTGGCCATCACTGGTGCATGGCTGGGGTGATTCAGAGGACAAAAACGATACACCTCCCACAGAGGACAGCTTGTCGTTGCCTCTGGGCAGCCTGTCACACATGAGCGATTACATGCTGCAGTGTCTCCGCAACGACTGCTGAGTGACACACACACACAGGGGGTGGGGTAGTGACCACTGAACTCCACCCTCACCCCTGTCCCTGCCTACTTGCCTCGCAAGTCCTAGCAACAACTGTTCAACAAACACTTAGCTAGGATAGTACAGGGCTGACAAACAACACATAAACAGAAATGTCAAACAAGCCGCGTCAAAACCAAGAGAGCAGATAAGGTACCGGAGGAGCAAGCAGAGAATCGTCAGGACAAGCCGAAGTCATACCAGGAGACCAGGCCAAGACCAGAGAATGAGATGGACGGGAAATCGGAAGCCAAGCAGGAACAAACTAACCAGGTGAGTATCATGCAGGAAGGACCTCAATAACAGGCAACTCGTGGCCAGCAGATTGCCTGTTTAAAAAGAGCACTAGTGGAGTCATGTGACGTGGCCAGCGTCGCATGACTCCTGAGTTCCAATGCAGCCCATGCAGCCGACCGCCGAGTGATCAGCTTGGCACTCAGCGAGCGCATCCCGGCCATCCCCGCTTCCCAAGACACCGCATCGTGACAGTAGCCCCCCCCCCCCCTTCACGCGAGGCCACCGGAACCAAGGCCCCAGATGACAGCTTCTCAGGATGTTCCAAATGAAATTTTTTAACAAGTCTGGCGGCATGAACATCCTTAGCTGGCACCCAGGACCTTTCCTCCGGTCCATAGCCTTTCCAGTGTACCAGATATTGTAAGGAGTTGCGGACTCTCCTCACATCCAAATTTTTTTAAATCACAAATTCCTCAGAATTATTAACCAGTACTGGCGGCGGAGCAGGCTATGAAGGAACCACAGGAATAACATGTTTTTTCAGCAGAGATTTATGGAAGACATCATGGATGTGGAACGAATCAGGTAACCTTAATCTAAATGACACTGGATTGATTACCTCTGTAATATCGTATGGACCTATAAACCGAGGTGCAAACTTTTTGGAGGCCACCTTAAGAGGCACATTCTTAGAGGACAGCCACACCTGATCCCCAACCTGAAAATCCATGCCCCTAGAACGTCTCTCATTAGCTTTGACTCTCTGATTATTTTGAGCCTGTGCACAGTTCAGATAAGACCTTATCTGCCTCATGATTAGACGAGGAGACATATGACCTGAGAAATTGTTCCACAGACTGATTAAGTCGCTCCATCTGTCCATTACTCTCAGGATGATAGACCAGAGTCTTAGCATTCGGAAGTTTAGCAAGGGGAACAAAATGCACCATCTTACTGAATCTGTCGATCACTACCCAAACCACAGTCTTGCCCTCAGCAGGTGGCCGATCCGTGATGAAGTCCATGGAAATATGGGACCAGGGTCTACTAGGAATGGGTAGGGGTCGCAGTTCACCATCAGGACGAGTTCCAGGGGTTTTGGACTTGACACACACCTCGCAGGCAAACACATAGGACTTGATATCCTTAACCCCTTCCCGACTGCAATCCGTCTATATACGCGATAACTACACATGCCCCATGCAGCTACCACGTGTATAGACGTCAGCAGCCTGAAAGAGAGGGAGAGCTACTTCACTGCTCTCTGCAGCGCTTCCCCGCAATGTACCCGGCTTCCTTCTTCTGCCAAGCGATAACCGAGCCTATAGCATCGGTTTCTGGGCAGAATAGGATCTGTTGACCACCACGATTTTTGTCCAATCGTGGTGGTCATATGCGTACATGATGCAGCGCTCCCCTTGTTTTTTTCAGCCTTCTCCTCCCTCCTCCTCCTTGACATCGCGATCCAGGAGAAATACATACCAACGATCTACCCGGCTTCCTTCTTCCACCCAGGCATAACTGAGCCTATAGCATCGGTTTTTGGGCAGAGTAGTTTCTGTTTACATGACCCAGCGCTCCTGTCCTTATTTCAGCCCCCTACTCCTTCCTCCTCCTTCACTTCACAGCGCGATCCAGTGAAGGAGGACTGAGGAAGAGACAGTGAAAAACTTCTCTATATATCTTTATAATTAGTATATACACTCACCTAAAGAATTATTAGGAACACCATACTAATACGATGTTGGACCCCCTTTTGCCTTCAGAACTGCCTTAATTCTACGTGGCATTGATTCAACAAGGTGCTGATAGCATTCTTTAGAAATGTTGGCCCATATTAATAGGATAGCATCTTGCAGTTGATGGAGATTTGATGGATGCACATCCAGGGCACGAAGCTCCCGTTCCACCACATCCCAAAGATGCTCTATTGGGTTGAGATCTGGTGACTGTGGGACCATTTTAGTACAGTGAACTCATTGTCATGTTCAAGAAACCAATTTGAAATGATTTGAGCTTTGTGACATGGTGTATTATCCTGCTGGAAGTAGCCATCAGAGGATGGATACATGTTCTCATTCTGTTTACGCCAAATTCGGACTCTACCATTTGAATGTCTCAACAGAAATCGAGACTCATCAGACCAGGCAACATTTTTCCAGTCTTCAACAGTCCAATTTTGGTGCGCTCGTGCAAATTGTAGCCTCTTTTTCCAATTTGTAGTGGAGATGAGTGGTACCCGGTGGGGTCTTCTGCTGTTGTAGCCAATCCGCCTCAAGGTTGTGCGTGTTGTGGCTTCACAAATGCTTTGCTGCATACCTCGGTTGTAACGAGTGGTTATTTCAGTCAACGTTGCTCTTCTATCAGCTTGAATCAGTCGACCCATTCTCCTCTGACCTCTAGCATCCACAAGGCATTTGTCACGGGGTTCCGAAGGTGCACTCGGTCCCCCATCGCCCGCAGACCTGTTGCTTAGCTTTGGGAATGAGGATCTGTGTTGGACCTCATTCCCAGGGCGGCTTTACTAGCTGGGTGGCTCCCTGCTCCTAAGTCTGCCTTGAGCGCCGAGCTGATCACTCGGTGCTCGACTGGTTGGTCTGTCGGTCATGTGACGCTGGCCACGTCACATGACCCTCACTCCCCACTATAAATACAGGCAGCCTGCTGGCTACAGGTTGCCTGTTAATTTCTAGGTTCCTGGCTATTTGTTGGACTACTGAATATTTACCTGATCCTGTTCCCTGACGATCCTCTGCCTGCTCCTCCTGTACTGCGCATACATCCTGGTATTGTGACCTCTGCTCCCACCTGACTACTCTCTTAGGACTCCTCTTGTACTTCGCTACTCTCCTGGTATTTGACCCCGGCTTCTCCTGACCATTCTTTGCTTAATCCGTTGTACTGCGTAGCTCTCTTGGTTCTGACCCGGTCCGTTCATGTTCCGTATTTTGTCTTGTCTGTCTTCCCTGCACATATCCTAAGTTAGGGACTGCCATCCAGTTGTCCCCTGTCATTAGGGCTCGTGAGGCAAGTAGGCAGGGCCAGGGGTGAGGGTGGAGCGCAGTGGTCACTATCCTTCCCCCTGTGTGTGTGTGGACATGACCGTTACAGCATTTTTGCCCACAGGACTGCCACATATTGGATGTTTTTCCCTTTTCACACCATTCTTTGTAAACCCTAGAAATGGTTGTGCGTGAAAATCCCAGTAACTGAGCAGATTGTGAAATACTCAGACCGGCCCGTCTGGCACCAACAACCATGCCACGCTCAAAATTGCTTAAATCACCTTTCTTTCCCATTCTGAAATTCAGTTTGGAGTTCAGGAGATTGTCTTGACCAGGACCACACCCCTAAATGCATTGAAGCAACTGCCATGTGATTGGTTGACTAGATAATTGCATTAATGAGAAATAGAACAGGTGTTCCTAATAATTCTTTAGGTGAGTGTATATCGCTAGTGATACCGTTAACCCCCAGAAACCCAAATATAGAAAAAAACGTTTTTTGTTTTTTTAACCTTTCACATGTTGTTCTATGAGCCTTCTGATGCCTAAATCAGTGTTTTTATTTTTTAATTTTGACATTTTAGTAACTTTTGGGGAGGATGTTGTAAAATTGCAACACTGGGCCTGTAGGGTAGCAGAATTTCAATAATATCACTCACACTCTGAACACATGTAAGGAACAATTAAAAGTGTATTTGTACTTTACAGCTTATAAAGACCCACATAAGATAATGTATCTACAAAATAAGAATAGTATAATAGAAAAAGAAAGTAATTTTTATTATCAATTTAATACAAAAAATTAGTATCATATTTAAAAAAACACTGGATCCAGACTATATGTGCATATCGTGCTTGTTTTATTTGTTGATTTATTCAATTATGGTTGTCTCAAAAACGGTTATTTTGCTCTGAAAAGCAGAGGCAAACATTGCACTTCCTGCAAAGTGTGTTGGTGTAGCCTTTAGCACAGTGTTGGCACCGTCCTCTATCAGCTTTGATGGGAAAATGTCCAATCATGTCCTTGCAAACTTCCTTTGGAGGGTGTGCATTTGACTTTTTGTCTGTCTTGGCAGCTGAAGAACCTCAATCATCTGTATACTGCCTCTTTTGGGAAGTCAAGGGGCCCCCTCTGGATGAAACTGGGCTTGCAGATGGTCGCCACCGCTTTGACACTGATACAGCCGTGTCGATCAGGATAAGAGAAGATGTCAACTGGGCCTGAAACAGTCTGGGAAGGCGCACTTGTCTGGCTCTTCCTGTGTAATGAATTCCACAATCCAGCAGCCTAACAATCAATAGGATGCTGGTGAAAAAGTTGCCTGCATAGATCTTGTAATTGTGACCATATGGAAGCGTGGAAGCAAGTTTCATCACAACATCCCCTGATAGTCCAAGTTCAGATCTTGCTCGTATTCCATTCACACTGCCTTGGTACACATAAAAATCACAAAGTATACCAGAGATTCCAGTCCTTGCCCACTGCTTGAACCCCCATGGGTTTGGCTTGCCACACATGTACTGTTTAATGCTGCTGAATTTCCCCCTGAAAGGGATCATCATTTCATCAACAGTTATGTTCTTCAGGGACCAGCTTTAGGCATTTCTCTCTGAAAGCTTCAAGCCATGGTCTGAGTTTCCAGAGTTTGTCAGTGTTTTGTTCCATCTCAGACACGGTTAGATTGTTCACAAAATGTTTTGTGACATTACATCAGAGACAGGACTGTATCTTGTGTCTGCTTCCCATTACATGCAGACTCCGGGCATTTGGACAAGACCCATCTTCAAAGACATACTGATAGGGACCTTAGATTGTGAGCCCCATTGGGGACAGTTGGATCCTAATGTCTGTAAAGCTCTGCGGAATATAGTAGCGCTATATAAGTGCATTAAATAAATAAATAAAAATCTTCAGATACATGCCAATCATCTGCTCTATTTCCTTTGTGTTTGTGTTTATGGATGATCCTTTCTTCTGAAAACTGTACTGGTTGGTGTTATCTGCCAGAGCGTTGATCATGTCTTCTGTCACAAACTTCTGAAAGTACTTCAGTGGTGTGCAGAGGGGCTGGACACCATTACTGACATCCTGACCAGAAAACTCAGTACTGGGACTGATGAAATTCTTTTTCACCCATCGATACCTGTCACAGGGCATGGTCTGGGCATCAGAATGCACTGCCTCTATTGGGGTGATGTGAACATCAGAAGTTAGGTGGTCGTTGGCTAATTTATTTTCCTTGTCCACTTCACAGATAACTCCATACTCCTCTTCGTCATTTGAATCTGAGTCAAAGGACATTTCCAAGTCGCTGTCCCCATTCAAAACCTTGCTACCCCTTTGACCCACTGTTGTACAATTACAACATAGAAATAACCAGCTCTAAATCTCTCAATATCAGTATATTCAATGATGTCATAAAATCTGCATGATCTACACATATCAATTATAACAGAAAAAAATATTTCAAGCTTTTTATTTACTTGAGTCTTGATTTATCCCTTCCAAAACAACAAAATGATGTACTCCAAAGCAGGCACCCGGGTTGTATGACTTCATGGCCAGATAAACAGGCCTATTTACACATTCAACCATCCAATAGTGTTGCAGAACTGAACAATAGGACCTATTAGTAATGTACATGAGTTTTTAAAAAGAAGAAAATGGGGGAGGGTTTATTTTTGTAGTCTTAAATGTGATGTTGTAATATTACAACACTGGGTCTCTGGGGGTTAAGGGCTCATGCACATGACCATATGAATTTTGCAGTCCGCAAAACAAGGATCCGCAAAAAAATTTACATCTGCATGACACCTGTGTTACATCCATTTTTTTGGCGGATCCATTGTAACAATGTCTGTTCTTGTCCGCAAAAAAGACAAGAACAGGACATGTTCAATTTATTTTTATTTTTTTGCAGAATGGACATGTGGACATACAGACACTAAATGCACACAGTAATTTCAGTTTTTTGTAGCCCCATTGAAGTGAATGGTTCTGCATAAGGGCTCCACAAAAAAAAATGAAACATAGGGCTCATGCATTTGTGTGCATGAGCCCTAAGGCCCCTTTTACACAAGCGAGCTCCATGCATTGGTCTCTCTGCACGTGTCAGCGAGAGCACCCATTTTACCTTCCAGCACTGACGGGGTCACATAGCATTATATTGATTTATGATGCAGTGTAACCCTTGCATAATGCTGTCAGTGTTACTGTATACAATACATTCCAGAACTGTAAGGTTGAGTTCACACTTCAGTTATTTGATCAATGATTTCCATCAGTTATTGTGAGCCAAAACTAGTAGTGACGCCTACTCAGAGATCAGCTATGATGGAAAGATTTGCACCTGTTCTGTGTTTTTGACCCACACCTGGTTTTGGCTCACAATAAATAATGGTGTGTTCACTGATAGTTATTTTTAAAATTTTATTTCAGAAATATGTCTCAGAAACTGTACACTGCAGATGAGGCTTATGAACTGCTGTGCTGTCTGATAACACTGATAGTGATGTCAGTTTCTGTGGTTTTGAGGAGAGAGACACAGAGAGCTCTGACAGTAGTGTGCACGCTGGACGATTATCAAAGAGGTGCAGAACCACCAAACCACAAAATTCTGACACACCTAGCACCAGCAGAGACGTGCCAACTACAAGTGCACCAAGTTCAGACACGCCTAGCACCAGCAGAGTTATACCAACTTCCAGCAGAGAGGCACAAGTGCCTGAAACGCTCCCTCAAATTGCCTCTCTGAATTGGCAACCCCCAAGTACAGGCATCCTGTTTGTCCCAGAATTTAATGCTGTACCAGGTATTACACTGGATGTAACTGGAGTTGACCCACTGCAGTTTTTTCAGTTGTTTGTACCGGACGACCTTTTTGAGCTTTTTGTAAAAGAGACAAATTTATATGGTGCTCAATATATTTCAAATCACCCCTCCTCTTACTATGCCCGGCCTAGACAATGGACACCCACAAATGTGGAAGAAAAAAAAAAAAAAATTGGCCTTAACATTTGCAATGGGTATTATAAAAAAAACGACAATACGGTCTTATTGGGAGGCAAGTCCCATCCATAGCACCCCAAGTTTTGCAACTGTTATGTCCAGACAACGATATGAAATACTCCAAGTTCTTCCATTTCAATGACAACAGTCAGTGCCCCTCAAATTCTTCTCCGGATTACGACCGGTTATATAAAATTAGCACGCTTCTAAATTATCTGTCTGAAAAATGTTTAACTGTTTATGCCCCCTCTTAAAATGTCTCAGTTGATGAGTCACTTGTTAAATTTAAAGGAAGGTTACATTTCAAGCAATTCTCTCCATCCAAGCAGGCCAGATATGGCAGAAAACTTTACAAATTGTGCGAAAGCCCAACAGGTTACACTTCTGCATTTCAAGTGTACCAAGGGAGGGACAGCGAATTAAACCCCCAAGGATGCCCAGCTGGTTTAGGAACAAATGCAAAAGTTGTCTGGGAACTAATGGGTCCACTGTTACAAAAGGGGTACAAATTATTTATAGACATTATTACACAAGTACAATTCCCCTTTTCCAGAGCCTGCAAGAAGCAAATACGGGAGCATGTGGCACATTCAGGAGAAATCGCAGAGGTTTTCCACAATCCCTGCTGGCAAAAAAACTACAAAGAGGACAATCTGATGCCCTTCATAGTGGCAACCTGCTGGCTCTACGCTACAAGGACAGAAAATATGTACTTATGCGAAGTACGATTCACACAGAAGCCACAGTGCCAGTAAGAGAAAGGGGGTCAACCACCGATAAACAAAAACCGACTTGCATACTAGAATACAATAAGTACATGGGGGGCACTGACCTGTCTGATCAGGTACTTAAACCATACGAGGTAATGCACAAGTTCTATGTCTGGTATAAAAAGTTATCTATCTATTTGCTACAGATGGCAATGTACAATTCTTATGTGCTGTACAAAAAGTCTGGGGGAACACAAACATTTCTTGCTATCAAGAAATAGTTATCGAGAAATTAATGTACCCCATTAGAGGCCTCACCCTACCACTGGAAGCAGAAGAAATAAGGAGATTAGTTGAAAAGCACTTTATTGCAGCTATACCCCCAACACTTAACCAAAGACATCCACAAAGGAGGTGCCGTGTCTGCTCAAAAAGAGGCATCAGACGAGACACAAGATACTTTTGCCCTGACTGCCCTTCTCGGCCAGCACTGTGTATTGGAAACTGTTTTAAAGTGTATCATACACAGGCACGCTTTTAAATTTTCTTGCTGAAGAAAAATATATATAATATTGCTGTTCCCTTTTTGTATTTTTGGTACACATAGTACTTATACTAGTATTTATTTTTTATTTGTTGTAGTTTTGTCACATGTTTCAACAAAAGGTGTAAAAAATGGAAAATGTTAATTTTACGATAAACCTCTTGTTGAATACTTTGTATTGTCTATTTTACTCAGTAGTGTCCTTTTTAGGTGATTTTTAATGTTTTGGCTGCATATGGCCATTGCAAAGACAGCATGCTGGTATCTAAGCTGAAAGGTACCTTGAATGTAATATACCCTTTTTTACGGACAGAAACACACTATGAGATGCACAATAGTGCGTGCAAATTTAAAGGCTTATGCTATCAGCAATTGTAATTTAACACTTTGTGTAATATACCCTTTTACGTAAAAAAATACACTTGGAGATGCACGCTGAGTGTAATATCCCCTTTTACGGACAGATTTACACTTGGCCTGCAACAGCTGAAACCATTGATTTATGGTATTGCTATTTTGGGAATTGAATTTAAACCCAGAACAAAAACTATGCTTTGAAGGACACAAAAACTTGTCCAGCCACAGCAGTAACCACAGATTTAGCTGACTGAATATAAATTATAGGCCTAGTATTTAGGCCCTGGATGAAAGGTATCCTTTTACGGACAGAATTAGACTTTGAGTTGCACGGTAGCGTGTGAAGTTATTGAGGATGACCCTATCAGCACTTGAATTTGAACCTTGAATGTAATATACCCTTTTACGGACAGAAATACACTATGTGAGATGCACAATAGTGCGTGCAAATTTAAAGGCTTATGCTTTCAGCAATTGTAATTTAACAGTTTGTGTAATATACCCTTTTACGGAAAAAAATACAATTGGAGATGCACGCTGAGTGTAATATACCCTTTTACGGACAGATTTAAACTTTGCCTGCAACAGCAGAAACCACTGATTTAGGGTATTGCTATTTTGGCAATTGAATTTCACCCCAGAAAAAAATATATCCTTTGCCAGACAGCAGACAGTATTACAATTGGCTAGCCACAGCTGAAACACCAGATTTAAGGTATTGCTATTTTGGCAATTGTATTTCACCCCAGAAAAAAAAAATATAATTTGCCAGACAGCAGACAGTATTACACTTGGCTATCCACAGCTGAAACACCAGGTTTAGGGGATTGCTATTTTTGCAAGTGAATTTCACCCCTCAATAAAATATAGAAAATTCTATCCGGAGTTTCAAGGGGTGACAATAAGCACAGCCAAGCCCCTGATGTAGGATATAGCAAAAAAAAAAACTATTGATGGTTAAATGGACTTGGTGGCAGCTTGTGCTGGCGCACCACAAGACACAAAATGGCCGCCGATCACCCCAGAAAAAAAGTGAGAGAAAAACGCTCTGGGCAGCCTAAAAACAGTGAGCAATTAACTAGCAGAAGTTGAATGATTCACAGCTGTAGATCGATCACTTCATTGAGTGTTTTTGCTTAGTAAATCCCTGCCTAATCTCGCCCTAACAGCAGCTGCATCCTCTCCCTACACTGATCAGAGCAGAGTGACGTGCGGCGCTACGTGACTCCAGCTTAAATAGAGGCTGGGTCACATGCTGCACTGGCCAATCACAGTAATGCCAATAGTAGGCATGGCTGTGATGGCCTCTTGGGGCAAGTAGTATGACGCTTGTTGATTGGCTGCTTTTACGTAAATGTTTGGGTTCGGGTCCGTGTCATGAACACCCCAAAAATTCGGTTCGCTCATCCCTACTGTTAACCCTTGCTTTGTAACTGGAAAAAAAATATTAAAATGGAAAATCTGCCAAAAAAGTGAAATTTTGAAATTGTATCTCTATTTTCCATTAATTCTTGTGGAACACCTAAAGAGTTAACAATGTTTGTAAAATCAGTTTTTAATACCTTGAGGGGTGTAGTTTCTAGAATGGGGTCATTTTTCGGTGGTTTCTATTATGTAAGCTTCACAAAGTGACTTCAGACCTAAACTGGTCCTTAAAAAGTTGGTTTTTGAAAATTTCTGAGAAATTTCAAGATTTACTTCTAAACTTCTAAGCCTTGTAACGTCCCCCAAAAATAAAATGTCATTCCCAAAATGATCCTAAAATGAAGTAGACATATAGGAAATGTAAAGTAATAACTATTTTTGTAGGTATTAATATGTATTATAGAAGTAGAGAAATTGAAACTTGGAAATTTTCAAATCTTTCAAATTTTTGGGCAAATTTGGTATTTGTTTATAAATAAAAATGATTTTTTTTTTACTCCATTTTACCAGTGTCATGAAGTACAATATGTGATGAAAAAACAGTCTCGGAATGGCCCAGATAAATCAAAGTGTTTTAAAGTTATCACCACATAAAGTGACACTGGTCAGATTTGCAGATTTGCAAAAAATGTCCTGGTCCTGAAGGTGAAAATAAGCCCGGTCCTTAAGGGGTTAAGGATGATGGCCTTACCCAGTCTAAAATTGCCAATACCTTGCTGGGATCAATTTTAAAAGCATGAGGAGTGAGGACATACCCAAGATACAGAATCTCTTGTACCCCAAAAACACATTTCTCCTGTTTGGCCGCCAATTGATTCTTCCTCAAAACCTCCAACACTTGTTTCACATGAGATACATGACTCTCAAAATCAGGGGGGGAAATCAAAACATCATCAAGGTAAACAATTACAAATTTACCCAAGAATTCTCTAAAAATATCATTCATAAAGTTTTGAAACACAGCATTACAAGATATTCAAAGTGTCCAGCTGGTGTATTGAAAGCTGTCTTCCATTCGTCTCCCTCCTCCTAAATTTGAATCAAGTTATATGCCCCCTTCAGATCAATTTTAGAGAACCAGGAAGCCCCCATTAACTGATTAAACAAATCAAGAATCAATGGAAGGGAGTATTGATTCTTCATCGTAATCTTATTAAACTCCCGGTAGTCGATGCAAGGTCTGAGGCCTCCGTCTTTCTTTTTGACAAAGAAAAATCCCGCCCCCATAGGAGACACAGAAGGTCTAATGTGTTCCTTACTGAGACTCTCTTCAATATAATCTTCCATGGCCTGGTATGGAAAGATTATAGATATGTCCTTTGGGATATCTGGCCCCCCTATCAATTCAATAACGCAATCATAAGGTCTATGGGGCAGCAGCAACTCGGGGTTTGAGAAGAACACATCCATATATTCCTATAAGAGTAAAGGCAATGTATTGGATTCTGCTGAGACCCCCGCTTGCACTACAGACAAGCATGAGTCGCATTCAACCGCTTATTTCACCAATTCCCCCTTGGCCCAGTCAATAATGGGGTTTTGTAACTGGAGCCAAGGCATCCAAAGTACCACCTCTACTGGTAAGTTTTCTAGAACCAACAGAGACAAATTTCAGAGTGACACACCCCCACAGTCAAGGATATTTCCGGGGTAGAATACTTCACAGTACCACCCACCAGGGGGGTTGAATCGATAGCCATGGTGTGGATGGGAGTGGGTAGTGTCAAAATTGGAATACCTAACTTTAATGCAAACCTTATATCAATAAAGTTGGCAGCAGAACCTGAGTCAATGAACGCATTACCAGAACATTTGTTAATACCCATGGAGACAGTAATAGGTACTACTTGCCTCGCAAGTCCTAGCGACAAGGGAAAACTGGTCGACAAAGCCTTAGCTAGGATAGTGCAGGGAAGACATAAACAGAAATGTCAAGCAAGCCGCGTCAAAACCAAGAGAGCAGATAAGGTACCGAATGAGCAAGCAGAGAATTGTCAGGACAAGCCAAAGTCAAACCAGGAGAGCACGCCAAGACCAAAGGATGAGACGGACGGGAAATCGGAAGCCAAGCAGGAACAAACTAACCAGGTGAGTATCATGCAGGAAGGACCTCAATAACAGGCAATCTGTGGCCAGCAGATTGCCTGTTTAAATAGAGCACTAGTGGAGTCATGTGACGTGGCCAGCGTCACACGACTCCTAAGTTCCAATGCAGCCCATACAGCCAATCGCCGAGTGATCAGCTCGGCACTCAGCCCCATGGGAACGGGCGACGCTGGCTGCGCTGATGACGCGAGCGCGTCCCGGCCGTTCCCGCTTCCCAGAACACCGCATCGTGACACAGAGTTGCCCACATTCTAACTTGTGCTAATTACTTGGTGGCCACACTGCTGGATCCCTGTTACAAGGACAACGTACCGTACTTAATTTCATCACTGGAGCGTAATCGTAAGATGCACGAGTACAAGTGCACGCTGGCATTCCCACCTGACAGAGGGGGCACAGTGGAAGCACAAGGCAGAGGAGGAGGAAGAGGTCGCCAACGCAGCTGGGGCACCACCAGCACCTCAGAAGGCAGGGTTAGCATGGACGAAATGTGGAAAACCTTTGTCAGCACGCCAAAACAACCAGCACCACCAGCTAATATGGAACGTCTTAGCAGGAGGCAGCATTTTAGCAACATGGTGGAGCAGTATGTGTGCACACGCCTACACGTACTGACTGATGGGTCTTCCCCTTCAACTTCTAGGTCTCCAAATTGGGCACATGTCCTGAGCTTGCCCTTTACGCCTTGGAGGTGCTGGCCTGACCTGCAACTAGTGTATTGTCTGAACGTGTGTTTAGCACGGCAGGGAGCGTTATCACAGACAAGCGCAGCCGCCTGTCCACAGCCAATGTGGACAAGCTCAAGTTCATTAAAATGAACCAGGCATGGATCCCACAGGACTTGTCCGTACCTTGTGCAGAATAGACATGTATACCGACCTTACCCAGCCATTGTTATCTTACAGCGCAATTGCTCATTGTTGTATTTTTTATGTCTCCCACTCTTTTAGGGTGTACCCTAATTTAAACAAAAAATTAAAAATTAATAAAACCAAAAACCAGTGTTGGCTACCTCGTCCTCCTCCAACGCCTCATACACCTCCACCACTACGTCCACCGCCTCCTCAACCTCCTACTCCATATAGACCTCCACCTCATAGATCAAGATTCTTTTTTTTTATTTAAGTATTTTATTTTATTTTATTTTAAGTCATTTCACTAATTTGTCTGATACATTGTTGGGTTACATATCCCAATTTTTTGGCTGTGATATACCCCTGCTCTACCTAGTAGACAGGTTAATAAATTTCACTAATTTGTCTGTTACATTGTCTGGTGAAATTCACCAATTTTTGGCTAGGATATATCCCTCTTCTACCTAGAGAACAAGGGAATACATGACACTAATTTGTCTGTTACATTGTCAGGTGAAATTCACCAATTTTTGCCTGTGATACACCCCTGCTCTACCTAGTGGACAAGGTAATACATTTCACTAATTCGTCTGTTACATTGTTGGGTGACAAATGCTCATCTTTTGCGCTACACTGCATTTAGGACAGTACGAATCAGTTGAGGCCAGAACAAGTACATACTATAGTACATTGGGGGGCTGAAAGTGCCTACAGTTCCTTCGTATTGTCTCCCACCCAGTCCCCTGCTGAAAGATCAGAGTTGGCACCTACAGCCCATGGCCATCTGTCTTTCAACTCAACCCCTTGCAAATCAGGTAAAGCAGTTTGAGCTCCAAGTCATGCAGCAGTCTGTTATGCTTTTTGATGACTCTGCTGGCAGGTTGTCCGTGGACCATCCACATAGCCCTGCACCAGAAGTGGAAGAGATTGAGTGCACTGATGCCCAACCACTTATGTTTAAGGATGAGGACATTGGAAGACCACCGCAGCACGTCTTTGACGATGAAAAACACATGTGCCAACTGTTGTGGCTTTCTGCAGTATGCAGACTGACAAGGAGGGCAGGGGTAAAGAGTGGGTGGAAGATGATGTGGAGGATGATGATATACTAGACCCCACATGGAATCAAGGTCATGCGAGTGACCTGTCTAGTTTGGAGGAAGAGACGGTGGTTACACAGAGGCACCAGCACAGAAAAAGAGGGAGCAGGGTGCAAAAGCGCCTGTTATATTCTTGGGTGACATTTTACCATTTTTGCTCTGCAATCTGCATAGGTGACAGGGACCTAAATTTCAAAAAATTGTCTGTTACATTGTCAGGTGACATTTTACCAATTTACCGTGTACAAACCCCTGCTCTGCATAGGTGACAGTGACCTAATTTTTGTAAAATCGTCTGTTCAATTGCTGGGTGACATGAACACAGTTTTGCCAAGAATAAACCCCTGCTCTGCATAATTGACAGGGCCCGAAATTTTTTAAAATAGTCTGTTTCATTGGTGGGTGACATAAACCTATTTTTAAATTTCAAAAATTCATCTTTAATTGACATGCCACCTCCTTTCATTCGATCCTTCCGCTTTAACAACTTGTCCCACATTTCCGCTCGATCACATTTCAGCCATTGACCTCCCTTGGATGTGGTATCCCTTTCTCACGCTCCCTCTCCGGCGTGGAACCCTGATTCGCCACTAACCATGATCAACATGGTAGGCGCAGAAAAGAACATCAAAAGTTGATAGAGCAGATATCCAATTGGATCGTGGACATCATGGGGACGTGCGACATGGATCTGCCTACACGTACTGACTGATGGATCTGCCCCCTTCAACTTCTGGGTCTCCAAATTGGGCACATGGCCTGAGCTTGCCCTTTATGCCTTGGAGGTGCTAGCCTGCCCTGCAGCCAGTGTATTGTCTGAACGTTTGTTTAGCATGGCTGGAGGGGGTTATCACAGGTTATATTTCCCAATATTTTGGGGTGTACCCTAATTTAAACAAAAAAAATTAAATAAAAAAATTAAAAACAAAAACCAGTGTTGTCTACCTCCTCCTCCTCCACCGCCGCTTCCACCTACACCGCCACATCCACCGCCTCCTCAACCTCCTACTCCATATGGACCTCGTCCTCCTAGATCAAGATTATTATTTTTCATTTTTATGTATTTTATGTTATTTTAAGTCATTTCCCTATCCACATTTGTTTGCAGAGCACTTGCCATGCTCTTAACCACATTTTGCTGCCATTTGCAACCCTCTAGCCCTTTCCATGACTTTTTTAGAGTCATTTTAGTGCTCCAAAGTTCGGGTCCCCATTGACTTCAATGTAGTTCGGGGTAAAGTTTAGGTCAAGTTCGGGTCCCGAACTCAAACTTTTATGTGAAGTTCGGCCGAACCCGTCGAACCCGAACATCCAGGTGTCCGTTCAACTCTAAAGATGTGTCATGGCTGGGTCTTCCAACATGACAACGATCCGAAGCACACAGCCAGGATAACCAAGGAGTGGCTCTGTAAGAAGCATATCAAGATTCTGGAGTGGGCCAGCCAGTCTCCAGACCTAAATACAGTAGAACATCTTTGGAGGGAGCTGAAACTCTGTGTTGCTCAGCGACAGCCCCGAAACCTGACAGATCTAGAGGAGATCTGTGTGGAGGAGTGGGCCGAAATCCCTGTTGCAGTGTGTGCAAACCTGGTCAAGAACTACAGGAAATGTTTGACCTCTGTAATTGCAAACAAAGGCTTCTGTAATAAATATTATCACAGATTTTCTCAGGTGTTCAAATACTTATGTTTAGCAGTGCAAGACAAATAAATTCTTTTAAAATCATACAATGTGATTTCCTGATTATTATTTTTTTTATTCTGTCTATCAGAGTGGGAATGCACCTACAATGTGAATTTCAGACTCCTCCATGATGGGAGAACTTGCAAAATCGCAAGTATTTTACTACTTGGAGGTTGTAAGGAGCTGTCATATGGTTGTGTGCATATACCCCTATGTTCAGTTCCTTTATTGAAATGCACTTTATTGTGGAACCCCACTTCAGGCTGCTTAATATTTTTCATTCTCAAAATATGGATTTTTTATATATCTATATGGAAAGATAAAACAACACAATGCTATAGAAAACTGTAAGCTAACGTACTCTATATTCAAAAGTCAGTCCAGTTTATACACTCATTAGTGAAGGCTTTATCCACCCTGCAGCTTTAGAGTATTTTTTCACAAACTGTGTGTAAGACTGAAAGAAAAAGGAAAAGAAGCTTGCATGAGGTCTTGGTTTAACCAAAGAGGAGTTTACTTTAAAGATAGCAATGTATATCCCACCTACCAAGTACAGGACCTTCCAGCTTCAATAGATGTTGCTAGAAAATATGATAGATTATTGTAGCATGTACCAAACAATATTTAACAATCTTTTGTCTTCCCTTTTTTCTTTATAATAACTATATTCAGTATTAATCATCTTTGTTCGTAACATTCCTCTAGGGAAATCGAGTTTTCCTTCTAGACAAATAATCTAGACAATTTATTTACAATGCTTTGTTTATAAAAATGTGCAAACTGGGATAGATTTGTGAAATTAGTGAACTGGGGCAGGTTTATTAAAGTAGTTCTCCGGACATTTCAGCTAATCCCTAGTTGTCCCCAATCTCGACCAGATGTGGCTTCTTTTCCTGTTCATCTGCATTGTAGTAAACATCCATTCAGGACCCACGTGGAAGAGACTGCAGTCTTTGTCAGTGCAGCAGAGACATCATCATTGGGGGAGCGAGGGATGAATAAGTACTACTAAATAAAAGATCTTCCTTCCACAGATTAGTACCAACTATGAATTAACTGAAATGTCCAGAGAACCCCTTTAATTCGGTCTAATATTAAGATAGTGTAAACGTAGACAAGGCATCTGCAGATATGCCAAATGTATCTAGGTGCCTCACACTAATATATTTGGTGCATGCCATCTTGCTAGACATGATCAACACTTGTGTCTAACTTTATAATATATCTTGGTTAAATTATAGAGCAGGAATCTGCTCCCAGAATCCTCCTATCACTTTTATGAAGAATGACCGAATGATGGGAGTCATAGGGGGTCATTTATTAAACAGAAATACTCCTAAATTAGGAGTATTTCTGGTGCAGATTGCGAGTCTGTGACTTCTCCCTGCTTACGCCGGGTCTAAAAAAGTGGGCGTGGTGTCATGCCGTTTGGTGATGTGAGTGCACATACTTGCTGGGTGAGTTATTCTGTTCCAATGGGCCGCTAAGTCCATGGACCTATCATGTTCTGATCCAGGGACTTACTGCTCTATTTAAACCACCTGCTGACAATACACCCTTGCCAGTTTTTTCCTTCCTTGTGCTTCGGTTTCTATCGTGTGTTATTGGATTACTACTATTTGGATTTGACTTCAGCTTAACTTGGACCTCTCTCTTTGCTTAGTGATTTTGTACTCAGTTTCCTGCCTGGTTTGACCCTTGGCTTGGATATTGTTGAATATTCTCTGTCCTGTGATTTGGTACTTTGACCTCCTGGCTTTTGACCCATTTCTGTACGACCCTTCCCTGTGATGTTGGGTTCCAGTAGTTTGAACAGGTCCCTGCAGTTTTTACACCGGGTGCTTGGTTTGGGTTTGTGCACTTATCAGTATAGGGACGGTCAAATAGTTGTAGACTAGCCATTTACGGGTTGCTCTGCAAGTAGGAAGGGACATCGGGTTGGGTGCAAGTTAGGGCTCACCGTGTGAATGCGTTTCCCTGCCTACGGCTGTGACACTCTTCCTTTTGAATGTGAATTTTCTGAAATGAATAACCTTTTGCTTGTGGTTATTATCACGGACGGTTTTCTTCACCATAGAAAGCAATGGGTAACAATGCAAAATTTCCTAAAGAAATCCATGATAGATCAGACAAGCAAAAAAATTTGTTTCGGAAAAAATTCTAATTTGCTTGATTTTTATTTAACCATTCTCCACCATTTTCACCAGTTGTTCGTATTAGCCCTATCCCACTACTCCTATTCTGTGTTTATATTACACGCCCTTTAAAATATATGCCAAAAGAAATCAAAATACAATTATTAAAAAAATACATGTGCATTTCTTTTAGTAGTCACCACTACTGAAATGTAAACATTTCATCTGAGAATTTTAGTGATGTTAAAAACATGAGGTATCACACAAAAAAATATGAAAACACATAAACTGTGCTATTAAATTTTTGTAATGCTCATGGTTTACAACACAAACATAATTGGTTTGAGAATCTGAAGTTATTGATCTCTTTTACAGTAAGAAAAATTGCCTAAGGCAGAAGATATCGCGAGCATGTTGCACTGCCAGAGATAGAGACTATGCTTAATTGAATAAAACTCTTTTGTGTAGCCTTTTTACAAGAATTGTTTTTCAACATTATTAAAAAAATACAATTTCAATAGAAGTAATATCTAAATCTAAATCTAGATGCATACAGGGACTGCTTGTTTTGTACCTAATTTTATTTAATGTCAAGCCATAAATCAATCTGCTAACTAGATACAACCAGGCTCCAATTTCAATGTTTTTGTAATAATGTATATATTGCATGCCTGTAAAAGGTAGGAAATTTGATTGTGCAACGTTACATGTCTCTGGCACATAAAGTACGTAGGGACAAACTGGGAACTTAAAGTGGCCTTGGAAAAAAAACTAAAAGTGGCCCCATGTTGTAGGCAGGTCTACATTGACAGAAGGTGGGGCAACATTAGTAGATAGGGATAGCATAAGTAGGAAGGGACAAAATACTGACACCCTCACCACAGTATTCAATTAATGCTGAGACCATCAGATCATTATATGTCCAGCCAGTGGCCGTGAGGCGAGCTGAGGTGGCCCTCTCGGAGTCAGCCCACCAGGAACTTTCCCTGTAGAGTCTATCAGTCCGTCCCTGATGAAGTAGCTCTTATTTTTCATATCATAAAAATAACAGTAATGTGTTTTTCATGTCAAGTTATGACTAGGGTTGAGCGAACCCGAACTGTAAAGTTCGGGTTCGTACCAAACTTTAGGATTTTTGGACCCGGACCCGAACCCGAACATTTCCGTAAAAGTTGGCGCTTTTTGAAAGGCTGCACAGCAGCCAATCAACAAGCGGCATACTACTTCCCCCAAAAGGCCATCACAGCCATGCCTACTAATGGCATGAATGTGATTGGCCAGTGCAGCATGTGACCCAGGCTCTATATAAGCTTGAGTCATGTAGCGCTGCACGTCACTCTGCTGTTACAAGTGTAGGGAGAGGATGCTGCTGGGCTGGTGATTTCAGGGAGAGCATAGGAGAGAATCTAACTCAGCGATCTACAGACAAATAGTTGTGTGGGTGCAGGGCACTATCGTTTTACGCTGCCCTGAGCTCATAGACAAAAAAATACAAACTTTTAGAATTCTGTTAGTTAGGTGGGTGGCGGCGGCGGCCATTTTATGCATGCTCAGTGCACCAGCACTGCATCTGAGCTTTTGGGACATTGCAAATCACCATTTTTTTTAGACAAACTACAACATCTGGATTAGTCAGTGTGCAATTTAAGGTAGAAATACACCCATAATTTTCTGGGGTTTTAAAAACACACTTTTTTTTTTCAAAAAACTGTATTTTCCAGATCTGCAAGTGTTAAATTCAAGTTTAATATATACAGCTTTCATATTCTGTTAGCAAAAAAAGACTTTTTGGGCAATCTACAACATCTGTATTATATCCAGTGTGACTTTTATTGGGGACCAAGAGTGCACACACATAGCAATACGACGTTTTGGCTACGCAGTAGCCTTTCTCAAGTATACTGATACAAAGTTAATCAAACATATAAATACCTAATAAGCCCCCCATGTGACATAATATGACCAATAGGCAAAAACAACTCTTTAATACCACCTGTGTATTAATTAAAATAATCACTGCTACCGAAAAAAAATGTTGCTCTACAATTAAATGTACCTGGTACTCATTAAAAAGACTCCAACTGCATCCTCGTATTGGTCATACATATCGGCGTCTCCATAGGACCATTGCGCATGTCCGTGATGTCATTGCGTTGATGCATGGGCGGGGCGCCGTCACCACCGCCAGCAAGAAGGCCGCACCCATCTATACACAAGCGCTGCATGTGAGCCAATAGACACCACTATTATCGGTCACATGTCAGGCGCGTCATCAGTCACGTGACCATCACCTGACCCGCAGAAGGTCCTGGAGCGCCGTAAAAAGATAATAATAGATCTACCATGTGAAACCACGATTGTATGTTATGTTTAATGCACAAAAAAAAAGAGCAATCATATATCCCATATGTATCTTTGTGTGGTTTAGACATAGAATAGATTATTAAGCAAACTGCCGATATAATCGGTCACTAAGTCCATATATGGAAAAAATAACACTATCATTAACCACAAGTATTACCATAATTCGGATACACAAAAAAAGTATATATAAAACAATGAGTAACCGTGTACATTAGGGAGCAGATGATCATACAAGTGCTATACTTAAAAGATCATGTGAGTAAAAGGGTGTATAACAAATATATATATATATATATATATATATATATATATATATATACCTTTAAAATACCCAGTAAAAACATTTCTACCTGGTAAGTTTTGATGTGGTGTCTCTGTATACGTCTATTATGCATGATTATGGATTAAATGTCGATGTGGCCCTGGCCGGCACGGGACTCACGTGTGATGCGCGCTGCTTTGTCCTCGATCTCCTAGACTTGGGCCTCAAGAGGAACTATTTTCTCTTTGGCAACACCTTTTACCAACAGTCATGCGGTGTGGCCATGGGGTCCAACGTGGCACCCACTTATGCCAATATATTCTGGCGGAGGTCGAGGACTAACTGGTATACGCGTCTGTATATCATCAGTGGGTCCTGTGCCGGTGGCGCTACATCAACGACATTTTTATGATTTGGAGTGGTTCAATGGATGATTGAAATGAATTTCATCAACATCTCAACAATGGGATACCCGGGCTACAATTTACTGTGACTTCTTCCTCGGAGGAGTTACAGTTTCTTGATGTCAGTGTATACCTAGAGGGAGGTCAATTAAAAACTGACTTATATAAGAAGCCTACAGATAGGAATAATCTTTTAAGATATGACAATAATCATCCACGCCGTATGCTGGACTCCTTACCTTGGAGCCAGATGCTGCGTGTGAGACGAGTGGTGTCAGATGATGACGTATTCACGAACCGTATTGATAAGATGTGCAATAAATTTGTCAAGAGAAAATATCCATGCAGGCTGTTACACAGATTGAGGGCCTGGATCTCCTTGGCTGACAGGGTGTCCACTTTTCAGACTTCCTCTGGGAATAGGAATATGGGACGAATCCCGTTTGTATCCACCTATGGCCACCATAGTACAGACATTGCACAGATCCTGAGAAAGGATTGGCATATTTTACATAGTGGTCTTCCTTCAGTAAGTGAATTTGATAAACCACCATTGATGGCATACAAACGTGGTGTTAACTTACAAGACAAGCTGATTAAGACCGACATATGTGAGATTAACAGAGGAGGTCAGACATATTTAAAACCTAGAAAGACGGGCAATTTCCCTTGTCTGGGTTGTTGCAATTGTGGAAACATGTTGAAAGGGAATACCTTTGTTCACCCATATAGTGGTAAGAAATTGAATATCAGAGAGTACTACAACATTGTCGATCTAAGTTTGTCATCTACATGATCGTCTGTCCCTGCAGTTTAATCTATGTTGGAGAGATGGCCATGGAGGTTAGGGAGCGTATTAACAAACACAAAAGTACTATAAGGAAAAAAACGCTGGACAAGCCAGTTGAGATTCCGGGTCATCGACTCGGTGCAGATTCCCAAGAGAGGAGGAGACAGGGAACGTATGTTAAAGAAAAAAGAGCTTAAATGGATTTTCACTTTACAAGCTCTACAACCCCAGGGATTGAATATTGAGTTTAATGCAAACAATGTAAATAGGTAGATCATTTTTATATGTTGATGTCCAATTCAGTATATCATGTTTTTACTGGGTATTTTAAGGTATATATATATATATATATATATATATATATATATATATATATATATTGTAAGGGATCGCCTCTTATTCGGGAGTCATTCTCACAATGATCTTCATCGACCACAGGGTTAGGGGCCAAACATTGCTTTTATTTGGCACCTCAGCAAAACCAAAACAAATACAAATAAAGCACCTGCCCGGCTGAGCTCTAACTAAACATGAGGACTCCCTACCTCACTGAAAGCCCCGTTCACACACGGGAAGAACATGCGGCTTTTCCCAGCCTAACAATCCAGCACTTCCAGGCTGTAACAAAGTCCAGTACCTTTTTTAGGATTGTGGCCCAGAAGTCCTCCTGACTCTGGCCTAGCGACCGTCGATTCCAAGACCTTGCGGAGTCCCCCAAAGTTCAGGCTAACACCTAGCCCCGTGGCCCCTCAGCCAGCTCGGCTGAGCCCACTTGTACAGAGCCTTCCCAGGCTTCTGCTTCACAAGACACTCCAGAGTGAGACACACCCAAGATCCAGTAGCAGGATTAAATAGGATCCCTGGACATGAGCATGCCCTAAGTCCCGGACTGGAACCTGGGGAAACAACACCTCAATGTTCACATTGCCACAATATATTTGTTATACACCCCTTTACTCACATGATCTTTTAAGTATAGCACTTGTATGATCATCTGCTCCCTAATGTACACGGTTACTCATTGTTTTATATATACTTTTTTTGGGTATCCGAATTATGGTAATACTTGTGGATAATGATAGTGTTATTTTTTCCATATATGGACTTAGTGACCGATTATATTGGCACTTTGCTTAATAATCTATTCTATGTCTAAACCACACAAAGATACATATGGGATATATGATTGCTCTTTTTTTTTGTGCATTAAACATAACATACAATCGTGGTTTACATAGTAGATCTATTATTATCTTTTTACGGCGCTCCAGGACCTTCTGCGGGTCAGGTGATGGTCACGTGACTGATGACGCGCCTGACATGTGACCGATAATAGTGGTGTCTATTGGCTCACATGCAGCTCTTGTGTATAGATGGGTGCGGCCTTCTTGCTGGCAGTAGTGACGACGCCCCGCCCATGCATCAACGCGATGACATCATGGACATTCGCAATGGTCCTATGGAGACGCCGATATGTATGACCAATACGAGGATGCAGTTGGAGTCTTTTTAATGAGTACCAGGTACATTTGATTGTGGAGCAACATTTCTATTGGTAGCAGTGATTATTTTAATTAATACACAGGTGGTATTAAAGAGTTGTTTTTGGGGGGGGCAGAGCTAGCGTCTGAACTTACTGGCCGCATGCAGCAGTAGCTCCGTCGGTCACATCACCCATACAGCTTGGTTTTTCAGCTTGTTGGATCCAGGATGGTGAAGATAGGAGGCTCTAAAGCTGGCGATTCCTCCAGCCATCACAGACCCTCGACCAACGAAGGAGAGATGGATAAATTTATTAAAAAAGCAGCCTCTGCCTACGCCGCAAGGGAATCCAAGATGGCGCCGACCTCGCCGTGGACCACAGGACACAAACAGACAGAGGCCTCAGACGCAACTCACGGAGGGGAGGAAGATGCAGACACCCTGCCCATCTCCCATAAGTACCTTAGAGAAGCCCTAACTTCTTCTCTGGCAGCGGCTTTGGAGCCCCTGAGCTCTGACCTCATGGCAATAAAGCAAGACGTCCGACATATAGGACGCAGAGTAGAATCGCTGGAGGAGTCACAATCTGCTATGATCCAACATCAAACTGCTGTAAAGCATAACCTCCACACGATTCAAGACAATATTAACTCTCTATACAATGCCTTAGAGGAAAACAGAGGGAGGCGCAATAACCTGCGTTTCAGGGGTATTCCAGAATCGGTTGCCCCAGGGGACATACCCAATACCATCGTTCAAATATGCCTCTCTCTCCTGGGCCCAGACTCAGCACATGAAGTGCTCTTGGAAAGTGCCCATAGGGCTCTGAAGCCTAAATCAGCATCCACAGCCCCTCCCAGGGACATAATCTGCAAGTTCCTTCACTTCCCAGTAAAAGAGGCTGTTATCGCTAAAGCTAGGGAATCAAAATCGGTCAAATGGGATGACCAGGACATTCTTATATTCCAAGACCTAGCCCAAGCAACCCTGAAGAAGAGACGGGCCTTAAATCCTTTAACAGAATGGCTCAGATCAAAGAATATCCCATACAGATGGTCCTTTCCCTTTGGACTCTCTTTTATGCATGAAGGCCATAGGATGAACATCTCCTCATTCCAGGATCTGGACCAAGCATTCGAGCATCTGGCGATTAAACCTCTGGATATACAGAATTGGGACCCTGTCCAAGACTTAACTGACTTGCCGAACCTTCCACCCCTCGAGCTCTGGGAAAAGCAGCAAACCCCTAAACCCCAAAGGGGCAGAAGAGGAAACTCTAAATCAACACCCAGAAGACTAACAATGGGAGAATGAGATGAACTTATCCAGCTAGCTGAATAAGGATCCTCCTTTATGGGTCACACCACCCCTAATTGAATTGCTGCCTCCAGGCACCCTTTCTCCTGTCAACCTTCCTCCCTTCAGTTTTCTCTGATACTCCTTTTATGATACTTTCCTGGATCCTAACCTCTACTGAGGGAGATACAATATGTTACTAAGTAACCCCCCTTACTTTCTCCCCTCTTCTTACTTCCTGCTCTCTCCCTTTAACTACCTTACTTCAAAAATATATCACAGAAATGTCTTGTGTAAATCCTACCCTTTCAAACAAACTCCCCTGGGAGTTATGCTGCCGACTACTTAATAACCTGCATACGTTTTTGCGTATATTGTTATGTTGTAATGTTCCATTTAATTTTGTTTTGGTTCTTAGACATGGGCGGTCTGGCAACAGGCAACTATACCACTCTCCCAGAAGGTTGCTAGGGGCTCCTTCCTCTCGGGGCGGTACTCTCCCTCTCCTCGCACCAGCTGATTATACTTATGAAGTCAGAATATCTTTCGGTCCCCCTCTCTTTATCCTCACACCCCAACATGAATGACCTTAGAATAGTATCTTATAATATTAAAGGAATGAGGTCTCCTTCAAAGAGATGCCAAATTTTTTCACATTTGAATAGGGAGAGATGTTCTATAGTTTTCCTTCATGAAACTCACTTCAAACATGGCAACTATCCAAACCTCTCCTTCACCAAATTTCCTAGCTGGTATCATTGTGGGGCCGGGGGTGCTGCCTCAAGAGGAGTTAGCATTGGTTTCCACAAAGGGCTAGCTTTCCAGTACAAGTCCCATACCCAGGACCCTGAAGGTAGATATCTTATCCTAAAGGGCCTGGTGGGACAGACCCTATTTACATTTGTGAACGTATGCACTCCAAACACGAATCAAATTTCCTGGCTTTCCTCCCTTCTTTTGCTAGTTGAAACTCAAAGAGAGGGGATCCTAATTATAGCTGGTGACTTCAACTTTGCCCTTAACCTTCTCATAGATACCTCCTCTAAAAAATCTGCTATTTCCTCAAAAGCTCTTAAATTACTGCAGACTAAACTTTTTAATTTGGGGGTATTAGACACTTGGCACTGCCTTAATCCTAACTCATGTGATTACTCTTTTTATTCCCCAGCAAACAACTCATATAGTAGAATAGACTACATCTTTATCTCGAGAGAACATCTACAGCTCTGCTCCAAAGCCAAGATTGGGGATATGACACTCTCAGGCCACTCCCCAATATTTTGTGATGTCCATCCTACCACCAGGTCGGGTAAGAGCATTAATTGGAGGTTCAATGAGTCCTTGCTGGGTAACCCTAACTACAAATCTCAGATTACTTCCTACCTGGATGATTATTTTTCCATTAACAATACCCCGAACATATTCCCCCAGGTTCTGTGGGATGCCCATAAGGCATATATTAGAGGCAGGTTGATTGGACTTTGCTCCTACCTAAAAAAGGATTCAGAGAAAAAATACATGTCCCTGTTGTCAAAGATACACATACTTGAAAAAGCTCATAAGCAATCCTTACTCGCTCAGCAACTGGTGGAACGCTCTTCTCTCAGAACTGAACTAAAGAATCTTCTGAATGAGCGTTCAGCCAAATATTTCTTGTCTGCTCAACAGAAGTTCTTCGCACATGGTAACAAGGCATCAAAATGTATGATGCAGAGAATTAAACAAAGAAGAAACTCCCGCCACGTTCAGAGTATCAAATCCCAGAGGGGAGACCTATTATTTAAATCAGAAGAGATTGCTGAGCAGTTTAAGCTTTTTTATGAATCATTGTACAATCTGCCTGCCTCTAAGCTCCCAGACCCCTCCCTGGGGAGAGAGGCCAATATCAAATCATTCCTGGATTCTCTCCAACTCCCGACCCTGACCACAACCCAACGTAACTCTCTAGTAAAACCATTCACTATCTCCGAGTTGACGCTGGCCGTTAACTCCACCCCTAAGTGTAAATGCCCAGGTCCTGATGGCCTTCCTATATCTTACTACTCAACCTTCCGAGACTCCCTTCTTCCCTTCCTACTTCCCATATGCAACCTCTCAATGCTCAACCATTCTATCTCAGCCGATATGACCAGAGCCACTATCCCCAAGGAGGGTAAAGACCCTTCAGCATGCTCCAACTACCGCCTGATCTCATTATTCAATGTAGACCTCAAATTAATAGCCAAGATGCTGGCCACTAGATTACAGGGCTTTTTACCTAGTGTAATCCACCCTGATCAGGTGGGATTTGTCAAGGGACGTGAGGGAAAGGACAACACTGGAATGCCCTATTCTATGCTTCCCATAAATCCATCCCCTTAGTCCTGATTGGCACGGATGCTGAAAAAGTTTTTGACAGGGTCGACTGGACTTATATCAAGTTGACTATGTCTAGGCTTGGGATCCCTGAATCCTACATTAACGGGGTATTCTCTATGTACTCCTGCTCTTCGGCGTCCGTGTCGGTCAATGGAATATTATCTTCCCCTTTTCCCTTTTCCAATCCGGAACGGAACGAGGCAGGGTTGCCCCTTTTCCCCCCTCCTCTTTGTCCTGGTCATGGAAACTTTATTACAAGCTCTCAGACGGGAGAATGAAATCAGAGGCCTTTTTGTGGAGGGTTCTGAATTCAAGCTTGCTGCCTTTGCAGACGATTTACTGATTCTCACAACTAACCCCTGTAAATCTATGAGTATCATTCTCTCGATACTTAGCCACTTTGGCTCCCTATCCAATTTTAAAGTTAACCCTTCCAAATCCCAGGTGCTGCATATTGGCCTTTCACCCTCAACCCTCTCCTCCCTTCAGAGGGAATCTCCATTTAACTGGCACACCCAACAACTGACATACCTTGGGGTAAAACTTACCCCATACCTATCAGATTTATTTAAGCTAAACTATAAACCCCTGTTGCTCTCAATAGCCACCCAGCTGGACTCATTGGACTTTCCATACCTAACCTGGTTTGGGAGAAAGAATATCCTTATGTCTCTGGTAATCCCAAGATTAATTTACTTGATGCAGGTACTCCCTATTGAGATCCCCAAATCTTATTTTGTCTCCCTAAATAAGCTGATTCGCAGATACATATGGCATGGGAAAAGTCCACGTATCTCTTTTGATACGCTTACTAAATCTAGAGCCCAGGGAGGTATTGGTCTGCCTGACCCTGAAATATACATGAAGGCTATCCAACTTTCCAGGGCAGTGGATTGGATCAGGAGCCCCACCCATAAAGCATGGCTTACCCTGGAGAATGCTTTCTTGACCACACAAGCCCAGGCCCTTCTGTTGGCCGACAGATCACCTCCGATACCCAGCTCTATTCCCAACTCCATAATTCGCAGCACAATAAAGGTTTGGAGGTCGTTCTTGGCCAATGGGGGGCTTTGACGCTACCATCCTCCCTCTTACTTTTAAAAGATATTTTAGCCCTAGCCCCTAAAGAACTAAGGGAAAGCTGCCCTATCTCCCTAAGGTCTTCCAGGCTTCCCATCTCTGATATTTTAGATCAGGATGGATGTATACCCCCCGACTCTGAACTTTACACGAAGTTGGGTCTACCCATCCGAAATTACATGCTCATGCATTTTATTAAGTCGGAAATACTCCTCCTCATGAAAAACACCCCCCATCCGAGAGAGACTAACTGGTTTGAGAGGCTGATAGGCAATTTTCTTCCCCCTCCCAAATTAATATCTACAATATATAAGTATTTTAAGACATATCCCTCTAGTGCTAAACCTGCTGCAATTTGTCTTTGGGAGAGGGATTTGAAACGTACCCTAATAAAAGATAGAAGTGGGGCACTCTCTATAAGTAAAGGGATCTTTTATTGAACATAGCAAGATTAACAATAAAATAAACAATGTATATCGCAGTAATAGTAAAAATCAGCAATAGTGTAAAAATCAGCAGAGAATAATTGGTCAGTATAATAGTAAAATATTCAATAAAATATTGAACCTAAAATATTAAAATCGACAAGATATAGATCCCAATATACAAATAATGTAAAAGACAATAATTTAAAATATTCGATATATATAATCGAAAGAGGGTGGTCATAGGAATATTTTTCACTGGTAATTATTCAATACGTTTTTCCAATGCGAAATATTATAAATAATTGCTTTCTGTCGAATAATTAGAATAGTCGACTCATGGCCAGTCCTTTAACACATATGTATTGTAGTGGCCAAAATTCAGCGCGTGTGTAGCATTGAGTAATTTATGTAGACAATGTTTCAATTGCTCATACGCACAGCGGCGTCCCGCTGTATTTGTATAGAAAGTGATCGCTTGATTTCAAGTAGGATATGCGCAGTCTTACCAGGAGGTCTTGTTGCTGGACTATAAGCCCTTGACTCAGCGTGTTTTCTTTTGGGATTCCGGTCTCAAGGGCTGCTTGTTCAAATTCGAGTTTGGCGCCAAAGGAGGTTGTTGAATACACGTGGTCTCGATATCTCTCGTGTAATGATAGTTTCTCGCTTTGGCAGTTCGTTACTCGTACAATAGTGTCCAGGCCTCCTTAGTCTGGCAATGTCCTTTCTCCAGATGGGGGGATCTGCTGGATCTCCACCCCATTCTAGTGCGACATTACCTTATATTCATTGAAACGTACCCTGTCGACCTCTGAAACCGCAAAGATTTTGATTACCCCACATAAGATTTCCAGATGTATTCGCATTCAGGAAAACAGTTATAAAATATTACTACGCTGGTACAGGACCCCAGACAAGACTTTTCTTTATAAACCTGGATCCCCAGATGTCTGCTGGAGATGCCATAAAGAAAAAGGTACTTACCTCCACATCTGGTGGTCTTGCGACCCAATCAAGGCCTGGTGGTCGGAAATAATTAAAATCAGCAACCAGATATGCAAGACTTCTTTCCCTTGCACCCCTGAGCTGCCTTTGCTTACTCTAGGGGTAGGAGGTATAAACACACATAAAGCCTCCCTTTTCTCCCTACTATTAGCAGCGGCCAGAATTCTCCTGCCTTCTCATTGGCTCTCTTATGAAATCCCAAAAGTAGACCACTCGGTTAACAAAGTTGACCAGATCTATAGATTCGAGGAAATTTCCCACTGGGAACTAAGATCTAGACCTACTTTCCTTCAGATATGGTCACCTTGGAGAAGTTATAGGGATTTCTCATGATCCTCTTCTCTAAACCATTCCGCCTCGCCTGTGCCACAAGATTTAGGATATAACGTTGGTACTATACTTAACTCAAAAATGACCACTGCTTTCCCATGTCTAACTGTTGTTGTTATGGTTATGTTATTGACAGTACAAGATGTATTGCCTATTCTCTCCGGTCTATACCGGTCGAGATATATGTCTATCACTTTCACTTGTATCTATGATTTTTATGGTCTTAATTAAAAGTATACTTTTTATATGGATACCTGTGACTACCTATAAAAACAATAAAAATTGTTAATTATAAAAAAAAAAGAGTTGTTTTTGCCTATTGGTCATATTATGTCACATGGGGGGATTATTAAGGTATTTATATGTTTGATTAACTTTGTATCAGTACACTTGAGAAAGGCTACTGCGTAGCCAAAACGTCGTATTGCTATGTGTGTGCACTCTTGGTCCCCAATAAAAGTCACACTGGATATGTTGTTGTGAAATCTTCTGTTATCTACTCATATACATGGGACGGCGGTGGATTGGCGGTTCCATCACGGCTGATGCATTCCTACAGGTCAGAAGGTCCATTTTGTGCTGCTCTATAACTACTTCTTATTACAACATCTGTATTAGTCAGTGTGTAATTTAAGGTAGAAATACACCCTTCATTTTCTGGGGTTTGAAAAACACACTTTTTTCTTCTTCAAAAAACAGTATTCTCCAGATCTGCAAGTGTTAAATTCAAGTTTAATATATACAGCTTTCATATTTTGTTAGCAAAAAAAGACTTTTTTGGCAATCTACAACATCTGTATTAGTCAGTGTGCAATTTAAGGTAGAAATACACCCATCATTTTCTGGGGTTTGAAAAACACACAATTTTTTCAAAAAAACTGTATTTTCCAGATCTGCAAGTGTTAAATTCAAGTGTACTATATACATCTTTCATATTTCTGCTACCAAAAAAAACACAATTTTGGCAATCTACAACATCTTGATTAGTCAGTGTGCAATTTAAGGTAGAAATACACCCATCATTTTCTGGGGTTTGAAAAACACACTCTTTTGACAAAAAACACTATTTTCAGGCCTTGCAGCATCAGTGTGAAATTACAGGCTTATATACTGCTGTCAAATTCAGTTTTTAAACAAACACTCATTTGGGCACAAAACATTTAGTTGGCAGCCTTTGATGCAGATGTCATTGTGAGATACACCCTTAATACATTAGGGTTTCATTCAGAGATTTTAAATACCACCATTTGGTGCACCAATATTGAATTCAGGCCTACACTGGTTCAGGCCCTGTGAGATACCCCCTGTACATACAGGGGTTTAAATTAGGCATTTGAAATACAGCCATTTAAAATACAGCCATTTTGTGCAAAGATATATTTACTGCAGGCCTACAGAGGTTCAGGCCCTCTGAGATACTACCTCTACATACAGGGGTTTGAATTTGGCATTTGAAATACAGCCATTTAAAATACAGCCATTTTGTGCAAAGATATATTTACTTCAGGCCTACAGAGGTTCAGGCCCTCTGAGATACCACCTCTACATACAGGGGTTTGAATTAGGCATTTGAAATACAGCCATTTAAAATACAGCCGTTTTGTGCAAAGATATATTTACTTCAGGCCTACAGAGGTTCAGGCCCTCTGAGATACTACCTCTACATACAGGGGTTTGAATTAGGCATTTGAAATACAGCCATTTGAAATATAGCCATTTTGTGCAAAGATATATTTACTTCAGGCCTACAGAGGTTCAGGCCCTGTGAGATACCCCCTCTACATACAGGGGTTTGAATTAGGTATTTGAAATACAGCCATTTAAAATACAGCATTTTTATGCAAAGATATATTTACTTCAGGCCTACAGAGGTTCAGGCCCTGTGAGATACCCCCTCTACATACAGGGGTTTGAATTAGGCATTTGAAATACAGCCATTTGAAATACAGCCATTTTGTGCAAAGATATATTTACTTCAGGCCAACAGAGGTTCAGGCCCTATGAGATACCACCTCTACATAGAGGGGTTTGAATTAGGCATTTGAAATACAGCCATTTTGTGCAAAGATATATTTACTTCAGGCCTACAGAGGTTCAGGCCCTCTGAGATACCACCTCTACATAGAGGGGTTTGAATTAGGCATTTGAAATACAGCCATTTGAAATATAGCCATTTTGTGCAAATATATATTTACTTCAGGCCTACAGATGTTCAGGCCCTCTGAGATACTATCTCTACATACAGGGGTTTGAATTAGGCATTTGAAATACAGCCATTTGAAATACAGCCATTTTGTGCAAAGATATATTTACTTCAGGCCAACAGAGGTTCAGGCCCTCTGAGATACCACCTCTACATACAGGGGTTTGAATTAGGCATTTGAAATACAGCCATTTAAAATATAGCCATTTTGTGCAAAGATATATTTACTTCAGGCCTACAGAGGTTCAGGCCCTGTGAGATACCACCTCTACATACAGGGGTTTTAATTAGGCATTTGAAATACAGCCATTTGAAATACAGCCTTTTTGTGCAGAGATATATTTACTTCAGGCCTACAGAGGTTCAGGCCCTCTGAGATACGACCTCTACATACAGTCCCTGACAAAAGTCTTGTCGCTTCTCTATTTTGTAGAAACTCCTGCTATTAACCTGACTTTTAATTAATCAATTGGTGTTAGAAATAGCTCATATGAAAAGCTAAAGCCCTCCCAAATGATGTTTAATGCACTGAAATAAATTAGTTTCACTGAAAAAAGATTTATCATTTAATCAAGACAGAAAGGTAAAATTTTGGCAAGACAAAAGTTTTGTCGCCTATACAGAAATTGAACAACTTTACTGCACATCCAAAAAAAATTCAGCAAATTAAGTAGTGGTGCTCTGAGATCCAAATTTAATATCTTGTATGACTTCCATGAGCTTGAAGGACAGCATCCATGCGGTTTGGCAAGGATTCATACAATTTATTGTTGAAGTCATCAGGAATAGCAAAGAAAACAGTCTTGCATGCCCCCAGAGTTCATCAATATTCTTTGGTTTCGTCTTCCATGCTTCCTCTTTCATCCTACACCACATACAGTACAGACCAAAAGTTTGGACACACCTTCTCATTCAAAGAGTTTTCTTTATTTTCATGACTATGAAGGCATCAAAACTATGAATTAAAACATGTGGAATTATATACATAACAAACAAGTGTGAAACAACTGAAAATATGTCATATTCTAGATTCTTCAAAGTAGCCACCTTTTGCTCTGATTACTGCTTTGCACACTATTGGCATTCTCTTGATGAGCTTCAAGAGGTAGTCCCCTGAAATGGTCTTCCAACAGTCTTGAAGGAGTTCCCAGAGATGCTTAGCACTTGTTGGCCCTTTTGCCTTCACTCTGTGGTCCAGCTCACCCCAAACCATCTCAATTGGGTTCAGGTCCGGTGACTGTGGAGGCCGGGTCATCTGGCGCAGCACCCCATCACTCTCCTTCATGGTCAAATAGCCCTTATTTTCAAAGTTTTCCCAATTTTTCGGCTGACTGACTGACCTTCATTTCTTAAAGTAATGATGGCCACTCGTTTTTCTTTACTTAGCTGCTTTTTTCTTGCCATAATACAAATTCTAACAGTCTATTCAGTAGGACTATCAGCTGTGATCCACCTGACTTCTCCTCAACGCAACTGATGGTCCCAACCCCATTTATAAGGCAAGAAATCCCACTTATTAAACCTGACAGGGCATACCTGTGAAGTGAAAACCATTTCAGGGGACTACCTCTTGAAGCTCATCAAGAGAATGCCAAGAGTGTGCAAAGCAGTAATCAAAGCAAAAGGTGGCTACTTTGAAGAACCTAGAATATGACATATTTTCAGTTGTTTCACAATTGTTTGTTATGTATATAATTCCACATGTGTTAATTCATAGTTTTGATGCCTTCAGTGTGAATCTACAATTTTCATAGTCATGAAAATAAAGAAAACTCTTTGAATGAGAAGGTGTGTCCAAACTTTTGGTCTGTACTGTATGCTCAATGATGTTCATGTCTGGTGACTGGGCTGGCCAATCCTGGAGCATCTTGATTTTCTTCGCCTTAAGGAACTTTGATGTGGAGATGGAAGTATGCGATGGAGCACCATCCTGCTGCAGAATTTGGCCTTTTTTATGGTTGGGAATATAAGAGGTAGCTAGGATTTCTTGGTATTTTAGACTCTTGATGTTGCCTTCCACCATGCAGATCCCTCGCACACCCCCATACTGGATGTAACCCCAGACCATGATTTTGCCTCCACCAAACCTCACTGTTTTCTGGGTAAATCTCGGCTCCATGCGGGTTCCAGTAGGTCTCCTGCAATATTTGCGGCGACTGTGGTGTAATTCAACAGAAGATTCATCTGAAAAATCCACCTTCTGCCACTTTTCCAGCATCTATTCTTTTAGCAGGCTGTTGTCCTTGGCAAATGCCACACAGTTTTTCAATTGTCTTTTGTTTAGTGCTGGGTTATGGGCACTGATTCGACCATGGAGGCCATTTTGAGACAGAATCCGACAAACTGTTCTGGTTGACACAGGGACTTCAGGTGACCAGGTCTCGTGGAGCTCTGCTGCAGTGGAAAATGGGCTGGCCTTGGATTTTCGAGCCAACAAACGGTCCTTTCGAGCAGTTGTCTTGCGGGGTCGGCCTGACCTGGCCTTGTCCAAAACATCTCCAGTCTCTTCAAATCATTTTTTTATCCTCTTAACTTGACGCTGAGACACATTGAAGGTGTCTGCCACATCAGCAGTGGACGGGCCTTGAACAACAGACCGATGAGTGGTTTGTGCCAGTCAGCCTCAAGCCCGGCCTGTTGGTGTGCGATAATGGGCGAAATCTCGTAGCAGTTCTGGGTCTAGCCGGTTTGATGCACATCCCTTGCCTGGCGCATGTGCTGAATTTGGTGGTGCAGAGATTCCTTAAAACTTACCCCGATATGTCAGAGCTGCTGCATAAAGTGCAGGGACTTCTGTGCGCGCTATCGGCGTTCTCACCCTGCTGATGCTCGCCGGTCAGCGCTGCAGAGTAACTTCGGCCTTCCCGCTCACCACCTCATATACGACGTGCCCACAAGGTGGAACTCCACCTTGCACATGCTGGCCAGGCGATAGTGGAGTTTCAGCTGCAGCACGCACGGGTGAGTCGCTCGGCGGAACAACACCACTTCACCACCAATGACTGGGCCTCCATGCGAGACCTGTGTTCCTTGTTGCGCTGTTTCGAGTACTCCACCAACATGGCCAGTGCCGATAACGCCGTTCTCAGCGTTACTATCCCACTTCTATGCCTCCTTGAAAAAACGCTCCTGGTGATGACGGAAGAGGATGTGGCACAGGAGGAAGAGGAGGAAGAGGGATCATTTTGTAGGGTTTCCGGCCAGTCATTCCCAAGTGGATCCGAGGGTGGGTTCCTGCACCCACAAACCCAAGGTACACAATTGTCCAGCCAGGGCACAGTTCTGGAGGATAAGGAGGTGGAGGATGAGGAGGAGGAGATGCAGGAGGAGGAACCATGTTCACAGCAGGGTGGCACCCAGACCAGCTCATGGCCATCACTGGTGATTGGATGGGGGGATACAGAGGACACAGACGATACACCTCCCACAGACAACAGCTTTTCGTTGCCTCTGGGCAGCCTGGCACACATGAGCGATTACATGCTGCAGTGTCTCCGCAACGACCGCCGACTTGCCCACATTCTAACTTATGCTGATTACTGGGTGGCCAATCTGCTGGATCCCCGTTACAAGGACAACGTACCGTCCATAATTCCATCACTGGAGCGTGATCGTAAGATGTGCGAGTACAAGCGCATGCTGGTAGACGCGCTGCTGGTGGCATTCCCACCTGACAGCGGGGGCACATTGGAAGCACAAGGCGAAGGCAGAGGACGAGGAAGAGGTCGCCAACGCAGCTGGGGCACCGACAGCACCTCAGAAGGAGGGGTTAGCATGGCCTAAATGTGGAAAAGCTTTGTCAGCACGCCACAACAACCAGCACCACCAGCTGATATGGAACGTCTTAGCAGGAGGCAGCATTTCACCAACATGGTGGAGCAGTATGTGTGCACACGCCCACACGTACTGAATGACGGGTCTGCCCCTTCAACTTCTGGGTCTACAAATTGGGCACATGGCCTGAGCTTGCCCTTTAAGTCTTGGAGGTGCTGGCCTTTCCTGCAGCCAGTGTATTGTCTGAACATGCATTTAGCATGGCAGGGGGCGTCATTACAGACAAACGCAGCCGCCTGTCCACAGCTAACGTGGACAAGCTCACGTTCATTAAAATGAACCAGGCATAGATCCCTCAGGACTTCTCTGTACCTTGTGCAGAATAGACATTTATACCACCATCAAACATACATTCTTGTACTCAAGTCAAGTGCAATGATTCTTTTTTTTTATTTTTTTTTTTTATTTGTCCCAATATTTTGGGGGCTACCTACCCAAAAAAAAAAACATTGTTGGCTACCTCCTCCTCCTCCGCCATTGCTGCCTCCACCTACAACACCACATTCACTGCCTCCTCAACCTCCGACTCCATATTTACCTCCTCCTCTGAGTTGCAGGTTAATAATTTGTAATTTTTAGTTATTTTATTTTAAGTTATTTCCCTATCCACATTTGTTTGCAGAGCAGTTGCCATGCTCTTAAGCACATTTTAATGCCTTTTACATCCCTCTAGCCTTTTCAAGGACTATTTTAGAGCCATTTTAATGCAAAAAAGTGCAAATTTTAGTGCCCTAAATTGAAAAAAATCTTATTTTCAATTGTCGGGTGACATTTTACAATTTTTGGCGTATACAAACCCCTGCTGTGCCTGGGTGACAGGGGCCTAAATCTTTCAAAATACTCTGTTCTGTTGCTGGCTGACAAGAAGCTAGTTTTGCCGTGAATAAACCCTTGCTGTGCCTGGATGACAGGGGCCTAAATCTCTCAAAATCCTCTGTTCTATTGTTGGGTGACAAGAACCCCCTTTTGGCGTGAATGAACACCTGCTGTGCCTGGGTGACAGGGGCCTAAATCTCTCAAAATCCTCTGTTCTATTGTTGGGTGACAAGAACCCCCTTTTGCCGTGAATGAACCCCTGCTGTACCTGGGTGACAGGGGCCTAAATCTCTCAAAATCCTCTGTTCTATTGCTGGGTGACATAAAGCTAGTTTTTCCATGAATAAACCCCTGCTGTACCTGGGTGACATGGGCCTAAATCCCTCAAAATCCTCTGTTCTATTGCTGGGTGACAAGAATCCCCTTTTGCCGTGAATGAACCCCTGCTGTGCCTGGGTGACAGGGGCCTAAATCTCTCAAAATCCTCTGTTGTATTGCTGGGTGACATGAAGCTAGTTTTGCCGTAAATAAACCCCTGCTATGCCTGGGTGACATGGGCCTAAATCTCTCAAAATCCTCTGTTCTATTGCTGGGTGACAAGAACCCACTTTTGCCGTGAATGAACCCCTGCTGTGCCTGGGTGACAAGGGCCGAAATCTCTCAAAATCCTCTGTTCTATTGCTGGGTGACAAGAACCCCCTTTTGCCATAATTGAACTCCTGCTGTGCCTTGGTGACATGGGCCTCGTTATCTCAAAATCCTCTGTTCTATTGCTGGGTGACATGAACCCCCTTTTGCCGTGAATTAACTCCTGCTCTGCATTGCTGACAGGGAACTAAATTTTGTGAAAACATCTGTTACTGATCGGAAGATGCGTGACTACAAGCGCACACTGCTGATGGCATTCCCAGTGGAAGCACAAGGCGAAGGCAGAGTAGGAGGAAGAGGTCGCCAACGCAGCTGGGGGCACCGCCAGCACCTGAGAAGGCAGGGTTAGCATGGCCAAAATGTGGAAAAGCTTTGTCAGCCATGGAGGTGCTGACCTTCCATGCAGCCAGTGTATAGTGTGAACATATGTTTAGCACGGCAGAGAGCATTATCACAGGCTGCAGCCAATGTGGACAAGCTTACGTTTATTAAAATGAACCAGGCATGGATCCCACAGGACTTGTCCGTAGCTTGTGCAGAATAGACATTTATACGAGCCTCAACCATCCATTCTTGTACTAAAGTGCACTTAATCTTTGTTTTATTTTGCTATATGTCCCAATATTTTGGAGGATACCCCAATTTAAAAATAAAAAATAACACAAATCAGTGTTGGCTACCTATTCCTCCTTCACCGCCGCTTCCACCTACACCGCCACGTCAACCTACACCGCCACATCCACCCATCCACCGCCTCCTCAACCTCCTACTCCTAGATCCAGATTGTTATTTTAAATTTTTCTGTATTTTGTTATTTTAAGTTATTTCCCTATCCACATTTGTTTGCAGAACAACAGTTGCCATGCTCTTAAAGGTCTTCTTTCACCCCCAAAACACATTTATTTTTTTGGGGCTTGTTAAAATCCTTATTTAACGACTATTCCCTATATAGGGCTCTTACCTTTGGCTGTGGCTTCTTTTCCTTAAAAATTGATCTTTTAAAATATGCAAATCACTTGACTACCAGCAAGTAGGGCGTCTACTTACTGGTAGCCGCTGCCAAAAACCCGCCCCCTCCTCCTGTTGATTGACAGGGCCAGCGAGCGCTCTCCTCCTCCGGCTGGCCCTGTCAGCATTTCAAATCCCGCGCCTGTCTTCATTCGGCGCACTCCCTGAGTGCACCTGCACCGATGACGTCTCCGAAAGAGAAGACGTCATCGGCGCAGGCGCACTGAGGGAGTGCTGAGGAGGCGAGCCTCCTTCTCTCAGAGCACCTGCTCCGAATGAAGACAGGCGCAGGATTTGAAATGCTGACAGGGCCAGCCGGAGGAGGAGAGCGCTCGCTGGCCCTGTCAATCAACAGGAGGAGGGGGCGTTTTTTTGCGGCGGCTACCAGCACAGCCAAAGGTAAGAGCCCTATATATGGAATAGTCGTTAAATAAGGATTTTAACAAGCCCAAAAAATATATATGTGTTTTGGGGGTGACAGAAGCCCTTTAAGCACATTTTGATCCTTTTTTCAGCCCTCTGGCTCTTTCCAGGACTATTTTAGAGCCATTTTAGTGCCCAAAAGTTCGGGTCCCCATTGACTTCAATGGGGTTCGGGTTCAAGTTCGGGTCAAGTTCGGGTCCCGAACCCGAACTTTTTTTTCAAGTTCGGCCGAACTCGTCGAACCCGAACATCCAGGTGTCTGCTCAACTCTAGTACTGACAGAACTGACAAAATTGTATAAACACCACTGTTGTTCCGAAAACTATTTTGGCAAAAATCCTACCTTTTAGCTATGCCAGGGCAACACCATTGTTGTCATGGATACTGCAAATAACAAGTAATAAGCATCATATTAAAATAATTTTTAAAACATTAGAATTAGAGACAAGTGAATCTTCAAAAATTAGTTTTGGTCTGATTAGTCAAAATTGACCAACAAATTCGATTCAGGTACAAATCGATTTTACCCGAATCAAAAGTGCTTTAAATTCTCTCTCACATTTCTACCCAAACAAATCTGAAGAAAATCTGATTCTACCGATTCAGAATTTTCTTCAAAAATTTGGGTCGGATTTTGATTCTAATTAATATATTTGCTTATCTCTAATTAGAATACTTTGAGGAAATCTAGTGGGGAAGATAGCTCCAGAATATTCCTTCCTATCTTTAGATTGGATCATACATAGGTCAATATTCAACTTCATACAATATGTACATCTCACATTCTGGTCTAGACACCTAAACCTGGTTAACCTAGGTCCCATATCTGCATTTATTCATAGCACCTGTGGTCAATCATGGACATGTCAACATCTGGACTATGTGATTCCTGTATTATTGATTTCACTAATCACATATGTCGACACAAGTCCCATAAAATGATCTTATCATATCTGTGCAAAAATGTATTCGAGACAATGGTCACATGATCATGACATCATGACAATGCAACACCTCCATAGTCATGACTACCTAATGTCAACTGACTCCAGAGACATATTACATAATTAGGAGATTACATATTCTGGCTATACACATTGGTTACAATACAAGAGTCCCACAAATTTAAGCATAGTTCCACCCTCAATTACTATGACTATGACATACATTACTATGACAAGAGGATTTATAGAGTTATTGTCAAGTACAGGAACAACATATCTTGCCATACTTATAGTCCTGCAGTATGTAAAGACTCACTGAAGAGCTGATCTGGATCTATTAAGACCCAGTAGCTTGTGCAGTTACATATCTGTGCAAGGGCGCCCTCACCCCTCCCTCAGCTTTCTGATTAGTGTGCATCTACTATCTTTGCAAAGACATTTGGTAACTTCCTTGCAGAGATAAGCATGAACCGCCCAGACATTTACAATCAAAGGGCTGTGCAGGAGCAGTTAAAGAATATATAGTAAAGTACATCATAATATCAAAGTTTTTATTAAAATGTTTAACAACTATAACCCATGTTGTTGCTTTGATATTATGATGTACTTTACTATATATTCTTTAACTGCTCCTGCACAGCCCTTTGATTGTAAATGTCTGGGCGGTTCATGGGTTATAGTTGTTAAACATTTTAATAAAAAAAAACTTAGGCAGAGCCATTCATTTTATCTTTATATCGCTTTCATTTTCTATATTCCTGCTTTACTGTGAACTAACTGAGCCTTTTCTGCATTTAGAAAAGAAAATACGATTTAGTTTTTCAAAAATTCTTTGCTAACAATACCAAACAGAAAAATTTGATAAATATGGTAATATAAAATTGTAAGATTCAATAAATACAATTGGAAGAACAAAAGTAAAGTTATTGAGTGAACGCAAAAAGAAAAACATAAAGAATAAAGAAAACTTCAATCATTAGATCAATTATAATGCAAATTGAAAACTGGGCCCCCAAAAAAGGGGTTTTCTGTAATTTTTGAGCAAGTGAAGAATGCTTAAAAAATAATGGTGATTGGCAGATAATTTGATAAATGAAGAACAGCCAGCTGGAATGATCGATGGTCAGACGGGTTTTCTTTAGACAGTAAAATGATTACACAAGCAAAAAAAGATTTGATTAAACATCAGAAAAAAGTAGTCTGACATTAATCTATGCTTTTATTCAAGCCCTGCTGTAAATCTCAGTTCCTTTCAAATTATCCAAAATTCAAGATGTTTTCCAATCTTTATTCACAAAGTCTAAGATAATTTTTAGGAACATTTGGGCTCAACCACAATTGACATTTAGACTTTCTGAAAACAGACTGGAAACCAATGAGTGCTACTTTATATAGAACCAGTTAGGCTTGGGCTACACACCCACAAAAAAATTCATACAGCCAAAGATCACAGCAAAGCACTACATACATTGCAAATAATCCCAGCTAATATACACTGTAAGTGATCGGGGTTGTGTTTAATTCACGAGTTTCAATGGCATGATATTTGGATTTATTGAGACTGTCAGGTTAAGGTCAAGGCAACTTGCTGGTTGCAGTGTCACCCCATTCATTTGTATTATTTGAGATTACTTGTGATGTAGCCAGCGCTACACTGCGATCTTTGAATGTACGAGGAGTAACACTTTCAAAGTGTAGTCCCAACCTCAAATGGGTTTTCACAAAAATACTTCTTCAATGCTACATCACATCAGTGCTACAGTCCTTTCATTTCTAGGAAAATTGGTGATCCCAGAGGTAATACTCTCACCAATCGTAAAGTGATGGCATAGCCGAGCAATCTACCATCACTTTATGACATGGGAAAACAAATTTAAAGGAATTATGTCACCAGATTTAACCCTATTAAGCTAGATGACATTAGCAATGGGCTAATGTCAGCTAACCCTAACTAGCCTATTATGCCCACGTTACGCCAGAAATAAAATTGTTATAATATGCTAATTAGCCTCTAGGAGCAGGGGGGGGGCATTGTTCCTGCTCCTAGAGGCTCTGTTCTCCCACTTTTGTCGCCTCCCTCCTAGTCCAGATTAACAGGGCCAGGCAGCGCTCGCATCTGTCTGCCAGCCCTGTGCTCTGGTGAAATCTCACGCTGTTCAGCATTCGACGCAGGCGCAGTGAGGAAGCTGGCAGCCTGCGAGCGTCTTTCCCTCACCGCACCTGCATCTGCACCTGAAAAAATGTCACATGACCTAAACCCTCAGATGAACGCTGTAAAAATAAATAAATAAAAACTGTGCTAAAACAACCAATTTTTTGGTCACATTGCCCCATAAAGTGTAATAATGAATAATCAAAAAATCATATCTACCCAAAAATGGTACCAATAAAAACGTCAACTCTTCCTGGAAAAAACGAGCCCCTGCACAAGACGATCGGCAGAAAAATAAAAAAAAAATATGGCGCTAAGAAAAATGTTTTATTATGTAAAACTGAAACAATCAAACGAAGAAAGTAGACATACTGTATTTGATATCATTGCGTCCATAATAACCTTCTCTATAAAAATAGTACATGATCTACCCTGTCAGATGAATGTTGTAAAAAAATAAAAATAAAAAGAGTGCCAAACAGCCATTTTTTGGTTACCTTGCCTCACAAAAAACTTAATATAGAGCAATTAAAAATCATATGTACCCCAAAATAGTACCAATAAAACTGGCACCTTATCCCCTAGTTTTCAAAATGGGATCACTTTTTGGGAGCTTCTACTATAACAGTGCATCAGGGGGGCTTAAAATGGGACATGGCATATAAAAACCAGTTCAGCAAAATCTGCCCTTACATCAGTTTACGACCATATGTGGGGTGTTTCTGTAAACCGCAGAATCAGGGTAATAAATATTGAGTTGTGTTTGGCTGTTAACCCTCGATGTGTTAAAGAAAAAAAAAATATTACAAAAAGGCGCCTTTTCCCTCAGTGCTGTTGCACTCTTTCCTGCATGCCTATTTCCCAGGACATCCATCTACCAAGCGGCACCAGTTTGATGAAGGCCAGAGTGTGGCCGAAACGTCACATGTGTCATACAGCCACACTATCAAATAAATACCTATTCTTTTGCATCACAAACGCTGGAGTATTTATCGTTACATTTTAGACTCTGTCAGGAAGGGGGTAAATGGACCGGATGTGAAGTGGTTAATTAGGGTTGAATTGATTTGTAAGCTAATCATTTTATTTATTTTTTAATTGGCAAATCAGAGATTGTTTTTCAAGAAATCCTTTTGTACAAAGCAACGACAGGTTAGTCCTTATTTGTCCTGTGTGCTCTTCTAGTGTCCTGTGATTTAAAGGGATTGTGCAGCAATATACAGTATATTGATGACCTATCATCAGGATATGTCATCAATATCTGATCGGCGCAGATCAGTTTTTGAAGAGGAGGTGGCGCTCCATGCAAACGTTGCTTCCTGGTCAATACACTATGCATCATTTCCTGTGGAGTAGCAGCGTAGTGCAGTAACAAGTACTTGCTTCACTCAAGTGAATAGAGAAAGTACTTGTCATCACATTGCACTGCTGCACTACAGGACATAATGCATAGTGTAATGACCAGAAAGCAACACTTGTACAGAGCACCACTTCCTCTTCAAACAGCTGACTGGCGCCAGGTCTCTGACCCCCTGCAAAACTGATATTGATGACCTATCCTGATGATAGGTCATCAATATATATTTCTGCACAACCCCTTCAACACCAAGAAGACATACAGTACATTGTTCTACAATGCAAGAATATAATACAGCCTGAAGTTTTCATACCCTGATATGTGACCCAGCCTGCCTTCTGCTATGACTCCAGGCTTTGTTGCCTCACGGTGATCTAGGTCTGGGCCTTCTGTACTGTTCCTGATTTGCCATCCAGTTTCTACATTACTCATGTTGACCCTGGTCTCTTGTCAGGGGCATAATGCTGCATTCACGTGTAAGGGGAGCGCTCTGACGGAGCCCGGCATGAAGTACAGTGAGAATGCCGGGCCCCACCAAAGTGCTACTCAAACATGAGGGGCGCAGAGGTAAGGAGGGGAGGTGGGGGGGGCTCACTCACCCGGCACGGCAGTTCTGGTCAAGCAGGGAGACCTCTCTGATCCCTGCTTCACTGTTCTTCAGAGCTCATGCGCTCCCCCTGCAGGCCGCACATTGCACTGCTGGCTGTGGGAGGAGCACTGAAGGCCTGGGAATCAGCCTCCAGCACAGCCAGCAGCGCGATGTGAGTGTGGGAGTGCGTCATCAGGGAAGAGGGTAAGTATGTCTTTTTTTTCCATAAAGCTGCAAAAAGGGGGGAACAACTAGAGTGAGGGGCACAAAAGAGCATAACCACTGTGAGGGGCACATATCTGGGTATAAATACTGTGATGGGGCACATATCTGGCATAACTGCTGTGAGGGAGCACATATCTGGCGTAACTACTGTGAGGGGCACATATCTGGCATAACTACTGTGAGGGGCACATATCTGGGCATATCTACTGACAGGGGGCACATACAATTTGATGTACTGTATGAGCTGGTATACTAAACTACTTCACTTATTGTACTTAAAGGGATTATCCACATTTTTACCGCCTTAAGGTACTTTTACACTTGCGGCAGAGTATTCTGGCAGGCAGTTCCGTCGCCGGAACTGCCTGCCGGATTCATTAAAACACATGCAAACTGATGACATTTGTCAGACGGATCAGGATCCTGATCCGTATGACAAATGCATTGATTTTTTTTCACATTTTTTGTGGTCTGAGCATGCGCAGACTGCAATGCCGGATCCGTTTTGCCGGAACACTCGGGGCCGGATCCAGCATTAATGCATTTCAATGATAAAAGTGTTCCAGAATTTTGGACGGAGATATTATCTCCGTCCTGAAAAGTCAAAAAGACTGAACTGAAGCCATCCTGATGCATCCTGAATGGATTTCTCTCCATTCAGAATGCATTAGGATAAAACTGATCAGTTCTTTTCCAGTATTGAGCCCCTAGGACGGAACCCAATGCTGGAAAAGAATAATGGTAGTGACCCTTAGGGCAAGGACCTCAAAGGTAGTGTTTTCCGAAATACTGCCTGTACCACGAGCCACACAAGAAAGGCAGCGGGAGATTAGGGAGATTAACAAGTGGCTCAAGAACTGGTGTAGGAAGGAGGGGTTTGGGTTCCTGGAGAACTGGGCCGACTTCTCTATCGGCTACAGGCTCTATCGTAGGGACGGGCTGCACCTCAATGGGGAAGGGGCAGCTGTGTTGGGGGAAAAGATGGCTAGAAGGTTGGAGGAGTGTTTAAACTAGGGACTGGGGGGTAATTACGTTAAAGAATGGGAAGATAGTGCAGATAGAGACCGGGGGCAAGGTAATGGAACTGGGGGAGGAATAGAAGGAGGGACTAGAACAGATCAGAAGAAAAGGTGAAGGGTAAAAAATATACATAAACCTCTTAATTGTATGTATAGTAATGCCAGAAGTCTAACTAATAGAGTTGAGCGAACACCTGGATGTTCGGGTTCGAGAAGTTCGGCCGAACTTCCCGGAAATGTTCGGGTTCGGGATCCGAACCCGATCCGAACTTCGTCCCGAACCCGAACCCCATTGAAGTCAATGGGGACCCGAACTTTTCGGCACTAAAAAGGCTGTAAAACAGCCCAGGAAAGAGCTAGAGGGCTGCAAAAAGCAGCAACATGTAGGTAAATCCCCTGCAAACAAATGTGGATAGGGAAATGAATTAAAAAAATTAAAAAAAATAAAGAAATGACCCAATATCAATTGGACAGAGGTCCCATAGCAGAGAATCAGTCTCTTCATGCCATAGCAAAGAATCTGGCTTCATGTCAGAACAGAATCAGTCTCTTCATGCCATAGCAGATAATCTGGCTTCATGTCAGCACAGAATCTGTCTTCATGTCATAGCAGAGAATCAGGCTTCACGTCACCCACCACTGGAACAGGCCACTGTCACACATTTAGGCCCCGGCACCCAGACAGAGGAGAGCGGTCCCGTAACAGAGAATCTGGCCTTATGTCAACGCAGAATCTGTCTTCATGTCATAGCAGAGAATCAAGCTTCACGTCACCCACCACTGGAACAGGCCACTGTCACACATTTAGGCCCAGGCACCCAGTCAGAGGAGAGAGGTCCCGTAACAGAGAATCTGGCTTGATGTCAGCACAGAATCTGTCTTCATGTCATAGCAGAGAATCAGGCTTCATGTCACCCACCACTGAAACAGGCCACTGTCACACATTTAGGCCCAGGCACCCAGGCAGAGGAGAGAGGTCCCGTAACAGAGAATCTGGCCTTATGTCAGCGCAGAATCAGTCTTCATGTCATAGCAGAGCATCAGGCTTCACGTCACCCACCACTGGAACAGGCCACTGTCACACATTTAGGCCCCGGCACCCAGACAGAGGAGAGCGGTCCCGTAACAGAGAATCTGGCCTTATGTCAGCGCAGAATCTGTCTTCATGTCATAGCAGAGAATCAGGCTTCACGTCACCCACCACTGGAACAGGCCACTGTCACACATTTACGCCCAGGCACCCAGTCAGAGGAGAGAGGTCCCGTAACAGAGAATCTGGCCTTATGTCAACACAGAATCTGTCTTCATGTCATAGCAGAGAATCAGGTTTCACGTCACCCACCACTGGAACAGGCCACTGTCACACATTTAGGCCCAGGCAACCAGGCAGAGGAGAGAGGTCCCGTTACAGAGAATCTGGCCTTATGTCAGCACAGAATCTGTCTTCATGTCATAGCAGAGAATCAGGCTTCACGTCACCCACCACTGGAACAAGCCACTGTCACATATTTAGGCCCCGGCACCCAGACAGAGGAGAGAGGTCCCGTAACAGAGAATCTGGCCTTATGTCAGCGCAGAATCAGTCTTCATGTCATAGCAGAGAATCAGGCTTCATGTCACCCACCACTGGAACAGGCCACTGTCACATATTTAGGCCCAGGCACCCAGGCAGAGGAGAGAGGTCCCGTAACAGAGAATCTGGCCTTATGTCAGCGCAGAATCTGTATTCATGTCATAGCAGAGAATCAGGCTTCACGTCACCTACCACTGGAACAGGCCACTGTCACACATTTAGGCCCAGGTACCCAGGCAGAGGAGAGAGGTCCCGTAACAGAGAATCTGGCCTTATGTCAGCGCAGAATCTGTCTTCATGTCATAGCAGAGAATCAGGCTTCACGTCACCCACCACTGGAACAGGCCACTGTCACATATTTAGGCCCTGGCACCCAGACAGAGGAGAGCGGTCCCGTAACAGAGAATATGGCCTTATGTCAGCGCAGAATCTGTATTCATGTCATAGCAGAGAATCAGGCTTCATGTCACCCACCACTGGAACAGGCCACTGTCACACATTTAGGCCCAGGTACCCAGGCAGAGGAGAGAGGTCCTGTAACAGAGAATCTGGCCTTATGTCAGCGCAGAATCTGTCTTCATGTCATAGCAGAGAATCAGGCTTCACGTCACCCACCACTGGAACAGGCCACTGTCACACATTTAGGCCCAGGCACCCAGGCAGAGGAGAGAGGTCCCGTAACAGAGAATCTGGCCTTATGTCAGCACAGAATCTGTCTTCATGTCATAGCAGAGAATCAGGCTTCACGTCACTCACCACTGGAACAAGCCACTGTCACATATTTAGGCCCCGACACCCAGTCAGAGGAGAGAGGTCCCGTAACAGAGAATCTGGCTTGATGTCAGCACAGAATCTGTCTTCATGTCATAGCAGAGAATCAGGCTTCATGTCACCCACCACTGGAACAGGCCACTGTCACACATTTAGGCCCAGGCACCCAGGCAGAGGAGAGAGGTCCCGTAACAGAGAATCTGGCCTAATGTCAGCACAGAATCAGTCTTCATGTCATAGCAGAGAATCAGGCTTCACGTCACCCACCACTGGAACAGGCCACTGTCACACATTTAGGCCCCGGCACCCAGACAGAGGAGAGCGGTCCCGTAACAGAGAATCTGGCCTTATGTCAGCGCAGAATCTGTATTCATGTCATAGCAGAGAATCAGGCTTCACGTCACCCACCACTGGAACAGGCCACTGTCACACATTTAGGCCCAGGCACCCAGGCAGAGGAGAGAGGTCCCGTAACAGAGAATCTGGCCTTATGTCAGCACAGAATCTGTCTTCATGTCATAGCAGAGAATCAGGCTTCACGTCACCCACCACTGGAACAGGCCACTGTCACACATTTAGGCCCAGGCACCCAGTCAGAGGAGAGAGGTCCCGTAACAGAGAATCTGGCCTTATGTCAGCACAGAATCTGTCTTCATGTCATAGCAGAGAATCAGGCTTCACGTCACCCACCACTGGAACAGGCCACTGTCACAAATTTAGGCCCAGGTACCCAGTCAGAGGAGAGAGGTCCCGTAACAGAGAATCTGGCTTGATGTCAGCACAGAATCTGTCTTCATGTCATAGCAGAGAATCAGGCTTCATGTCACCCACCACTGGAACAGGCCACTGTCACACATTTAGGCCCAGGCACCCAGGCAGAGGAGAGAGGTCCCGTAACAGAGAATCTGGCCTAATGTCAGCACAGAATCAGTCTTCATGTCATAGCAGAGAATCAGGCTTCACGTCACCCACCACTGGAACAGGCCACTGTCACACATTTAGGCCCCGGCACCCAGACAGAGGAGAGCGGTCCCGTAACAGAGAATCTGGCCTTATGTCAGCGCAGAATCTGTATTCATGTCATAGCAGAGAATCAGGCTTCACGTCACCCACCACTGGAACAGGCCACTGTCACACATTTAGGCCCAGGCACCCAGGTAGAGGAGAGAGGTCCCGTAACAGAGAATCTGGCCTGATGTCAGCACAGAATCTGTCTTCATGTCATAGCAGAGAATCAGGCTTCACGTCACCCACCACTGGAACAGGCCACTGTCACACATTTAGGCCCAGGCACCCAGTCAGAGGAGAGAGGTCCCGTAACAGAGAATCTGGCCTTATGTCAGCACAGAATCTGTCTTCATGTCATAGCAGAGAATCAGGCTTCACGTCACCCACCACTGGAACAGGCCACTGTCACATATTTAGGCCCCGGCACCCAGGCAGAGGAGAGAGGTCCCGTAACAGAGAATCTGGCCTGATGTCAGCGCAGAATCTGTCTTCATGTCATAGCAGAGAATCAGGCTTCACGTCACCCACCACTGCAACAGGCCACTGTCACACATTTAGGCCCAGGCACCCAGGCAGAGGAGAGAGGTCCCGTAACAGAGAATCTGGCCTGATGTCAGCACAGAATCTGTCTTCATGTCATAGCAGAGAATCAGGCTTCACGTCACCCACCACTGGAACAGGCCACTGTCATATATTTAGGCCCAGGCACCCAGGCAGAGGAGAGAGGTCGCGTAACAGAGAATCTGGCTTCATGTCAGCACAGAATAAGTCTTCATGTCATAGCAGAGAATCAGGCTTCACGTCACCCACCACTGGAACAGGCCACTGTCACACATTTAGGCCCCGGCACCCAGACAGAGGAGAGCGGTCCCGTAACAGAGAATCTGGCCTTATGTCAGCGCAGAATCTGTCTTCATGTCATAGCAGAGAATCAAGCTTCACGTCACCCACCACTGGAACAGGCCACTGTCACACATTTAGGCCCAGGCACCCAGTCAGAGGAGAGAGGTCCCGTAACAGAGAATCTGGCTTGATGTCAGCACAGAATCTGTCTTCATGTCATAGCAGAGAATCAGGCTTCATGTCACCCACCACTGGAACAGGCCACTGTCACACATTTAGGCCCAGGCACCCAGGCAGAGGAGAGAGGTCCCGTAACAGAGAATCTGGCCTAATGTCAGCACAGAATCAGTCTTCATGTCATAGCAGAGAATCAGGCTTCACGTCACCCACCACTGGAACAGGCCACTGTCACACATTTAGGCCCCGGCACCCAGACAGAGGAGAGCGGTCCCGTAACAGAGAATCTGGCCTTATGTCAGCGCAGAATCTGTATTCATGTCATAGCAGAGAATCAGGCTTCACGTCACCCACCACTGGAACAGGCCACTGTCACACATTTAGGCCCAGGCACCCAGGCAGAGGAGAGAGGTCCCGTAACAGAGAATCTGGCCTGATGTCAGCACAGAATCTGTCTTCATGTCATAGCAGAGAATCAGGCTTCACGTCACCCACCACTGGAACAGGCCACTGTCACACATTTAGGCCCAGGCACCCAGTCAGAGGAGAGAGGTCCCGTAACAGAGAATCTGGCCTTATGTCAGCACAGAATCTGTCTTCATGTCATAGCAGAGAATCAGGCTTCACGTCACCAACCACTGGAACAAGCCACTGTCACATATTTAGGCCCCGGCACCCAGACAGAGGAGAGAGGTCCCGTAACAGAGAATCTGGCCTTATGTCAGCGCAGAATCTGTATTCATGTCATAGCAGAGAATCAGGCTTCACGTCACCCACCACTGGAACAGGCCACTGTCACAAATTTAGGCCCAGGCACTCAGGCAGAGGAGAGAGGTCCCGTAACAGAGAATCTGGCCTTATGTCAGCGCAGAATCTGTATTCATGTCATAGCAGAGAATCAGGCTTCACGTCACCCACCACTGGAACAGGCCACTGTCACACATTTAGGCCCAGGTACCCAGGCAGAGGAGAGAGGTCCCGTAACAGAGAATCTGGCCTGATGTCAGCGCAGAATCTGTCTTCATGTCATAGCAGAGAATCAGGCTTCACGTCACCCACCACTGGAACAGGCCACTGTCACACATTTAGGCCCCGGCACCCAGACAGAGGAGAGCGGTCCCGTAACAGAGAATCTGGCCTTATGTCAGCGCAGAATCTGTCTTCATGTCATAGCAGAGAATCAAGCTCCACGTCACCCACCACTGGAACAGGCCACTGTCACACATTTAGGCCCAGGCACCCAGTCAGAGGAGAGAGGTCCCGTAACAGAGAATCTGGCTTGATGTCAGCACAGAATCTGTCTTCATGTCATAGCAGAGAATCAGGCTTCATGTCACCCACCACTGGAACAGGCCACTGTCACACATTTAGGCCCAGGCACCCAGGCAGAGGAGAGAGGTCCCGTAACAGAGAATCTGGCCTAATGTCAGCACAGAATCAGTCTTCATGTCATAGCAGAGAATCAGGCTTCACGTCACCCACCACTGGAACAGGCCACTGTCACACATTTAGGCCCCGGCACCCAGACAGAGGAGAGCGGTCCCGTAACAGAGAATCTGGCCTTATGTCAGCGCAGAATCTGTATTCATGTCATAGCAGAGAATCAGGCTTCACGTCACCCACCACTGGAACAGGCCACTGTCACACATTTAGGCCCAGGCACCCAGGCAGAGGAGAGAGGTCCCGTAACAGAGAATCTGGCCTGATGTCAGCACAGAATCTGTCTTCATGTCATAGCAGAGAATCAGGCTTCACGTCACCCACCACTGGAACAGGCCACTGTCACACATTTAGGCCCAGGCACCCAGTCAGAGGAGAGAGGTCCCGTAACAGAGAATCTGGCCTTATGTCAGCACAGAATCTGTCTTCATGTCATAGCAGAGAATCAGGCTTCACGTCACCAACCACTGGAACAAGCCACTGTCACATATTTAGGCCCCGGCACCCAGACAGAGGAGAGAGGTCCCGTAACAGAGAATCTGGCCTTATGTCAGCGCAGAATCTGTATTCATGTCATAGCAGAGAATCAGGCTTCACGTCACCCACCACTGGAACAGGCCACTGTCACATATTTAGGCCCAGGCACCCAGGCAGAGGAGAGAGGTCCCATAACAGAGAATCTGGCCTTATGTCAGCGCAGAATCTGTATTCATGTCATAGCAGAGAATCAGGCTTCACGTCACCCACCACTGGAACAGGCCACTGTCACACATTTAGGCCCAGGTACTCAGGCAGAGGAGAGAGGTCCCGTAACAGAGAATCTGGCCTTATGTCAGCGCAGAATCTGGCTTCATGTCATAGCAGAGAATCAGGCTTCACGTCACCCACCACTGGAACAGGCCACTGTCACACATTTAGGCCCCGGCACCCAGACAGAGGAGAGCGGTCCCGTAACAGAGAATCTGGCCTTATGTCAGCGCAGAATCTGTATTCATGTCATAGCAGAGAATCAGGCTTCACGTCACCCACCACTGGAACAGGCCACTGTCACACATTTAGGCCCAGGCACCCAGGCAGAGGAGAGAGGTCCCGTAAAAGAGAATCTGGCCTGATGTCAGCACAGAATCTGTCTTCATGTCATAGCAGAGAATCAGGCTTCACGTCAACCACCACTGGAACAGGCCACTGTCACATATTTAGGCCCAGGCACCCAGGCAGAGGAGAGAGGTCGCGTAACAGAGAATCTGTCCTCATGTCAGCACAGAATCTGTCTTCATGTCATAGCAGAGAATCAGGCTTCACGTCACCCACCACTGGAACAGGCCACTGTCATACATTTAGGCCCAGGCACCCAGGCAGAGGAGAGAGGTCCCGTAACAGAGAATCTGGCCTGATGTCAGCACAGAATCTGTCTTCATGTCATAGCAGAGAATCACGCTTCACGTCACCCACCACTGGAACAGGCCACTGTCACACATCTAGGCCCAGGCACCCAGTCAGAGGAGAGAGGTCCCGTAACAGAGAATCTGGCTTGATGTCAGCACAGAATCTGTCTTCATGTCATAGCAGAGAATCAGGCTTCATGTCACCCACCACTGGAACAGGCCACTGTCACACATTTAGGCCCAGGCACCCAGGCAGAGGAGAGAGGTCCCGTAACAGAGAATCTGGCCTAATGTCAGCGCAGAATCTGTATTCATGTCATAGCAGAGAATCAGGCTTCACGTCACCCACCACTGGAACAGGCCACTGTCACACATTTAGGCCCAGGCACCCAGGCAGAGGAGAGAGGTCCCGTAACAGAGAATCTGGCCTTATGTCAGCACAGAATCTGTCTTCATGTCATAGCAGAGAATCAGGCTTCACGTCACCCACCACTGGAACAGGCCACTGTCACACATTTAGGCCCAGGCACCCAGTCAGAGGAGAGAGGTCCCGTAACAGAGAATCTGGCCTTATGTCAGCACAGAATCTGTCTTCATGTCATAGCAGAGAATCAGGCTTCACGTCACCAACCACTGGAACAAGCCACTGTCACATATTTAGGCCCCGGCACCCAGACAGAGGAGAGAGGTCCCGTAACAGAGAATCTGGCCTTATGTCAGCGCAGAATCTGTATTCATGTCATAGCAGAGAATCAGGCTTCAAGTCACCCACCACTGGAACAGGCCACTGTCACATATTTAGGCCCAGGCACCCAGGCAGAGGAGAGAGGTCCCATAACAGAGAATCTGGCCTTATGTCAGCGCAGAATCTGTATTCATGTCATAGCAGAGAATCAGGCTTCACGTCACCCACCACTGGAACAGGCCACTGTCACACATTTAGGCCCAGGTACCCAGGCAGAGGAGAGAGGTCCTGTAACAGAGAATCTGGCCTTATGTCAGCGCAGAATCTGTCTTCATGTCATAGCAGAGAATCAGGCTTCACGTCACCCACCACTGGAACAGGCCACTGTCACACATTTAGGCCCAGGCACCCAGGCAGAGGAGAGAGGTCCCGTAACAGAGAATCTGGCCTGATGTCAGCACAGAATCTGTCTTCATGTCATAGCAGAGAATCAGGCTTCACGTCACCCACCACTGGAACAGGCCACTGTCACATATTTAGGCCCAGGCACCCAGGCAGAGGAGAGAGGTCGCGTAACAGAGAATCTGTCCTCATGTCAGCACAGAATCTGTCTTCATGTCATAGCAGAGAATCAGGCTTCACGTCACCCACCACTGGAACAGGCCACTGTCACACATTTAGGCCCAGGCACCCAGGCAGAGGAGAGAGGTCCCGTAACAGAGAATCTGGCCTGATGTCAGCACAGAATCTGTCTTCATGTCATAGCAGAGAATCAGGCTTCACGTCACCCACCACTGGAACAGGCCACTGTCACACATTTAGGCCCCGGCACCCAGACAGAGGAGAGGTTCATTCAACTTTGGGTTGCCCCGCAATATAATGGTAAAATGAAATTAAAAATAGTATTGAATGAGGAAGTGCCCTGGAGTAGAATAATATATTGTTAAGGGGAGGTAGTTAATATCTAATCTGCACTGGTTCACCTGTGGGATCCATGCCTGGTTCATTTTTATGAACGTCAGCTTGTCCACATTGGCTGTAGACAGGCGGCTGCGTTTGTCTGTAATGACGCCCCCTGCCGTGCTGAATACACGTTCAGACAAAACGCTGGCCGCCGGGCAGGCCAGCACCTCCAAGGCATAAAAGGCTAGCTCTGGCCACGTGGACAATTTGGAGACCCAGAAGTTGAATGGGGCCGAACCATCAGTCAGTACGTGGAGGGGTGTGCACAGGTACTGTTCCACCATGTTAGTGAAATGTTGCCTCCTGCTAACACGTTCCGTATCAGGTGGTGGTGCACTTAGCTGTGGCGTGGTGACAAAACTTTTCCACATCTCTGCCATGCTAACCCTGCCCTCAGAGGAGCTGGCCGTGACACAGCTGCGTTGGCGACCTCTTGCTCCTCCTCTGCCTTCGCCTTGGGCTTCCACTGGTTCCCCTGTGACATTTGGGAATGCTCTCAGTAGCGCGTCTACCAACGTGCGTTTGTACTCGCGCATCTTCCTATCACGCTGTAGTGTAGGAAGTAAGGTGGGCACATTGTCTTTGTACCGGGGATCCAGCAAGGTGGCAACTTAGTAGTCCGCACACGTTAAAATGTGGGCAACTCTGCTGTCGTTGCGCAGGCACTGCAGCATGTAGTCGCTCATGTGTGCCAGGCTGCCCAGAGGTAAGGACAAGCTGTCCTCTGTGGGAGGCGTATCGTCATCGTCCTGTGTTTCTCCCCAGCCACGCACCAGTGATGGGCCCGAGCTGCTTTGGGTGCCACCCCGCTGTGAACATGCTTCATCCTCATCCTCCTCCACCTCCTCCTCATCCTCGTCCTCCTCGTCCTCCAGTAGTGGGCCCTGTCTTGCCACATTTGTACCTGGCCTCTGGTGTTGCAAAAAAACTCCCTCTGAGTCACTTTGAAGAGACTGGCCTTAAAGTGCTAAAAATGACCCCTCTTCCTCCTCTTCCTCCTGGGCCACCTCCTCTTCCATCATCGCCCTAAGTGTTTTCTCAAGGAGACAAAGAAGTGGTATTGTAACGCTGATAACGGCGTCATCGCCACTGGCCATGTTGGTGGAGTACTAGAAACAGCGCAACAGGGCACACAGATCTCGCATGGAGGCCCAGTCATTGGTGGTGAAGTGTGTCTGATCCGCAGTGCGACTGACCCGTGCGTGCTGCAGCTGAAACTCCACTATGACCTGCTGCTGCTCGCACAGTCTGTCCAGCATATGCAAGGTGGAGTTCCACCTGGTGGGTACGTCGCATATGAGGCGGTGAGCGGGAAGGCCGAAGTTACGCTGTAGCGCAGACAGGCGAGCAGCGGCAGGGTGTGAACGCCGGAAGCGCGAACAGACGGCCCGCACTTTATGCAGCAGCTCTGACATGTCGGGGTAGTTGCGAATCAACTTCTGCACCACCAAATTCAGCACATGCGCCAGGCAAGGGATGTGCGTCAAACCGGCTAGTCCCAGAGCTGCAACGAGATTTCACCCATTATCGCACACCACCAGGCCGGGCTTGAGGCTCACCGGCAGCAACCACTCATCGGTCTGTTGTTCTATACCCCGCCACAACTCCTGTGCGGTGTGGGGCCTGTCCCCCAAACATATGAGTTTCAGAATGGCCTGCTGACGTTTACCCCGGGCTGTGCTGAAGTTGGTGGTGAAGGTGTGTGGCTGACTGGATGAGCAGGTGGAAGAAGAGGAGGAGGAAGCTGAGTAGGAGGAGGAGGAGAAAGGAGGCAAAGAATGTTGCCCTGCGATCCTTGGCGGCTGAAGGACGTGCGCCAAACAGCTCTCCGCCTGGGGCCCAGCCACCACTACATTTACCCAGTGTGCAGTTAGGGAGATATAGCGTCCATGGCCGTGCTTACTGGTCCACGTATCTGTGGTTAGGTGGACCTTGCCACAGATGGCGTTGCGCAGTGCACACTTGATTTTATCGGACACTTGTTTGTGCAGGGAAGGCACGGCTCTCTTGGAGAAGTAGTGGCGGCTGGGAACAACATACTGTGGGACAGCAAGTGACATGAGCTGTTTGAAGCTGTGTGTGTCCACCAGCCTAAATGACAGCATTTCATAGGCCAGTAGTTTAGAAATGCTGGCATTCAGGGCCAGGGATCGAGGGTGGCTAGGTGGGAATTTACGCTTTCTCTCAAATGTTTGTGAGATGGAGAGCTGAACGCTGCCGTGTGACATGGTTGAGATGCTTGGTGACGCAGGTGGTGGTGTTGGTGGTACATCCCATGTTTGCTGGGCGGCAGGTGCCAACGTTCCTCCAGAGGCAGAGGAAGAGGCCGAGGCGGCGGCAGCAGCAGCAGAAGAGGCCGAGGCAGCAGCAGAAGAGGCCGAGGCGGCAGCAGCAGAAGGGGCAGCAGGGGGAGCCTGAGTGACTTCCTTGTTTTTAAGGTGTTTACTCCACTGCAGTTCATGCTTTGCATGCAGGTTGTGCTAAGGTTCAGAACGTTAATGCCTCGCTACAGGCTCTGATGGCACAGCGTGCAAACCACTCGGGTCTTGTCGTCAGCACATTGTTTGAAGAAGTGCCATGCCAGGGAACTCCTTGAAGCTGCCTTTGGGGTGCTCGGTCCCAGATGGCGGCGGTCAGTAGCAGGCGAAGTCTCTTGGTGGCGGGTGTTCTGATTTTGCCCACTGCTCCCTCTTTTGCTACGCTGTTGGCTCGGTCTCACCACTGCCTCTTCCTCCGAACTGTGAAAGTCAGTGGCACGACCTTCATTCCATGTGGGGTCTAGGACCTCATCGTCCCCTGCATCGTCTTCCACCCAGTCTTGATCCCTGACCTCCTGTTCAGTCTGCACACTGCAGAAAGACGCAGCAGTTGGCACCTGTGTTTCGTCATCATCAGAGACGTGCTGAGGTGGTATTCCCATGTCCTCATCATCAGGAAAAATAAATGGTTGTGCGTTAGTGCATTCTATCTCTTCCACCCCTGGGGAAGGGCTAGGTGGATGCCCTTGGGAAACCCTGGCAGCAGAGTCTTCAAACAGCATAAGAGACTGCTGCATAACTTGAGGCTAAGACAGTTTCCCTGATATGCATGGGGGTGATGTGACAGACCGATGGGCTTGGTTTTCATGCGCCATCTGTGCGCTTTCTGCAGAAGACTGGGTGGGAGATAATGTGAACGTGCTGAATCCACTGTCGGCCACCCAATTGACTAATGCCTGCACCTGCTCAGGCCTTACCATCCTTAGAACGGCATTGGGCCCCACCAAATATCGCTGTAAATTCTGCTGGCTACTGGGACCTGAGGTAGTTGGTTCACTAGGACGTGTGGCTGTGGCAGAACGGCCACGTCCTCTCCCAGCACCAGAGGGTACACTAACACCACCACGACCATGTCCACGTCCCTTATTAGATGTTTTCCTCATTGTTCCCGTTCACAACAATTTTGAAAATGGCAAATTTGGGAATGCTTTTTCAACCCAGAACAAAAAGTCTGCTTTTACGGTCACTACAAATAACTTGACCAGCTAAAACTGTGCAGATTTGGTTGAATAGAGATGTGAGACCTGTTTTTTTTTGCGCTGTGCGACAGTTATAGTTTTAATCACAGAATGACACTTCTATCAGCACGCTAGCGTGTGTCTTAGGTTTTTCTGAATCACACTATCAGTACCTTCAATGTAAGATTTTCTTTTTGGGATAGATTTCAAGTAGGCCTCAAATACCACAAACTAGTAATTTTGAGAATGCCAAATTTGGGAATGCTTTTTCAACCCAGAACAAAAAGTCTGCTTTTACGGTCACTACAAATAACTTGACCAGCTAAAACTGTGCAGATTTGGTTGAATAGAGATTTGAGACCTGTTTTTTTTTTGCGCTGTGTGACAGTTATAGGTTTAATCACAGAATGACACTTCTATCAGCACGCTAGCGTGTGTCTTAGGTTTTTCTGAATCACACTATCAATACCTTCAATGTAAGATTTTCTTTTTGGGATAGATTTCAAGTAGGCCTCAAATACCACAAACTAGTTATTTTCAGAATGGCAAATTTGGGAATGCTTTTTCAACCCAGAACAAAAAGTCTGCTTTTACGGTCACTACAAATAACTTGATGTCACGGAACCATGAACCAGACGAACAACAAGAGATAAGTGAAAATAAGAAGGCTTTATTGAAAATAAAGCTGTAAAGCAAAAGTCCAAACGGATGGTGAAACCGAAGCAGGGTCTTAGAGAGGCCAGAGGTCAGGAACCAGAAGGGTAGTCAGACGAAGCCAGGATCAGGAACCAGCAGGGTAGTTAGACGAAGCCAGGATCAGGAACCATCAGGGTAGTCAGACGAAGCCAGGATCAGGAACCAGAAGCAGCAGCAGTCTTAGAAGCATGTGAACACAGGAGGACCAAGCAAGGAACTGAAGCCACAGACCTCCTATATATATGAGCTAGGCATCCAGCTCCTCCCAGTGGGAAGGAGGAGCCGCAGGGTGGAAGGCTACAAGAAACCCAGAAACCAAGGAGAACAGCAAGAAGGTAAGACCATGACACTTGACCAGCTAAAACTGTGCAGATTTGGTTGAATAGAGATGTGAGACCTGTTTTTTTTTGCGCTGTGTGACAGTTATAGATTTAATCACAGAATGACACTTCTATCAGCACGCTAGCGTGTGTCTTAGGTTTTTCTGAATCACACTATCAATACCTTCAATGTAAGATTTTCTTTTTGGGATAGATTTCAAGTAGGCCTCAAATACCACAAACTAGTAATTTTGAGAATGGCAAATTTGGGAATGCTTTTTCAACCCAGAACAAAAAGTCTGCTTTTACGGTCACTACAAATAACTTGACCAGCTAAAACTGTGCAGATTTGGTTGAATAGAGATGTGAGACCTGTTTTTTTTTTTTGCGCTGTGTGACACTTATAGGTTTAATCACAGAATGACACTTCTATCAGCACGCTAGCATGTGTCTTAGGTTTTTCTGAATCACACTATCAATACCTTCAATGTAAGATTTTCTTTTTGGGATAGATTTCAAGTAGGCCTCAAATACCACAAACTAGTTATTTTCAGAATGGCAAATTTGGGAATGCTTTTTCAACCCAGAACAAAAAGTCTGCTTTTACGGTCACTACAAATAACTTGACAAGCTAAAACTGTGCAGATTTGGTTGAATAGAGATGTGAGACCTGTTTTTTTTTTGAGCTGTGTGACAGTTATAGGTTTAATCACAGAATGACACTTCTATCAGCACGCTAGCGTGTGTCTTAGGTTTTTCTGAATCACACTATCAATACCTTCAATGTAAGATTTTCTTTTTGGGATAGATTTCAAGTAGGCGTCAAATACCACAAACTAGTTATCTTCAGAATGGCAAATTTGGGAATGCTTTTTCAACCCAGAAAAAAAAGTCTGCTTTTACGGTCACTACAAATAACTTGACCAGCTAAAACTGTGCAGATTTGGTTGAATAGAAATGTCAGGTCTATTTTTTAGGCGCTGGGTGACAGGCTCAACTTGCCCCTGATGTAATATATGGCCAAAAAATAACCACACTGTTGATGGTTAAATGCACTTGGGTGACAAAGGCTCAGCCTGCACCAGATGTAGTATACGGCCATAAAATAACCAGACTGTTGATGGTTAAATGCACTTCTTTGACACAGGCTCAGCCTGCAGCTAATGTAGTATATGGCCAAAAAATAACCAGACTGTTGATGGTTAAATGCACTTCGGTGACACAGGCTCAGCCTGCATCTGATGTAGGATATAGCACAAAATAACCACACTATCGATGGTTAAATACACTTGGTGATAGCTCGTGCTGGCGCACCACAAGTCACAAAATAGCCGCCGATCACCCCAGAAAAAAAGTGACCTAAAAACGCTCTGGGCAGCCTCATAAAAGTGAGCAAGTCAATAATAGCACTTCAATGATCCACAGCTGCAGATCGATCACAGAATGAAGTCTTTTGGAGGAGTTAATCTGCCTAATCTCGCCCTAACGTCGCAGCTGCAACCTTTCCCTATACTGATCATAGCAGAGTGACGTGCGGCGCTACGTGACTCCAGCTTAAATAGAGGCTGGGTCACATGGTGCACTGGCCAATCACAGCCATGCCAATAGTAGGCATGGCTGTGATGGCCTCTTGGGCCAAGTAGTATGACGCTTGTTGATTGGCTGCTTTGCAGCCTTTCAAAAAGCGCCAAGAAAGCGCCGAACACCGAACCCGAACCGGACTTTTACGAAAATGTTCCGGTTCGGGTCCGTGTCACGGACACCTCAAAGTTCGGTACGAACCCGAACTATACAGTTCGGGTTCGCTCATCCCTACTAACTAATAAAACTGGGGAACTGGAATTAGTGATGTGTGAGGAGGACTATGACATAGTGGGAATAACTGAGACATGGCTGGATGATAGCTATGACTGGGCAGTCAATATACAAGGTTACAGTCTGTTTAGATAGGATAGTCAAAACCGGAGAGGGGGAAGGTAGACATGGCCTTGCGGTTCGCCCGGCGGTCGTTTCGCAGCGAACTTTGCGTGTTCGCGATTCGCTGAAAATGCGAACATATGGAAATATTCGCGCCCGCCATATTCTTTTACATTGTGAAGAACTTTGACCCATGACACATCCATCAGGTGGTACAGGACAGCCAATTGAGAAGTTTCGGCACATGGACATACCCCCTACCTTATAAATAAACCTGATCTGGCCGCCATTTTACATTCAGTCTTTTGCCAGTGTAGGGAGAGGTTGCTGTGTGGAGCAGGGACAGGCTGTTAGGGACACGAAACACTAGCTAATAGGGCCACAAAAGTCCTTTTAAGGACTGGTATAGGTGTGCTATCGATAGGTGTGATACACACAGGGGTGCGATATACTTATAATATACTTTTATAATGAGTCAAAAACACATAGATCTATATAGTGATCACCTGGAAGTCAGGGGCCTAGGGGCTAGGGGCTTACTAGGGCCATTTTTATATAGGGTATGGTTCCGGACAGGGTAGCTCTTATCAGTAGTGTTGAGCACGAATATTCGCATAGCGAATATTAATCGCGAATATCGCAACTTCGATAATTCGCGAATATTGTGACTATACACTGCGTGCAGAATTATTAGGCAAATTAGTATTTTGACCACATCATCCTCTTTATGCATGTTGTCTTACTCCAAGCTGTATAGGCTCGAAAGCCTACTACCAATTAAGCATATTAGGTGATGTGCATCTCTGTAATGAGAAGGGGTGTGGTCTAATGACATCAACACCCTATATTAGGTGTGCATAATTATTAGGCAACTTCCTTTCCTTTGGCAAAATGGGTCAAAAGAAGGACTTGACAGGCTCAGAAAAGTCAAAAATAGTGAGATATCTTGCAGAGGGATGCAGCACTCTTAAAATTGCAAAGCTTCTGAAGCGTGATCATCGAACAATCAAGCGTTTCATTCAAAATAGTCAACAGGGTCGCAAGAAGTGTGTGGAAAAACCAAGGCGCAAAATAACTGCCCATGAACTGAGAAAAGTCAAGCGTGCAGCTGCCAAGATGCCACTTGCCACCAGTTTGGCCATATTTCAGAGCTGCAACATCACTGGAGTGCCCAAAAGCACAAGGTGTGCAATACTCAGAGACATGGCCAAGGTAAGAAAGGCTGAAAGACGACCACCACTGAACAAGACACACAAGCTGAAACGTCAAGACTGGGCCAAGAAATATCTCAAGACTGATTTTTCTAAGGTTTTATGGACTGATGAAATGAGAGTGAGTCTTGATGGGCCCGTGGCTGGATTGGTAAAGGGCAGAGAGCTCCAGTCCAACTCAGACGCCAGCAAGGTGGAGGTGGAGTACTGGTTTGGGCTGGTATCATCAAAGATGAGCTTGTGGGGCCTTTTCGGGTTGAGGATGGAGTCAAGCTCAACTCCCAGTCCTACTGCCAGTTTCTGGAAGACACCTTCTTCAAGCAGTGGTACAGGAAGAAGTCTGCATCCTTCAAGAAAAACATGATTTTCATGCAGGACAATGCTCCATCACACGCGCCCAAGTACTCCACAGCGTGGCTGGCAAGAAAGGGTATAAAAGAAGAAAATCTAATGACATGGCCTCCTTGTTCACCTGATCTGAACCCCATTGAGAACCTGTGGTCCATCATCAAATGTGAGATTTACAAGGAGGGAAAACAGTACACCTCTCTGAACAGTGTCTGGGAGGCTGTGGTTGCTGCTGCACGCAATGTTGATGGTGAACAGATCAAAACACTGACAGAATCCATGGATGGCAGGCTTTTGAGTGTCCTTGCAAAGAAAGGTGGCTATATTGGTCACTGATTTGTTTTTGCTTTGTTTTTGAATGTCAGAAATGTATATTTGTGAATGTTGAGATGTTATATTGGTTTCACTGGTAAAAATAAATAATTGAAATGGGTATATATTTGTTTTTTGTTAAGTTGCCTAATAATTATGCACAGTAATAGTCACCTGCACACACAGATATCCCCCTAAAATAGCTAAAACTAAAAACAAACTAAAAACTACTTCCAAAAATATTCAGCTTTGATATTAATGAGTTTTTTGGGTTCATTGAGAACATGGTTGTTGTTCAATAATAAAATTAATCCTCAAAAATACAACTTGCCTAATAATTCTGCACTCCCTGTAGTGCTATATATTCGTTATATCGAATATTCGTCATTTTCTCCATCTGAACACATGATTCCTTCCTGCTTAAAATGCTTGTGGGCCAATGACTCATTGGCCCACAAGCAAGAAGCAGGGAGGAATCAAGAGTTTAGATGGTAAAAAATTATGAATATTCTAAAAAACTAATATATAGCACTATATCGAATATATATTAGTTTTTTTAGAATATTCGTCTTTGACGAATATTCTAAAAAACGAATATATAGCACTATATCACATATATTAGTTTTATAGAATATTCTTTTTTTTTTCCCTAATTATTACAGTTATTGCCCTTCGGCATACTCCTGGGAACGCCTGGTGGTTAGAATATACCATCTGATCTGAGTTTTCACGATCTAACTCAGATCCGATGGTATATTCTAACCACCAGGCGTTCCCATGGTGATGGGGACGCTTGAAGTTAGAATATACCGCCAGGGTGCTGTGATCCGCGCAATTAACCCCTCAGGTGCGGGTTAATTGCGCTGATCACAGCGCCCTGTGCGCCCTCCCCCCCACCTCCCTAGTATTAAAATAATTGCCGGCCAGTGCGCCCCCCCCTCCCCAGTATTAAAATAATTGGTGGCCAGTGCGCCCTAACCCCCCCCCCAGTATTAAAATCATTGGTGGCAGTGGCCACAGGGTCCCCCTCCCCCCCTGGCAGTGGCCACAAGATCCCCCTCCCCCCATCATTGGTGGCAGCAGGCAGTTTCACTCAGCAGAATTTACTTACCTGCAGGGCTCTCCTCCTTCTGAGAACTTACAGGTCTATGCGCCGCATATGCCTTCAGCAATGCGCCGCATAGACCTGTGATTTCTCAGAAGGAGGAGATCCCCGCAGGTAAGTAAATGCTGCTGAGTGATTAACTAACCATGTCAGCCAGGACTTCAGTAGAGTCCTGGCTGCCATGGTAACCGATCGAAGCCCGGCCATTACGCTGGGACTCGATCGGAACTGCCTGCTGCCACCAATGACGGGGGGCAAGGGGGACCCTGTGGCCACTGCCAGGGGGGAGGGGGACCCTGTGGCCACTGCCACCAATGATTTTAATACTGGGGGGGGGGTTAGGGCGCATTGGCCACCAATTATTTTAATACTGGGGAGGGGGGGGTTAGGGTGCACTGGCCACCAATTATTTTAATACTAAGGAGGGGGGGGCGCACTGGCCACCAATTATTTTAATTCTGGGGAGGTGGGGGGGAAGGGCGCACAGGGCGCTGTGATCCGTACAATTAACCCGCACCTGAGAGGTTAATTGCGCGGATCACAGCGCCCTGGCGGTATATTCTAATTTCAAGTGTCCCCATCACCATGGGAACGCCTGGTGGTTAGAATATACCATCGGATCTGAGTTAGATCGTGAAAACTCAGATCCGATGGTATATTCTAACCACCAGGCGTTCCCCGAATATATGTGATATAGTGCTATATATTTGTTTTTTAGAATATTCGTCATATTGTAAGACAAGAATATTTAGCAACATAGCGAATATTCGTAAATTACACATATAGACTGAAATTTCACAAATCTAGCGCTATAATCTTTTTTTTTGTCAATTTTTTTTTGTCTCTTTCTGATTCAGAAAGATACAAAAAAATTAGACCAAAAAAAAAAGATTATAGCACTACATTAGTGAAATTGCAGTCTATATGTGTATTTTAACAATATTCTCTATATTGCTATAACTTTGTTTTTTAGAATATTCGTCCTATTCTAAAACAAGAATATATAGCAATATGGTGAATATTCGAAAAATACACAAAATCGCAATACGCGATTAATTTAATCGAATATTATTCACGATAAATAGCATAATGACGAATATTCGATTTTGACTAATATAAGACGAATATTCAATCGAATATTCGCAAAATATTGCAAATTCGAATATGGCACCTCCCGCTCATCACTACTTATCAGGGCGGGTGGTCTGTGGTTAGGCTATCAGTGCCAGAATAGCACCCCCCTGTAGGGCAATATCAGGGACAGTTCTTTGCCCACCCTGTCCTTCAATACCACATCATCATCTAGCCCAGGGATAGATGTTTTTTGCTTTCCCTCCAGGATTCATGGATTTGCACTGGAACCCCCAGGATTGTGGTAGGATATATGGTTTCTGATTTGGTGCCGCTGAGTACCTGATTTAGTACCGCCGAGCACTTGTTATTGCCTACCACATCTATGCTTTTTGCTTAACTTTAAAGGGGTTGTCCGAGATCTGAAAAAAAATAATATAGCACTGAAAATCTGATATATAACTGAGCTAAGCAAGTTTTATGCAAAAATATATATATATATTTCCTAATTTCCCTGGTTCTTTTCTGGCCCTTTGTTTACATGCAATAAAAACAATCTCTGCCCCTCCCCCTGCATTGCTAAGGGAGTGAATACAAGAGCTGCCCTGAGTGACATGTCTGCCTGCTGGGAGACTCTGCAGCATGTTGTATGTGTAGGACTACAAGTCCAAGCTGTATAATGACACTGCTAAGGGAGTGGATACAAGAGCTGCCCTGAGTGACATGTCTGCCTGCTGGGAGACTCTGCAGCATGTTGTAAGTGTAGAACTACATGTCCCAGCTGTATAATGACACTGCTAATACACACAGGATCTCCCCCCTTCCTTCTTGTGCAATGCTCTCTCTAGTCTGTCAGATCCTGTGCCCAGAATTGTCTCCTCACTGCCTGCTGCAGCTAGCCAGTATGTGCAGCCAGGGCTGTAGCTATAGGGGGTGCAGAGGTAGCAGTTGCTACCGGGCCCAGGAGCCTGAGGGGGCCCAAAGACCCATGTGCCACATAAGAAGTCACTGGTATTATACAGGGTGGGCCATTTATATGGATACACCTTAATAAAATGGGAATGGTTGGTGATATTAACTTCCTGTTTGTGGCATATTAGTATATGTGAGGGGGGAAACTTTTCAAGATGGGTGGTGACCATAGCGGCCATTTTGAAGTCGGCCATTTTGAATCCAACTTTTGTTTTTTCAATAGGAAGAGGGTCATGTGACACGTCAAACTTATTGGGAATTTCACAAGAAAAACAATGGTGTGCTTGGTTTTAACGTAACTTTACTCTTTCATGAGTTATTTACAAGTTTCTGACCACTTATAAAATGTGTTCAATGTGCTGCCCATTGTGTTGGATTGTCAATGCAACCCTCTTCTCCCACTCTTCACACACTGATGGCAACACCGCAGGAGAAATACTAGCACAGACTTCCAATATCCGTAGTTTCAGGTGATGCATATCTCGTATCTTCACAGCATAGACAATTGCCTTCAGATGACCCCAAAGATAAAAGTCTAAGGGGGTCAGATCGGGAGACCTTGGGGACCATTCAACTTGCCCACGACGACCAATCCACTTTCCAGGAAACTGTTCATCTAGGAATGCTCGGACCTGACACTCATAATGTGGTGGTGCACCATCTTGCTAGAAAAACTAGCTTCAGTGCATAACAGCTTCAGTGCATAAAGAGGGAAACACATCATCATGTAGCATTTTCGCATATCCAGTGGCCTTGAGGTTTCCATTGATGAAGACTGGCCCCACTATCTTTGTACCCCATATACCACACCATACCATCAATTTTTTTGTTCCAACAGTCTTGGAGGGATCTATCCAATGTGGGTTAGTGTCAGACCAATAGCGGTGGTTTTGTTTGTTAACTTCACCATTCACATAAAAGTTTGCCTCATCACTGAACAAAATCTTCTGCGTAAACTGAGGGTCCTGTTCCAATTTTTGTTTTGCCCATTCTGAAAATTCAGTGCGTTGATCTGGGTCATCCTCGTTGAGATGCTGCAGTAGCTGGAGTTTGTAAGGGTGCCATTTGTGAGTAGCTAATATCCGCCGAAGGGATGTTTGACTAATGCCACTCTCCAGTGACATGCGGCGAGTGCTACGCTGTGGGCTCTTGTTGAATGAAGCTAGGACAGCCACTGATGTTTCTTCATTAGAGACAGATTTCATGCGTCCACATTTTGGCAAATCCAACACTGAACCAGTTTCACGAAACTTAGCAAGCAGTTTGCTAACTGTAGCATGGGAGATGGGTGGTCTCGTAGGGTGTCTTGCATTGAAATCTGCTGCAATGACCCGATTACTGCGTTCACCAGACATCAACACAATTTCTATCTGCTCCTCACGTGTTAACCTCGGCGACATGTCAATTGCTGTAAACAAAGAGAAACTTGTAAATAACTCATGAAAGAATAAAGTTACGTTAAAACCAAGCACACCATTGTTTTTCGTTTAAAATTCCCAATAAGTTTGATGTATGATCCTCTTCCTATTGAAAAAACAAAAGTTGGATTCAAAATGGCTGACTTTCTAAATGGCCGCCATGGTCACCACCTATCTTGAAAAGTTTCCCCCCCTCACATATACTAATGTGCCACAAACAGGAACTTAATATCACCAACCATTCCCATTTTATTAAGGTGTATCCATATAAATGGCCCACCCTGTATAAAGTGCATGCTGGACAAGTTACACCTCTGGCTGGAGGGAAGGGGTTAGGTCAAGAATTTTACATGGTGGGGGGGTGCCATTTACATTTTTGACTCAGGCAGCACAAAGGCAATGTGTTTCCGTAACCCTGGCCACAAAGCACCCAAGTCTAGCTCTTCCACAAGGGCCCAAAAGCCTTTAGCTACGCCCCTGTGTGCAGCTGAAGGGGTTAAGAATCTTAGGAGAGAGAGAGAAGACGGCAGTGAAGGGGGGCGTGGCCAGCACAGTGACGTCTCGTTTACAGGCTTGTAAACGACCTTTATCAGACAGGGAGAGAAGCTGAAATCACAGGTCATGTGACCCTCAGTGAACCAGCCACCGGAGATAAAGTGAGTTAATTGGAAAGCTGTTACATTTGCTTAGTTAGGAACATAGAAAGAACAAAAAAATAACTCGGACAACCCCTTTAATAATTTAATTTATTTTCATTTTGAGGGAAATCTTTTCCATTCACACGTCCGCAAAATGGGTCCGCATCCGTTCTGCAATTTTGAAGAACGGGTGCAGACCCATTCATTTTCAATGGGGCCGGAATGTGCTGTCTGCATCCGCATTTGCGGATCCGCACTTCCACATCTGTGCTTCCGTTTCCGAAAAAAAATAGAACATGTCCTATTCTTGTCCGCAATTGCAGACAAGATTAGGCATTTTCTATTATAGTGCCGGCGATGTGCGGTCTGCAAATTGCGGAATGCACATTGCCGGTGTCCGTGTTTTGCAGATCCGCAAAACACTTACGGACGTGTGAATGAACCCTTATAGTAACATTATTAAAGGTTATGTTTTATCTTTATGTATATTCTAATGGATTGCCTTCCTTGTACAATGTTATAATATACTTTCTATGTTAGAAAGTATATTATAGTGCATTTGTATTGTGCGGCAGTTGTGTGCGGTTCTGCTGCGATACTGCAGGTATATAGAGGGACAAGCGTTACTGGAACAAATAAATTCTACTGGTGTGATATACCAGTCGCCCCCCCAAAAAAAGATTGAAGCGGGGTGTTATATACCAATATACTTTCTTTATAGTGCATTTGGGTACTGTATAGTGCATTTGCGCATGCGCGTACGTGAAAATTATATTGCCGATATTTCGCATTGAAAAAATTAATGAATGGAGATCGCAAATTCGAATAATACATCTGGTATGTCACTGTCCATGTTGTGGGACTATTTGTGCACTTCTAGTAATTATTTCTTGGCTGCAAATATGAGCTGAAGGTTTTTCAGGTTCGCCTGCCATTAAAATGAATTGTACCCGCCGTGAACTTGTGGTTCGCGAACATTTGATCGCGTTCGTGAACTGTCCCGGCAGATGTTTGTCCATCACTAGGGGAGGAGTCTGCCTTTATGTAAAGTCCTGTCTAAAGCCCACAGTCCGAGAAGGTATAAGTGAGGGACATGAACATGTGGAGTCACTGTGGGTAGAAATACATGGAGGCAAAAATAATAATAAATTATTAATAGGAGTTTATTATAAACCACCTAATAAACCAGAGTCCACAGAAAATCTACTACTAAACGAGATAGACGAGGCGGCAAATCATAATGAGGTGGTTATTATGGGGGACTTCAACTACCCAGATATAAACTGGGAAACTGAAAGCTGTACATCTCATAAAGGAAACAGGTTCTTTATGGTCACTGGGAAATAGTGACCATAAAGTAATAACCTTCCAATTATCCTTCAAACGAGTGTTTCTACAGGGAGGAACAAAAATACTAAACTTCAAAAAGCAAAATTTAGCCAACTAAGAGAAGCCATAGGCATCACTAACTGGGACAAAGTCCTCAAAAATAAAAATACCGCCACAAAAATAATAATAAATTATTAATAGGAGTTTATTATAAACCACCTAATAAACCAGAGTCCACAGAAAATCTACTACTAAACGAGATAGACGAGGCGGCAAATCATAATGAGGTGGTTATTATGGGGGACTTCAACTACCCAGATATAAACTGGGAAACTGAAAGCTGTACATCTCATAAAGGAAACCGGTTCTTAGCAATAACCAAAGACAATTACCTTTCCCAACTGGTTCAGAACCTGACTAGAGGGACGTAGTATCAACCAATAGACCTGACTGAACAACAGATGTGCAGGTTTGGGGATACCTTGGAAATAGTGACCATAAAGTAATAACCTTCCAATTATCCTTCAAACGAGTGTTTCTACAGGGAGGAACAAAAATACCAAACTTCAAAAAGCAAAATTTAGCCAACTAAGAGAAGCCATAGGCATAACTAACTGGGACAAAGTCCTCAAAAATAAAAATACCGCCACAAAATGGGACATTTTTAACTCCTTAAGGACACAGCCTTATTTCATCTTAAGGACCAGGCCATTTTTTGCAAATCTGACCATTGTCACTTTAAGTGGTGATAACTTTAAAACACTTTGACTTATCCAGGCCATTCTGAGATTGTTTTCTTGTCGTCACATATTTTACTTTATGACACTGGTAAAATGGAGTAAAAAAAAATCAATTTTATTTATAATAAAATACCAAATTTGCCCAAAATTTTGAAAAATTAGCAAATTTCAAAGTTTCAATTTCTCTACTTCTATAATACATATTAATACCTAAAAAAATAGTTATTACTTTACATTTCCCATATGTCTACTTCATGTTAGGATCATTTTGGGAATGACATTTTATTTTTTGGGGACGTTACAAGGCTTAGAAGTTTAGAAGTAAATCTTGAAATTTCTCAGAAATTTTCAAAAACCAACTTTTTAAGGACCAGTTCAGGTCTGAAGTCACTTTGTGAGGCTCACATAATACAAACCACCCAAAAATGAACCCATTCTAGAAACTACACCCCTCAAGGTATTCAAAACTGATTTTACAAACCTCGTTAACCTTTTAGGTGTTCCACAAGAATTAATGGAAAATAGAGATACAATTTCAAAATTTCACTTTTTTGGCAGATTTTCCATTTTAATATTTTTTTTCCAGTAACAAAGCAAGGGTTAATAGCCAAACAAAACTCAATATTTATGACCCTGATTCTGTAGTTTACATAAACACCCCATATTTGGTCGTAAACTGCTGTACGGGCACATGGCAGGGCGCATGGCATGCCATACGGTTTTTGGAAAGCAGATTTTGCTGGACTGGTTTTTTGACACCATGTCCCATTTCAAGCCCCCCTTATGCACCTCTAGAGTAGAAACTCCAAAAAAGTGACCCCATTTTAGAAACTAAAGGATAGGGTGGAAGTTTTGTTGGTACTGGTTTAGGGTACATATGATTTTTGGTGTCTCTATATTACACTTTTTGTGAGGCAAGGTAACAAGAAATAGCTGTTTTGGCACCGTTTTTTTTTTGTTATTTACAACATTCATCTGACAGGTTAGATCATGTGGTATTTTTATAGAGCATGTTGTCACCGACGCGGCGATACCTAATATGTATACAATTTATTTATTTATGTAAATTTTACGCAATGATTTCATTTTTGAAACAACAAAAATCATGTTTTATTGTCTCTATAGTCTGAGAGCAATAGTTTTTTCATTTTTTTTTCATTTTTTTTACACAGCTTTTATTTTTATTTTTTTACGGTGTTCACCTCAGGGGTTAGGTCATGTGATATTTTTATACAGCCGGTTGATACGGACGCGGCGATACCTAATATGTAGACTTTTTTTATTTAAGTAAGTTTTACACAATAATATCATTTTTGAAACAAAAAAAATATCATGTTTTAGTGTCTCCATAGTCTGAGAGCCATAGTTTTTTTAGTTCTTGGGCGATTATCTTTGGTAGGGTCTTATTTTTTGCGGGATGAAATGCCGGTTTGATTGGCACTATGTTGGGGTGCATATGACTTTTTGATCGATTGATATTACACTTTTTGTGATGTAAGATGACAGAAAATAGCTTTTTTTACACCGTTTTTATTTTCATTTTTTTACGGTGTTCACCTGAGGGGTTAGGTCATGTGATATTTTTATAGAGACGGTCGATACGGACGCGGCGATACCTAATATGTATACTTTTTTAAATTTACTTACATTTTACACAATAACAGCTTTTTTAAAACAAAAAAAATGATGTTTTAGTGTCTCCATATTCAGAGCCATAGTTTTTTTTTTTTTTGGGTGATTGTCTTAGGTAGGGGTTCATGTTTTGCGGGATGAGGTGACGGTTAGATTGGTACTATTTTGGTGGGCATACGCTTACTGTTATACTTTTTGTGATGTAAGGTGACAAAAAAAAGTGGTTTATTTAGCACAGTTTTTATTTTTTAATTTTTACGGTGTTCATCTGAGGGTTTAGGTCATGTGATATGTTTATATAGTTGGTCGATATGGACGCGGCGATACCTAATATGTCTACTTTTTCCTATTTTTTACCATTTTTTTTATACTTTATTTGGGGAAAATTACGTTTTACTTGAAACTTTTAATTTTTTGGGGGGAAAATGTTTTTTTTACTTTATTTTTTGTCCCACTTTGGGACTTCAACCTTTGGGGGTCTAATCCCTTTTACAATGTATTCCAATACTTCTGTATTGGAATGCATTGGCTGTATGAGTAATACTGTGTGTATTACTCATACAGCTTCCTGCCTGTGAGATCCAGGGGGCTGGATCTCACAGGCACGTCACAGGAAGGCAGCGGTGATGCCTCAGGAAGGCATCACGCTGCCTTCCATGCCATCAGGTCCCCCCTACAGCCCCACGGGGACCTGATGGCACCTGCGCCTGCCGCCGCTTCTCCATTGAAAAGCCGCAAACCGCAGGTCTGAATTGACCTGCGGTTTGCGTCGATCGCCGACACGGGGGGGTCACGGGACCCCCCTCACATTTAGCCAAGGTTCCTGCTCAATGATTTGACCAGGCACCGGGTTTCGATCACCGCCCGCCGAGCAGCGGTGATCGGAAATACACAGGGTGTACAGGTACGCCCTGTGTCCTTAAGTACCAGGACATCAGGGTGTACCTGTATGCCCTGTGTCCATAACACAACAGGTTAAAAGCATCCTAAAATCTAATAGTGAGAGTTACATACCTTATAGGAATAAAGGGTTAAGGAACAAGAAGAAACCAATGTGAATAAATAGAACTGTAAAGAAAGCAATAAATGACAAAAAGAAAGCATTTAAATCACAAAAACAGGGGAGGAAGCGAGGAAGCACTGAAAAACTATAAGGAAAAAAAAGACTATGAAAAAAACTAATAAAACTCGCCAAACTAGAGACCGAGAGATTAATTGCCAAAGAGAGCAAAACTAACCCTAAAATGTTCTTCAATTATATAAATGGTAAAAAGTATAAATCTGAAGATGTCGGCCCTCTACAGAGCAATGAGGGGGAAGTTGCAGAGAGCGACGAGGAGAAAGCAAAGCTATTTAATATTTTTTTCTCCACTGTATTCACTGAGGAAAATAAACTGTCTGATGAAATGCAGAATGTAAAAGTAAATTCCCCATTAAAAGTGCCCTGTCTGACCCAGGAAGTAGTACAACAGTGACTTAAAAAGATTAAAATAGACAAATTGCCAGGACCAGATGGCATACACCCCCGTATCCTAAGAGAATTAAGTAATATCATAGCCAGACCTTTATTTCTGATATTTACAGACTCTATATTGACAGGGAGTGTTCCACATAGCAAATGTGGTGCCAATATTCAAAAAGGGTGCAAAAACAGACCCCGGAAACTATAGGCTGGTAAGTTTAACATCTGTTTGTGGGTAAATTGTTTGAAGGTTTTCTAAGAGATGCTATCTTGGAGGATCTCAATAAAAACAAGCAAATAACATCATATCAGCATGGATTCAGAAGGGATCGGTCCTGTCAAACTAATTTAATCAGTTTCTATGAGGAGGTAAGTTCTAGACTTGACAGTGGTTAATCAATGGATGTTGTATCTCTGGACTTCTCCAAAGCATTTGATACTGTACCAGATAAAAGGTTAGTATATAAAATGAGAATGCTCGGACTGGGAGAAAATGTCTGTATGTGGGTAAGTAACTGGCTCAATGATAGGAGACAGAGGGTGGTTATAAATGGTACACACTCAAATTGGGTCACTGTCACTAGTGGAGTACCTCAGGGGTCAGTATTGGGCCCTATCCTCTTCAATATATGTATTAATGATCTTGTAGAAGGCTTTCACAGTAAAATATCAATTTCTGCAGATGACACTAAACTGTGTAAAGTAATTAACACTGAAGAGGACACTATACTGCTACAGATGGATCTGGATAGATTAGAGGCTTGGGCAGAGAAGTGTCAGATGAGCTTTAACACTGACAAATGTAAGGTTATGCACATGGGAAGAAATATTGCAAATCACCCGTACATACTAAATGTTAAAACACTTGGTAACACTGACATGGAAAAGGACCTAGGAATATTAATAAACAGCAAACTAAGCAGTAAAAACCAGTGTCAGGCAGCTGCTGCCAAGGCCAATAAGATAATGGGATGCATAAAAAGGGGCATAGATGCCCGTGATGAGAACATAGTCCTACCACTTTAAAAATCACTAGTCAGACCACACATGGAGTACTGTGCACAGTTCTGGGCTCCTGTGAACAAGGCAGACATAGCAGAGCTGGAGAGGGTTTAGAGGAGGGCAACTAAAGTAATAACTGGAATGGGGCAACTACAGTGCCCTGAAAGATTATCAACATTAGAGTTATTCACTTTAGAAAAAAGACGACTGAGGAGAGATCTAATTATTATGTATAAATATATCAGAGGACAGTACAGAGATCTCTCCCATCATCTATTTATCCCCAGGACTGTAACTGTGACGAGGGGACATCCTCTGCGTCTGGAGGAAAGAAGGTTTGTACACAAACATAGAAAAGGATTCTTTACGGTAAGAGCAGTGAGACTATGGAACTCTCTGCCTGAGGAGGTGGTGATGGTGAGTACAATAAAAGAATTTAAGAGGGGCTTGGATGAATTTCTGGAGTGTAATAATATTACAGGCTATAGCTACTAGAGAGGGGTCGTTGATCCAGGGAGTTATTCTGATTGCCTGATTGGAGTTGGGAAGGAATTTTTTCCCTCTTAAAGGGGACATACCTCAATTTTCACCCCGGCAGCCCCCCTGACAGGAGCATCGGAGCAGTTAATGCTCCGATGCTCTCCTTTGCCCTGCGCTAAATTGCGCAGGGCAAAGGCATTTTTTGGAGATCCGGTGACGTACCGGGACTCTCCATGGGGCTGCCAGGAACCCCGGCGAAGTCACCGGCACTGATGGACAGGATTAAGCTCTGCCCTAGCTAGTAAAACAGCTAGGGCAGAGCTAAAGCATGCCTCTCAGAGCCGGTGACGTTACCGAACACACTGCCGGGCGGAAGTTTACGCCCGGCAGTGTGTTATTGAAAACAAAAGAGCCCGTGCCCTGCGCGATTTAGTGCAGGGCAAGGGAGAGCATCGGAGCACGAGATGCTCCCTTTAAGTGGGGAAAATTGGCTTGTACCTCACAGGGTTTTGTTTTCCTTCCTCTGTATCAACTTGCAGGATAACAGGCCGAACTGGATGGACAAATGTCTTTTTTCGGCCTTATATACTATGTTACTATGTTACTATGACATGGCTCTTTTGGGCCTGAAAGGTGCTGTCTGGTTTAAATAGGAACCCAGACAACTCAGGGGATAGATCTGTAATAAAGAATGGATATACCTGACAGATTCTGCACTGCTCTGGTACTCCCAGCAGAGCTCTGTTCTGTTTTCCTGGCTCCAGAGTTGACAACATATCATCGCTGTAGCCAGTTACAGTGAAACTGGGCATACCTTTTCAGGATAGATGTTAACACTTACAGGATCCTGCCATTTTCTGTTTTTGCTTTTTAGTTTTTCATTCCTCCCCTTTCCAGAGCCATAACTTTTTTTTATTTTTCCATTCATATGGAGACAAGTTGTACTTTGGAATTGGAAAAAAAACACAATTCTGTCACATTTTTATGTTATTTTTTTTTAAGGTGTTCACTACAGTGTAAAATTGACCTGTTACCTTCATTATCCAGGTCAGTATGCTTACAACAATACCACATTTGTATGGTTTTTCTTGTGTTTTTATACCCCAAAAAATTTGTAAGCTTTGCATAAAAATTTTGGGGGTTTTTTATTGTCATATTCTAGCCCCTATAAAAAATGTTTTATATTTCATGGAGCTGTTTGAGGGCTCATTTTTTGCAGGGCAATCTGTTCTTTTCAGTGTCTTTTTGATCACTTTTCTTAAAAAAAAATTTGAGGGGAGGTGTAGTGACAAAAAATGGCGAGTTGACCCTTTTGAATTTATTTCCATTATGTCATTCACCGTATGGGATAAATATTTTAATACTTTAATAGAACAGACATTTTTGGATGTGGCGATGCCTATGATGTTTTCTTTTTTCATTGTTTATTTTTATTTTGGGGAAAGGGGGGTAATTTGAGCATATATATATATATAATTATTATTTTTTATTACATCTTTAAAACAAATTCTACTTTTTTTAAGTCACCCTGTTTATTCTGTGATGGGTATTTATCCATAACAGAAAACACCATTCACTGTATTCAAATACAGTGCTGACAACTGTAGACCTATATTGGAATATACTAGTGATAGGTATCAGAGTGTGCTTGAGGGTCTGAGCTATCACTGGCATTTTACAGCTTCCCTAAACTCAGCCAGGGAAGGCAGTTACAAGATGCAGGCGTGTGCAGTTCCTGCATTTTTACCACTCAGATGCTATGGTCAAATGTGAGGGGGTTAAATATCTGCGATCGGTCTTATGGCTGATCACAGACATTCGTCCTGTGCCTTTTGAGCAGCAAAAACCAGGTGGCTATCGTGCCCATTGCACTTGCAAGCAGCAACATCTTTAAAGTGACGACTTCCATTGTACATGCATGGCGGAAGTCGTGAAGGGGTTAAACATATTTTTTTTTTCCAGCACTTTTACATCAATTTTCCACATTCACTATATTTAAAAAATAAAATCCTTCAATTATTGTATTGGCTTATCATTAAAGGCAGGATTGCAATGACAGAAATCATCTTTGTATAGATAACACAGAATCCACTATACCAAATAGCTGATGGTCACAACCTATTTACTCCTTCTGTACTGTGACTTTTGCACAGAGAAGTCTTCCACAGAAGCCAATGAGACCTCTCCAGTTTATTGTGTTTATGGCCAATGTGGCTGCTTCAAAGTGTTTTTCTAAACAGGAAGTATTTACATATTTAATTATTGTTATTATGTATTATAATTATTTTTTGACTCTTTGTTGACATGGAAAATGTAAAAAAAAAATATCTAAAATTGTGTTTAACTTTATGATCACTTTATGATTACAAATCCCTTTTAAACCAAGGACAGGGCTGCCCTTAAGGATGCAGGAGCAAATCCCCTATACACACACTCATAGTATTTGCTTGTACTGTATGGCGGCAATACTTAGGAATTCTGTACAGTATATTATTATACTGTATATTACACTGTACAGCTGTGTGGGACTGTTATTTGAGCGATATCCTGTATGATGCTGATAATATGGTAATAAATAGTATTAAATAAAGTACAATTAATTACTTGCACTCTGTATAACAGTATACCCTATGGGGTGCCACCAACAGACAGAAGGAACAACTTAGGGCACCATCCAACATATGCTCAACCATAATGACATACATATCAACATAGAGTCATAGAGGTTGACAACAGTAAAAGACCACATGGTCCACCTAGCCTACCCTTATATTATTACTCATCTTAGGATATACACGTGTTTATCCCAGGCATGTTTAAATTCACTTACTGTCGATTTCCTATCCACATGTACTGGGAGTTTTGTCCTACCTATATGTAACATAGTATGCAACTGCAGCATTCGTCAAGCAAACCAATATGTGTAGTACAGGTCTCCTCAATGTAAGGGCGGGTTCGCATTGGCGTTATGGCATTCCGTTATAGATTCCGTTATAACAGAGTTATAACAGAACATAATGGAATTTTAGGACAGAAAGCAAAACGGAAGCCTTTAAGAGGAATTCTGTTTTTACTCCGTCCTAATACATGTCTATGGAGACACATAACGGTTCAGTTTGGTTCTGTTGTACATGATGGAAAAAATAGTCCTGTCGACTAAAGACTAATTGCCATAATTCCAATGCGAACCCGCCCTAACAGAGTTATTCCTAAATAAATGAAGTGGTTATGGAAATCACAAGTACACTAGATGATGTTGCCTTAGAAATAAGAAAGTAAGGACAACATTTAATTAACTCAATTTTTGCTATTTAGCATACTCTTATGATGTATTCAATCATTCTAGAGAAATATTTATTCAATACTATTCTTATGGTAATACACAGTTGACAAGACTTTGGTTAAAATAGTCATGACAGCCATGCCACATCCATTTTGCAAATGAATGCTTCTATTCATAGGATGAACTTGTTTCTGACCTGATAATAAAAGCTATACTTATCTGTCTGTCCCGGATCTAACCAATTTAGATCACAAAACAAAGTGCATATTTTTTGCCTTTTCTAGTTGAAAAACATATTTCCACTAAAGATCCATAATAAACTCCATCCGCTGAAAGCTGCATTGCAGAGAACGTTTTTCCTTTTCTGTTCCTCCATTAGTGTCTTTGTCACCATGGAGACCACAAAGAGATTCAACAATGCAACTTGTTTGATGTCCCCATACTCCCTGAGGCTGAGCATTAAAACTATAATCAATTTTCCACTAAATCCAAATATTTAGAAGTACAGTCTATAGAAAATCACATAGTAATGTCAAAGTCAGGCTTCTTTGTCCCCAATAGATAAGTGACAATGTTTCATGACCCACAGACACAGCAGGTGAGATAATTAACCTCCACTATCAAATAAATGCTCTGGAAACATTTCCAGGAAAACAATGTAACTGTGCACTAAGGCAGTAGTATGTATTAAATGTGTGGTTATGTGTCAATGTCATCCAGGACAAGATAAATCATCCCTCACATTGTAAAGTGAATGAAGAGATGAATTGCACATGTTGTACCCAGTCTGTTACATGTATGAATGAGGATTGTCATTATCAGCATAATAAAACAAAAATGAAACATTACATATAATGGCAAGCATATTCCGCCCAGGAAAGATGCTCCGTGTGGCAGCAGTATTTGCCAAACTGAACATTTCTCCTGTGAAGTGAACTGACTACATCATAATGTTCTATACTGCTGTGAATTCCCATCTCACCGAAGGTGAGAGACAACAGTTCAGTAAATCCTTGGTGAGATAGGATTTCATAGCATCATACAGTAAATCATGATGCTACACGTTCACTTCACAGGAGTAGTGTTAAGTCCCAGAAATACTTCTCCCACACAGAGCGTGTTTCCTGGACTACATAGACTTGTCTGTGTAGAGATGACCAAATTTATTGTACACTAAATTAATTTTACAAATCTCCCAGTAGATTCTAATTTCGAGGAACTCAAAACGTTTGGTATTCGGCTCGCACATTTGCTGAAAATGGTAACCAACCTGTACCGTTTTACAGATCAGAAGATGGAGAAGAAGCCATTTGTCATAAAAAAGGGACTACCGTATTTTTCGCCCTATAAGACGCACTTTTTCCCCCCAAAAGTTGGGGAAAAATAGCACTGCGTCTTATGGGGCGAATGCTGCAATTTACACACTTATACACAGCCGCCGCGCTGCTGTACAGCGCGGCTGGCGTGTGTATCAGCAGGGAGGGAGGAGGGGCTGGGGGCCAGCATCTTGTTTTGTAATGGCAGCGGGGTCCGATTCAGTCACTGTATTCTATTACACCGGGCCCTGCTCACTGTAGTAATCATATAGGCAATGTTAAACTGTAGAATTACTCTCCAATCCAGCCTGTAGTAATTACTACAATCTTCCGTAGCAGGCAGGAGGCCGGGCGGGAGGCGGCAGTGTAACTCACTACGTCACGCGCCTGCTCCTCCCACTTTATGAATGAAGCAGTCGGCGGAGGCGCATGTCGTAGTTAGTTATGCTGCCGCCGCCCGGCCTCCAGCCTGCTGTAGAAGTTAGTAGTAAGTACTACAGCCTGGATTGGAAAGGAATTCTACAGTTTAACATTGCCTATATGATTACTACAGTGAGCGGGGGTGTAATAGAATACAGTGACTGCACCGGGCCCCGCTGCCATTACAAAACAAGATGCCGACCCCCACCCCCTGTGTTGGGGGTTATTCACTTCACAGGGACACTGTTATGGGGAGGATCTGTGCATGACATATAGCATAAGATGCTATGTGTCATCCACAGATCCCCCATAGCAGTGTTATGCCATCCCCAGATGCCCCATAACAGTGACATCCCCAGATGCCCCCATAACAGTGCCATCCACAGATGCCCCCATAACAGTGCCATCCACAGATGCCCTCATAACAGTGTCATCCACAGATGCCCCCATAACAGTGCCATCCACAAACCCCCATAACAGTGCGTCATCCACAGATCCCCCATAATAGTGTCATCCACAGATCCCCCATAATAGTGTCATCCACATACCACCATTAGTTCAAAACCCACCCAAAGCACACCTTTTGTTTCAAAATATCAATATGTGTCTGATGGGCCGATGCATCTTATAGTGCGAAAAATACTGTATTTTTTTATATAAAAAAATCTGTGTGTTATTAAAAAGGCTGTTTGTTACCACAGCCACCATCCATTTACCCATAACTATATGTCACTCTGACATTATTTATACTGCCTTTGCAATAAAGAGCTTTAAAGGGGTTAGATACAGTCCTAGAAGACCAGAAAGTGTCATATACTGTACAACTTTTCAGGGCCATTGGGAAACTTTTGACTCATACTGAACTGAATATGGCTATTGAATATCAACTTAAATGGACCCAAAATAAATTTTGGGGAATTCACTTATCTCTATGACTAAGATTACAACTGATGATGGTATACAGGACAATGCTGTTGTTCTAAGATGGATAGTACCTCTATAATACAGCATGGATGACACATGAAACATTCCTCTTACATTCCATACTAAACAGTCAGAAGAAAACATGCATCTCTGAATATAAAATCAAAAGCACGCAGGAATACATTGTAGTTCCATACATTTCGTTAAGCACTATATAAAAAATCGTAATATAGCTGTGCATGTACAATAAAAGATTTTGGCATGCAGGTTTTCTTTTTTAGCCACTTAATCAGGTTCATTTTCCCTTTTTTGCACTTGGATGTAATGTAGTAGTAAAAGTATAGACTAAAATATTTTGTGCATACTGTATATCAATGCAAAAACAGTCAACAGCTAGAGAGGCTAACCTACAGCATACTGTGAAATGTAAGCATTTCTCCAAAAGCAAATACTGTACACTATTGACACTTAAAGGGGTTGTCCCACTTTGCTTTTTCAATCTTACGAGCAGTAAATGTCCTGATAACTTCCTGGTTTGGCTCAGGCAGTTGAGTGAAGGCCGGCCACGCCTCCTCATGACTCACTCTGAGAGCTCAGTCCTTGCGTGCTCGTTCATGTGGATGAGTCATCAGTCAGAGCCTGCAGAGTATGTAAAGCCCATCCCCCTGCTAGGGAATCACTCAGTGACCACTGACCAATGCTAGTGAACTAATGTAGTAGTAACTTGTGGCTGTCCTGCATTCTAATACACTTTTACACATAAAACCTGTGTTACAAACCCATTCTGTGCAGCAAAAACAATAAATCACTACAGCCCAAATGCATGTTAGCTAGTAGCCATATGATCTGTGCTAAATATAGATAGATATATTCACTGACTTATTACCCAGCTTTCCCGGTATCAGATATTATCACTGACTTATTACCCAGCTTTGCCGGTGTACAATATTATTACAGACTTATTACCCTGCTTTCCCGGTGTCTGATATTATCACTGACCTATTACCCTGCTTTCCCGGTGTACAATATTATCACTGACCTATTACCCAGCTTTCTCGGTGTACAATATTATTACAGACTTATTACCCAGCTTTCCCGATGTACAATAATATTGTACACCGGGAAAGCTGGGTAATGAGTCAGTGATAATATCTGATACCGGGAAAGCTGGGTAATAAGTCAGTGATAATATCTGATACTGGGAAAGCTGGGTAATAAGTCTGTGATAATATCTGATACCGGGAAAGATGGGTAATAAGTCAGTGATAATATCTGACACCGGGAAAGCAGCTTAATAAGTCTGTAATAATATTGTACACCGGGAAAGCTGGGTAATAAGTCTGTGATAATATCTGATACCGGGAAAGCTGGGTAATAAGTCTGTAATAATATTGTACACCGGGAAAGCTGGGTAATAAGTCTTATAGACTTATTACCCAGCTTTCCCGGTGTCTGATATTATCACTGACCTATTACCCAGCTTATGGGGGGGGGGGGGACATCTGTGGATGGCACTTATGGGGGGGAGCATCTGTGGATGGCACTTATGGGGGGGGCATCTGTGGATGGCACTTATGGGGGGGCATCTGTGGATGGCTGGATGGCACTTATGGGGGGGGCATCTGTGGATGGCACTTATGGGGGGAGCATCTGTGGATGGCACTTATGGGGGGGAGCATCTGTGGATGCCACTTATGGGGGGGAGCATCTGTGGATGGCACTTATGGGGGGGCATCTGTGGATAGCACTTATGGGGGGGAGCATCTGTGGATGGCACTTATGGGGGGGAGCATCTGTGAATGGCACTTATGGGGGGGCATCTGTGGATGGCACTTATGGGGGGAGCATCTGTGGATGGCACTTATGGGGGGGGAGCATCTGTGGATGGCACTTATGGGGGGGCATCTGTGGATGGCACTTATGGGGGGGCATCTGTGGATGGCACTTATGGGGGGGAGCATATGTGGATGGCACTTATGGGGGGGAGCATCTGTGGATGGCACTTATGGGGGGGAGCATCTGTGGATGGCACTTATGGGGGGGCATCTGTGGATGGCACTTATGGGGGGAGCATCTGTGGATGGCACTTATGGGGGGGCATCTGTGGATGGCACTTATGGGGGGGAGCATCTGTGGATGGCACTTATGGGGGGAGCATCTGTGGATGGCACTTATGGGGGGAGCATCTGTGGATGGCACTTATGGGGGGGCATCTGTGGATAGCACTTATGGGGGGGCATCTGTGGATAGCACTTATGGGGGAGCATTTGTGGATGGCACTTATGGGGGGGAGCATCTGTGGATGGCACTTATGGGGGGGGCATCTGTGGATGGCACTTATGGGGGGGAGCATCTGTGGATGGCACTTATGGGGGGAGCATCTGTGGATGGCACTTATGGGGGGGCATCTGTGGATAGCACTTATGGGGGGGCATCTGTGGATAGCACTTATGGGGGGGCATCTGTGGATAGCACTTATGGGGGGGGCATCTGTGGATGGCACTTATGGGGGGGGGCATCTGTGGATTGCCGCCTGGACTCCTTCTGGGCACCAGAGAGCACGGCGTCCTCGGTTGCTATGACGCCGTGCGCTCCCTCCTGCCACCGGAATACAGTGATACTCTCTTATAGATCATAGCAGTGTATCACTGTATTCCGGCGGCAGGAGGGAGCGCACGGCATCCTCGGTTGCTATGACGCCGTGCGCTCCCTCCTGCTGCTGGAAAACAGTAATACACTGCTATGATCTATAAGAGAGTATCACTGTATTCCGGCGGCAGGAGGGAGCGCACGGCATCCTCGGTTGCTATGACGTCGTGCGCTCCCTCTTGCTGCCAGAAAACAGTAATACGTTGCTATGATCGGGCGCCCGCACATGCGCAAAACTATGCGACGTGCACGCTCACAGTGTGAGTGAGAGGCCGGCTGCAGGATCGCAATAGATACCAGTGCGCAGGTGCGGCATGGATGCGGCCGGCGAGATGTGGCCGTATACATGGGATACCAGCACAAACAAAGGGAAGTGAAAGGAGCGTTTTTAGGCTGAATGCTATGGTTTTTTTTTATTACATGTATTATAAGAAATGTTCAGTGGGGGGCAATTAATTAATGTAACCCTGTTTAATGAAGTGGTACAACCCCTTTAAAGGAAATGTGTCAGCTATTAGTGTTAAGCGCGAATATTCGAATAGCAAATTCGAGAATTCGCGAATATTTCGAATATAGTGCTATATATTTGCAATATCGAATATTCGTAAATTTTAAACATCTGAAAAAACATGATCCCTCACTGCTTCTTGCTTGTGGGCCAATGAGTCATTGGCCCACAAATAAGATTACACCACTATATTAGCTAAATCGATCGATTCTAAATAATTTTTTCGAATATTCGCTATATTGCAAGAAGCATAGTGGAATCAATCTTGTTATTCGAATTCCCGATTTTTACCCGAAAATCGGGAATGTTATGAATGATCGCGTGAGGAATCGATCTTATGAGTGACGTAATTGTGTCACGTGACATGTGCCCTGGTTTCGGTTTTGCATTGCTTCCAGTGGAGTTTGGCGTTCATTCTGTATTAAAATCGGCCATCGAAAATGGGCAAAATTCGATTTCAAAAGGAAGAAGAAGAAGTTCTTCTCACTGTAAGTAATATTGTATTACAGCACTGTATTTTATTTCATATTGCATGCATGTCAGAACAATATTTAGCAACACTCGATCTACATCTAAATTATTTATATGTAGATTGAGTGTTGCTAAATATTCGTGTATGCAAATTATTTTTTTTCCTCCGCCGCCCGCCCCCCCTATAGCAGATACTACTGATTGGTGCACTGAGTATTCTTGTTACTTTGCAGCACTATGTCAGTAGCATGTATGTATGGACAACAGATAACGATAAATATCTATCACATGCACATAGCACGTCCGTTTTCCTGCCATGCAATATATACCACACACTATATACCATACACACAATATATATAGATTTAAATTTATGTCCATGATCTTTTTTTATCAGACCGCCAGTATTTGCTGGTTCATTTACCGTTACCCAACGTGCACCACGGGATGCAAACCAGAAGTACACCCAATACCGTACCGTCACTTAACTAGACAGGTACATCGCAGCTTGGCTGGCCGATATCTAATTGCTCAGACCTCACATAAATATAATCGCAATACAATCCGATCTTATATCGGTAACTTTAAATCTAATATTTCCCCTTTAACCCCTTCAAGACCAGGCCTATTTTCATTTTGACATTTTTATTTTGTCCTTCGTCATGTTCCAAAAGCCATAACTTTTTTATTTTTCCGTTCACATAGCTATATGAGGGCTTTTTTTTTGCGGGACAAGATGCATTTTTTAATGCCACCATTTAATTTACCATGTTTTGTATTAGAAAAAATAGTTTTATATGTAAAATTGGGAAAGGGTGGTGATTCAAACTTTTAATATAGTGGTGTTTTTTGAAACTTTATTTAACTTTTTTTTTTTACAGCAATTAGCCCCCATAGGGTCCTCGTACATGGGATCTTTTGATCCCGTCTCCTATTCACGATAATAGAGATCTATTATGGTGAATAGGATTTTTACACACTCCATTCTGCGCTATGCCTCGTGCATAGGTCAGTATGGAGAAAGCCATGGCAGGCCTGAATAGTTTCAGCAGCGTCCAGGCTGCCATGGCAACCGATTGGAGCCCCGCGATTTCACTGCAGGGGCTCCGATTGGAAGGAAGATGGAGGCGCATCACGTCACAGGTGCCGCGATGAGCCTTGATCGCGGTACCTGAGGGGTTGAATGGCAGGGGCGGCGCGATCCGGATGCCGGCTGTATCATTTAGCCGGCAGATCATGCGTATGGAGCGGGCTCACTGCAGAGGCCCACTCCATACATCCCCTGTCACGCAATGACATACCTTTACGTCATAATGTGTGAAGGGGTTAAAGAAGTAACTACTTTTTTTCTTTTTTTTATTGTGGATATTTCTTTGAATATTTGTATAATAAAAAAATTGTGATTATATGCTTTCATCTTTATCCTTCAGCGCTTTCTGGAGCGGGGATACCCTTGGACCAACAAAAGGGTAGAAAAAGAGGCAATAGTACGGTCTGTCCGGGCCAAATTAAAATTAAAAAGCGGCATATGGCACGACTACAAGGCAATTCAAAAAAAGTATTGCGACCTGAAGCGCCTACACCCAGATCAGGTCGATGAGTATAGTCGGCGATTATGCCCAGGTACAATGCTTACATGATTTTTGTATCTCTCTCTACAACACTCAGTAATGTATATATTCAGTTATGCTGCTAATCCGTACAGATGTAGTATGGTTAACACACAACCTCTTAACTCAAATTTCTTAACTCATCACGTAATCTTGAAACACAAGGTATTTTTAAAATATCTTAACGTATTTAGGCTACTTTCACACTTGCGTTAGGAGCGGATCCGTCTGGTGTCTACACAGACGGATCCGCTCCTATAAGGCCTAGTTCACATGAATGTTTTTTTTGCGGGTGTACAGGCCGTTTTTTTGTGTTCTGTATACGGTCCGTATACGGAACCATTCATTTCAATGGTTCCGCAAAAAAAACGGAATGTGTTCCGTATGCATTCCGTTTCCGTATTTCCGTTTTTCCGTTCCGTTGAAAGATAGAACATGTCCTATATTTGGCCGTAAATCACGGGTCGTGGCTCCATTCAAGTCAATGGGTCCGCAAAAAAAACGGAACACATACGGAAATGCATCCGTATGTCTTCCGTTTCCGTTCCGTTTTTTCTGAACCATCTATTGAAAATGTTATGGCCAGCCCAATTTTTTCTATGTAATTACTGTATACTGTATATGCCATACGGAAAAACGGAACGGAAAAACGGAAAGGAAACGGAAACACAATGGAACTAAAAAACGGAACAACGGATCCGTGAAAAACGGACCGCAAAAAACAATAAAAGCCATACGGTCCGTTCAGAACGGATCCGTTTGCATAACCATGAACAAAAAAAAAAATAATAATAATTTTTTTTGTTTTTTGTTTTTTTTTTTGTTCATGATAATGCAAACGGATCCGTTTTGACTTTACATTGAAAGTCAATGGGGGACGGATCCGTTTGAAAATTGAGCCATATAGTGTCATCTTCAAACGGATCCGTCCCCATTGACTTACATTGTAAGTCTGGACGGATCCGTTTGCCTCCGCACGGCCAGGCGGACACCCGAACGCTGCAAGCTGCGTTCAGGTGTCCGCCTGCTGAGCGGAGCGGAGGACAAACGGAGCCAGACTGATGCATTCTCAGCGGATCCGCCTCCACTGAGAATGCATTAGGGCTGGACGGATCCGTTCGGGGCCGCTTGTGAGAGCCTTCAAATGGAACTCACAAGCGGAGCCCTGAACGCTAGTGTGAAAGCAGCCTTAATTGCATTAAGTTTACATAACACGTCTCATAAAGCATGTGTGTTAACTCTACTACATCCGTATTTCATCCCTTTTCAAATGATTACTTAATACCTGTTGTGACATGTACAAAATCTTCTGGTTTCATCATATATCTTTACCTCGCTGAGATTGTATATATATTAGTATGCACATAGCGCAGTACTGATATATGATGTCACCAGATGATTTCATACGTTTCACACACACATAAATATATATAGGTATTTTTGTTTATATCTACATAAACTGCAAACATCATTCAGCATTCCGGTCAACGTCCCCGACCATTACATACATCCCCCACTTAATTTGCATGGGATTCAAGATTATATACACTGCTCAAAAAAATAAAGGGAACACTTAAACAACACAATGTAACTCCAAGTCAATCACACTTCTGTGAAATCAAACTGTCCACTTAGGAAGCAACACTGAATGACAATCAATTTCTCATGCTGTTGTGCAAATGGGATAGACAACAGGTGGAAATTATAGGCAATCAGCAAGACACCCCCAATAAAGGAGTGGTTCTGCAGGTGGTGACCACAGACCACTTCTCAGTTCCTATGCTTCCTGGCTGATGTTTTGGTCACTTTTGAATGCTGGCGGTGCTTTCAATCTAGTGGTAGCATGAGACGGAGTCTACAACCCACACAAGTGGCTCAGGTAGTGCAGCTTATCCAGGATGGCACATCAATGCGAGCTGTGGCAAGAAGGTTTGCTGTGTCTGTCAGCGTAGTGTCCAGAGCATGGAGGCGCTACCAGGAGACAGGCCAGTACATCAGGAAACGTGGAGGAGGCCGTAGGAGGGCAACAACCCAGCAGCAGGACCGCTACCTCCGCCTTTGTGCAAGGAGGAACAGGAGGAGCACTGCCAGAGCCCTGCAAAATGACCTCCAGCAGGCCACAAATGTGCATGTGTCTGCTCAAACGATCAGAAACAGACTCCATGAGGGTGATATGAGGGCCCGACATCCACAGGTGGGGGTTGTGCTTACAGCCCAACACCGTGCAGGACGTTTGGCATTTGCCAGAGAACACCAAGATTGGCAAATTCGCCACTGGCGCCCTGTGCTCTTCACACTGAGCACATGTGACAGACGTGACAGAGTCTGGAGACACCGTGGAGAACGTTCTGCTGCCTGCAACATCCTCCAGCATGACCGGTTTGGCATTGGGTCAGTAATGGTGAGGGGTGGCATTTCTTTGGAGGGCTGCACAGCCCTCCATGTGCTCGCCAGAGGTAGCCTGACTGCCATTAGGTACCGAGATGAGATCCTCAGACCCCTTGTGAGACCATATGCTGGTGCGGTTGGCCCTGGGTTTCTCCTAATGCAAGACAATGCTAGACCTCATGTGGCTGGAGTGTGTCAGCAGTTCCTGCAAGACGAAGGCATTGATGCTATGGACTGGCCCGCCCGTTCCCCAGACCTGAATCCAATTGAGCACATCTGGGACATCATGTCTCGCTCTATCCACCACAGACTTTTATTGCACCACAGACTGTCCAGGAGTTGGCAGATGCTTTAGTCCAGGTCTGGGAGGAGATCCCTCAGGAGACCGTCCGCCACCTCATCAGGAGCATGCACAGGCATTGTAGGGAGGTCATACAGGCACGTGGAGGCCACACACACTACTGAGCCTCATTTTGACTTGTTTTAAGGACATTACATCAAAGTTGGATCAGCCTATAGTGTGTTTTTCCACTTTAATTTTGAGTGTGACTCCAAATCCAGACCTCCATGGGTTGAAAAATTTGATTTCCATTTTTTGATTTTTGTGTGATTTTGTTGTCAGCAAATTCAACTATGTAAAGCACAACTATTTCAGAAGAATATTTAATTAATTCAGATCTAGGATGTGTTATTTTTGTGTTCCCTTTATTTTTTTGAGCAGTGTATATATATATATATATATATATATATATGTATGTATGTATGTTCCGCAAAAACTCAAAAACGCAACCATCGATTTCAACGAAACTTGGTATACACATCCCTTGCTACCTGGAAAGAAATCTTGCAGGGTCTCGGCTCTCTACGACGTACAAGAGATATTCCCAAAAAATGACCTGTATTATCCAATACAAGCCTGCCAGCCTTTCACTTAAATCCGAACTGCCAATTGACGGGAGCTGTGGAGTTCACAGTTAAAGGGGCGTTCACCGTGAAAGTCACTGTGAAAGGGCTGGTCACCATCAAAGTCACTGTTAAAGGGGCGGTCACCGTCAAAGTGACAGTTAAAGGGGAGACTTTTAGCCTCCTTCTAATTATAAAGTTACCTTGACAACTAAATCAACAGGGAGGGAGGGCGGTTTGGCAGCAGATCTTCAAAATGCGGCTTGGCAGACAGTCTAACGCTGGCAGCCACAAAAAATTATATACCCAACCTTACACCATCCAATAACCCCTTATCTCATTTCTGAACTGTTGTTTGGTTTACCTAAACATCCATTACCCAGTCACAATACTCTATAGAGCACCTTCCTAACAAATCCCATGTTACCTCATCCTACCTTGTAACTTAGACTAGTTTTACCCATCTATAAACTTTATTTTTTTTTTAAATAAGGTAAATCCACTATTGGTATAATTCATAATACCATGCAGATTCCACCATATAGGAATTTCTTGATCTTTACCTTGGTTATGGTTTATGAGTTGTTTGTGTAAATTCTTAACATTGTGTCATTATTACAGGTAAACCTGTTCCCTCGGTCCGCCACCACAGAAAAAAAAAAGATGGCGCACATCGAGGAGGATGTAGAAAATGTGGAGACGCCCATGGAGGATGAGGTCGAAAATGTGCAGGCCACTTCACCCCCAGATGTAGGTGATACAGAGGCCACTGAGGAGGAGGCCGGACCTTCCCAGCCACCTGATTCCGCCCCCCAGCTCCAGAAGAGGAGGAAGAGGTGGTCTACACCCCCCACCTGGAGGGTAAATATGTGCACACATTACTATAATTTGATATACATAACATATTCACAAGGATCGCACGATCCCCACAACACCCTGCATCTCCTGCTGTAATGCACATGTGTAATGAATCTGACAAATAGCAGCCCTTAGTTAACATGGCTGCCTGTTTAGCTGAGTTGCATTTGCACCCCGGTTCACAAACGATTATGCCTGGGGGCAGGGTGTTTGTTGGTCCGTAATAGACTGTCCCTCTGCATCAAGTCACGTTCCGCTGAGGCCTACGCTTAATGGCCAACCGTGAAGTGGTTAAAAATGGTAACAATGAGGGGACAACAGAAACTAGTGTTATAGTAAAATAAAAAAAAATGCACTATTTGTCTTATAAGTAACCCTAATTTTAATTATAATATTTTTTTTTCCAGTAGTGAACAAGGCTATAAAGGAATTGGAGGCCACCAAAAAGGAATTCCTTAAAGATGTGGAGCTTAAGAAAATGCAGCATCGCTTTAATAAGAGGATTCGGCAAATGGAGGAAAAACACCTTCACCAGCTCCAAAAAAATTAACAAAATATTATTGGAGCTAAAAAAGTTGCCATAGAGGCTTGATTTATTATTTTTGTTATAACTAAATTTTTTACAGTTTAATAACGTGTGTTTTTTTTTTTTTTTTTTATGTAATGTTACGATGTAATTTTAGAAATTTGTTGGAAGGCCCCTTTATTCCAGGGTCAGGACAGACAGCAGAACAGACAGCATTAGGTACATGGTAACACTGTAGTATACGCCCCACACATAACTCAGCAGTGTCAGGACCTACAACAGCAAGTATCGGTAACGGTGGAGTATAAGGCCCACACATAACTCAGCAGTGTCAGGAGTAGGACCTACAACAGCAATTATCGGTAACGGTGGAGTATAAGGCCCACACATAAGTCATCAGGGTCAGGACAGACTTCAGCATCAGCAGCAGGTAGATGTTAAGGGTCCAGTATAAGGCCTACACAAAGTTCGGCCTAACTCAGCACGACAGCCAGAAGCATGTTCGAAGTGTGCAGCAGGAATTTGTTCACAAGAATGGGCCCCTACCAGACCAGGACAACACCGAAAATAAACCAAGACCCCTCTGACAGCACCATGTTGTAAGTGTGCAGCAGGAATGGGCTAACATGAAAAAAATGACACTATTTGACTTTCTAAAATTTTTGTTTAAATAAAAAATATATATTTTTTAAACAACAAGGAAAAGAAGTACAAAATTAGCTACACACGACACAACGCATTCCTCTGACTGATAGAATTTTCAAGATCAGGCACTTCAAGTCTGTGGTTTTTATTGTTTCCTTAATATGATTATGGGGATCAACCTTTTTGCTTTAGCTGCTGTTCACAGCATTTAGACATATAGAAATATAAATCTTTTCATTTGAGAAATATTTTTGAAAAATGTACACAGTTTAACAGAAAATATGCACCATCTATAATGTGTAAAATATATGATTGTAGTAAAACAAAACATGCGATGCAACAGCTCACTGCAAACCAAATAAAGTACAAATGGCATAATAATTGCAAGTGCTATACTAATAAGTTAGAGATGCTTGGCAAATCATTTTGTACAAAATTATCTGAGCCCGTCTGCCGCACGTCAAGGCGATCTCTGTAAGACGGGTTCCTAGCACTAAATTCTACCTGTTATGTGCCATGACGGCTGCCATACAATTCAGGGAGTGTAGGTTCCACGTGCATGCTGGGCCTGCTTTAATTTCTGTCATTTTTGGTGCCAAAATGGCCTCCATTATATCCAAGGAATGCAGGTACCAACATGCATGCCGGGCCCACTCCACACCACTCCTGGTGCCAAATGGCCACCAAAGACTGCAATGAGACTCCACAAACTATCTCTCTCCTGGTGCCAAATGGCTTCCAGTGAGTGAAGGGGAGCAGGCCAAGCTATATACTCACACTAATTAAAATCAGCCTATGGGGCAGACGAGATGGTCAGGAGTGCACGACTAAGAAGGCAGCCACACCTCCAGCACAAACTGCAAAGAAAAAGGGGGGTCAGTCAGCACATCCCAAAGCGCAAGGGCACGTTGCTATGGCTGAGAACAAGACTGTAAAACAAAACATGCGATGCAACAGCTCACTGCAAACCAAATAAAGTACAAATTGCATGATAATTGCAAGTGCTATACTAATATAATATAAGACGAATATTCAATCGAATATTCGCGAATAATCGCAAAATTGAATGTGGCACCTCCTGCTCATTACTATCAGCTATATACTATTTACTAATTAAAACACAGATTGTGAAACCTATTCCCTTTTCTAATGTTTTTTTTTTTCTTCTGATTATAGGGTTTTTATTGTTTTCTTAACATGATTATGGGGATCAACCTTTTTGCTTTAGCTGCTGTTCGCAGCATTTAGACATATAGAAATATAAATCTTTTCATTTGAGAAATATTTTTGAAAAATGTACACAGTTTAACAGAAAATATGCACCATCTATAATGTGTAAAATATATCATTGTAGGTGTATGTGATGATAATTTGTAGACTTGAGTTTCTCTGCGCAAATGCACCAAGTTTATGAAAATGGTTCACTGTAATAATAAATAAGGTGCAAATGAACCTGGGTTACAATGATTTCAATGAGAGAACTTCTGGGTCATGACTGGCATGGAGCTGTGATCGCTAGTAGAGGAGACCGCTGCATTAAGATGCACTGATATCCTGCTGCTCCCCCAGAGTATGGGAAGCAGTTATCTCTAATGTCATTGCTCTTCCCCATACTGTCTTGTTGTTTTCTGGCAGCAGATCGTGTTTACACAGCACGATCTACTACTATGAAATTCTAACCAAATTTTCACAACTAAATCTGTAGATGGTGTTGTGAAACTATGGTATTTTGTGCAATTTTTTGTCACACTTCATAAATGTCTCACAAAAGTTATCTAACTCTGAAATTCTGACCAAATTTTCACTCCAAATCTGTATGTGGTGCTGAAAGGTGCATTGCTCAAAAAGTAGCAAACACTTTGTGCAAGTGACTCTGAAAAGTCACAAAACCCCTACGGTACTTGTGATTTTTAGGAGTGATCCCATTAATTAAAAATATTTTTACTCACATATACTGTCACGACCCTTGGTTAAGTCGTGACTCTGTGTCTACACGTGTGGTTGCCGTTGGCAACGGTGTTTGCATGTGAGGCATTTTCCCTGGGTTGTGGTGTTTCCCCATTTTTGGTTTGCACAGGGTTAATGTTTTGTGGTAGGTGTGACCTCTGGCCTCTTTATATGTTGGTGTGTTGCTGCCTGAGGTCAGAGTTTGCTTGTCAGCCTGTGTTGGAGCTTTGCTCCCTGGCTGTATGTTGGATGTCTATGTGAGCCACCCTTATTTGTGATTCTGTTTCCTTTGCTGTGTCAGTTTGTCCCCTCCGGTGTGTTTCTGTTTTCCCTCCCCCACCTGGTGTATGTAGTTTTGGTGTGGTCCCTGTTTGGAGGTGCGCATGGTGGTGTGATGGCTCCGAAAAGGGGCGTGCTTTCCCGGAGGGGCTAGGCGAAGGTAAGACTGTGGGTTTCCCAGCCTGGAGCCTCCGTCCATCTCGGCTGCGGCAGGTAAGTGTAGATAGCATTGTTATGTTGCTGTGTGACTTACCTGCCATACTGTTTCACCCACAGTCTTTCATCCTGTCAGCTACTGGGCCTCTGGAGACGCCTGTCATCCGTGTCGTGGATGCACAGGTATTCTCTGCCCTGTCATCATCTGTAGGGCAATGCAGGGATTCCTAGATCTCTAGGCACATCGGTATGATTCCTCTTACCACTGAAGGGGGCTCATACAGTTAGGAGACTAGGGCCTGTTGAGGGAAGCGTTAGGAGGTGACCAGCTCCCTTTTCCCTGCATTGCGGCCTGGTAGCCAGAGCATGGCTCGATGGGGGGTTTCCCCTACTCCCCGTCGTGACATAATCACAAATAAAGGCTCCGCAGTCACGTGCCTTCGAAAGAGTGTGCAGCATGTATTGCCTGCCGTTTTCGGCATACATGCGCGTTCTCCGGAGGGAGAGCGTTATGGGGTTCACCGTTAATGGCGCGGTTGGTGGCTTATTCCCCGCCACCTTGCTAACCGTGTCCGCGTTGGTGACCCCTCGTCCCTCTCAGGGTTCCTTGCTCTGGTCGTCTGCTGGCAGTATTCCTTGGCATACCTGCTCGGTGCTGGTCTGGGAATGTCTGCTGGCAGCGACCTGGAGTAGGAACGTTTTCCTGAGTTGGACGCGGTGTCCAGTGTCCCTCCTCCAGACTGCTTTGGTGGCTGGCTGCCTGAGACCTAGGTGTCGGTCCAGGTAGGTTGGCGGCAGTTCTGGAGGGAGATACGGGTACCTGTCTGGCAGTGCCTACAGTTGCTCTTTCCTCCAGTCTGCTTTGGTGGCTGACGACATGGGACCTTTGTGATGGTCCAGGTTTGTTGGCGGCAGTTCTGGAGGGAGACACTGGTGGTTATCAGGCATTGCCCCTCCCTGTTGTTTGACCCCACCAGCTTCCCCTTTTCAGTTGGGGGGGGCTTTGAGGGGTGGGAGTGTCACGACCCTTGGTTAAGTGGTCACTCTGTGTCTACACGTGCGGTTGCCGTTGGCAACGGTGTTTGCATGTGAGGCATTTTCCCTGGGTTGTGGTATTTCCCCATTTTTGGTTTGCACAGGGTTAAATTTTTTGTGGTGGGTGTGACCTCTGGCCTCTTTATATGTTGGTGTGTTGCTGCCTAAGGTCAGAGTTTGCTTGTCAGCCTGTGTTGGAGCTTTGCTTCCTGGCTGTATGTTTGATGTCTGTGTGAGCCAGCCTTATTTGTGATTCTGTTTCCTTTGCTGTGTCAGTTTGTCCCCACCTGGTGTATGTAGTTTTGGTGTGGTCCCTGTTTGGAGGTGCGCATGGTGGTGTGATGGCTCCGAAAGGGGCTTGCTTTCCCGGAGGGGTTAAGCGAAGGCAGGACTGTGGGTTTCCCAGCCTGGAGCCTCTGTCCATCTCGGTTGCGGCAGGTAAGTGTAGATAGCATTGTTATGTTGCTGTGTGACTTACCTGCCGTACTGTTTCACCCACAGTCTTGCATCCTGTCAGCTACTGGGCCTCTGGAGATGCCTGTCATCCGTGTCATGGATGCACAGGTATTCTCTGCCCTGTCATCATCTGTAGGGCAATGCAGGGATTCATAGATCTCTAGGCACGTGGGTATGAGTCCTCTTACCACTGAAGGGGGCTCATACAGTTAGGAGACTAGGGGCTGTTGAGGGAAGCATTAGGAGGTGACCAGCTCCCTTTTCCCTGCATTGTGGCCTGGTAGCCAGAGCATTGCGCGATGGGGAGTTTCCCCTACTCCCCGTCGTGACATATACGATATGGAAGCCTTTTTTTCCTTTTATGTGGGAGGGCATTAGCTCAGAGAGATAGACAGTGAATTTAAAAGTAGGGATGAATGAATGCTTTACTATGAGATCAGTATGCCAGAACTTAATAGAGGGGAAGCAAGTAGTGAAGCTACTGAGAATGTTTGTTAACAGTTTGTAAAAAGCATCTTCAGGAGGACTGGATCCGCACTGCAGAAATCGGAGAATGAGTTGAGCATAACATCATTTTTTATTTTAGATTATTGCAGGGCTTGCCTGATATTTTTCGTTATCTCCTACCACTCCTTTAAGGTCCTTTTTACACTGACTGTTTCCTATTAATTGCTGTGTAAAGGGGCCGACAATCAACCGCTCATCCGTTGGGTGATTACATCGCTCAGGCTGCATTCATATTGACGTGTGTGGTCTGTGTGATGGCCAGCTTTCTCAGACCAACCATGGCACACATGAGCCAAACTCACTGCATTATAGTCATCTGTGCTGTGAGTTCCAGTCCATCCATGGGTTTATTGTGGTTTACTCAATACTTATGTTCTGTGTATAGGAGGGTAGACCCGCAGTACAGTGCCAATAATTGCTGCAGCTGAATCACAGGAAATGATCGGGAACAAATGGTTCATTCTCAATCATTATTCTGTGCATTGTCATATGTAAATTGGCACTTACCCCTGTTAAGTTATAAAACTTGAATAAAAGGATATTTTAAAAGGTAATTCATCTCTAATACTACAGATAATATCAATGATGATACACCAGGCTCTCGAGTCACACAAGTGATAGCTGGATTGTGTTTCGCTGAGTCCACAACTAAAATGCAAAGCATTGGTTCCATCTAGCAACTATTTGCTTTGTGACTTCGAAAAGGAGAATAAAACTAATGATCAAAGCTTAGTCAGGCTTTCTGACAGCTGAGAAAAGATAATAGAGAAGAATAAAGGAGAGGCAGAGATTGTTTAATATGGGGCTTTCGGTTCTAGAAGTTCCTGGCAGCAATTTTTTTATTCATAAACCAATACCGCAATGAAAGATAAATAATACAACAGCCCGGAGCCTGACTTGGTGCGAAATAAACAAGATTTTATTGATCTCTGAAGCAAATGGCAAGCCTCGAGATTCAAGTGGCTGAGTAAGTAGAGATAAATGCAGTCTGGGCTAGAAAGTATTTAGGAATTACTGCACTATCCATTTAGTGTTTACTTCAACATGACTGTGCTGTTATTTTACACAAAGAATAAAGTATGACATACTGTTAGGTATGGCTTTAACCCTTTACATGCTGGTAATGATTAACAGCCGTTCACTTCATAAAACATATATATAAAGCAAATTTGCAATTGTGTGGTTTGCATATGTTGGTTTAAGTTTTTGTTTTCCCTTTTATCATGAATTATTAAAATGTCACTAACTTAAAAAAAAAAACTTTGCTCGAGGGGAGAGAAGCGCTCACATATTGCACACATATGCATTCTCGCTCCTCACTGCTGAGAATGGAATAGAGATGAGCCTATAGACATCTACACAGCCCATCTCCTGCAGCAAGGAGAGAGAGCACAATATGCATACACTTTTCTCTCCGCGGGCGGATTCCGTTTTTTGCGGATCCGCGGCTTGCAGACCGCAAAAAACGGCACGGCCGTGTGCATCAGGCCTTACTCTATACCTTCACAGGTGTTCCCATTCTTTTAATTCACTACACATGGTTACTTATTGTTACAATTACATGTAACAATGTGGTGATATAGCGATCACACTTTTATTACATGGATATACATATTTATGCCTAAATGGTTTATGTATCTAGCAATTATTTTCTGATTTAACATTATGAATATTCTTGTCACATGCACAAGTTTGATCATTTTGGAGATAACTAGATGATTATCCTTTGATTGGTATGTAACATCTATTTTAACTCCTCCTATTTTGTCTCTATACGTACAGTCATGTGAAAAAATTAGGACACCCTTTGAAAGCATGTGGTTTTTTGTAACATTTTTAATAAATGGTTATTTCATCTCCGTTTCAACAATACAGAGAGATTAAAGTAATCCAACTAAACAAAGAAAACTGAAGAAAAGTCTTTTCAAGATCTTCTGTAAATGTCATTCTACAAAAATGCCTATTCTAACTGAGGAAAAAGATAGGACACCCTTGCCCCTAATAGCGAGTGTTACCTCCTTTGGCTGAAATAACTGCAGTGAGACGGTTCTTGTAGCCATCTACCAGTCTTCGACATCGGTCTGAGGAAATTTTACCCCACTCCTCAATGCAGAACTTTTTCAGCTGTAAGATGTTTGAGGGGTTTCTTGCACGTACAGCCCTTTTCAAGTCACCCCACAGCATCTCAATGGGATTCAAATCTGGACTTTGACTTGGCCATTCCAGGACTCTCCATTTCTTCTTTTTCAGCCAATCTTTGGTTGATTTACTAGTATGTTTTGGGTCATTGTCATGTTGCATGGTCCAGTTCCGCTTCAGCTTTAATTTTCTAACTGATGGTCTCACATGTTCTTCAAGCACCTTCTGATACACAGTAGAATTCATCGTGGATTCTATGATGGTGAGCTGACCAGGTCCTGCTGCAGCAAAGCAGCCCCAAACCATGACACTTCCACCTCCATGCTTCACAGTTGGTATGAGGTTCTTTTCTTGGAATGCTGTGTTTGGTTTACGCCAAACATGTCCTCTGCTGTTGTGTCCAAATAATTCAATTTTGGACTCATCTGTCCAAAGAACATTATTCCAGAAGTCCTGGTCTTTGTCAACTTTATCGCTGGCAAATGTCAGTCTGGCCTCGATGTTTCTCTTGGAAAGCAAAGGTTTCCTCCTTGCACACCTCCCATGCAAGTTAAACTTGTACAGTCTCTTTCTGATTGTAGAGGCATGTACTTCTACATCAACAGTAGCCAGAGCCTGCTGTAGTTCTCGAGATGACACTTTAGGGTTTTTGGATACCTCTTTTAGCATCTTGCGGTCTGCTCTTGGGGTGAACTTGCTGGGGCGACCAGTCCTGGGCATGTTGGCAGTTGTTTTGAAAGCCCTCCACTTGTAGACTATCTTCCGGACAGTGGAATGGCTGATTTCAAAATCTTTTGAGATCTTTTTAAATCCCTTCCCAGACTCATAGGCTGCTACAATCTTTTTTCTGAAGTCCTCTGACAGCTCTTTTGCTCTCACCATGGTGCTCACTCTCACTTCAACAGTCAGGAGCACACCAAACTAAATGTCTGAGGTTTAAATAGGGCAAGCCTCATTCAACATGCAGAGTAACGATCTACTAATTATGTGCACCTGGTGTGATATACCTGTGTGAGATCTGAGCCAATTTAAGAGGGAATACATGTGAGGGTGTCCTATCTTTTTCCTCAGTTAGAATAGGCATTTTTGTAGAATGACATTTACAGAAGATCTTGAAAAGACTTTTCTTCAGTTTTCTTTGTTTAGTTGGATTACTTTAATCTCTCTGTATTGTTGAAACGGAGATGAAATAACCATTTATTAAAAATGTTACAAAAAACCACATGCTTTCAAAGGGTGTCCTAATTTTTTCACATGACTGTATATAAACGGAAAATGCAAATGTGATCGCACACTACATCCAGCACTCTGCCCTCTATGCTGGATGAGACATTGGTTTATATTTTGGCCAAAGCATAGTAAGCCACTCACTGCGTCAAGGTCGTCTCATGAGTGGTCCCTAACTCTTGTTCCTACCTGTTCATGGGCCATGACAGCCACATAAAATCCAGGGAATGCAGGTCAGCATGCAAGCCAAGTACACTTTGCTTGTAACCCCGTCCGGTGCCATTACAGCTTTCATCGGATCCAGGGATGCAAGTACCAACATGCATGCTGAACCCACCATATACTTCTCCTGAAAGCTGTAATGGCACCGGACGGGGTTACAAGCAAAGTGTACTTGGCTTGCATGCTGACCTGCATTCCCTGGATTTTATGTGGCTGTCATGGCCCATGAACAGGTAGGAACAAGAGTTAGGGACCACTCATGAGACGACCTTGACGCGGTGAGTGGCTTACTATGCTTTGGCCAAAATATAAACCAATGTCTCATCCAGCATGGAGGGCAGAGTGCTGGATGTAGTGTGCGATCACATTTGCATTTTCCGTTTATATATGTATTTCGCCATAGTGATCTGCACCTACAGGCAGGTTGTGCTGACCCAACCCCTTATTTTTTTCTTTGTAGTATATATTGGAGGCGTGGCGATCTCCTTGGAGTCATTGCACACCTGACCAGTTAATCTGTGCTTGAGGCTGGTTTTAAAGTCAGTATAAAACTGAGTCTGCTTGTATAGAACCTACCATTAGCCATCTGGCTCCAGGAGAAGTATATGGTGGGTTCAGCATGCATGTTGGTACTTGCATCCCTGGATCCGATGAAAGCTGTAATGGCACCGGACGGGGTTACAAGCAAAGTGTACTTGGCTTGCATGCTGACCTGCATTCCCTGGATTTTATGTGGCTGTCATGGCCCATGAACAGGTAGGAACAAGAGTTAGGGACCACTCATGAGACGACCTTGACGCGGTGAGTGGCTTACTATGCTTTGGCCAAAATATAAACCAATGTCTCATCCAGCATGGAGGGCAGAGTGCTGGATGTAGTGTGCGATCACATTTGCATTTTCCGTTTATATATGTATTTCGCCATAGTGATCTGCACCTACAGGCAGGTTGTGCTGACCCAACCCCTTATTTTTTTCTTTGTTCTATACGTATATACTTGATGATTTTTATTATTTTTATTATTTTTTGCTATGTTGCCAACGCTACTTTACTAGAGTGATTGCGAAATGCATGCAAAACATTTTTCTCCTTTGCAGTACCAGAATTAAGAGCAGACATTCTACCCTTGTAATTAAAAAAATAAAAATTGTGGGAAATAAATTAATGCTTCCTTTTATCATTAATAATGACTATGGTTAATCCTGGATTTATCCATGACACACTCTGTTTACATGACATCAGGAATTCAGCAGGCAGTTTGCTATGCCAGTTGTGCACAAATTGAAACCATGTAATAGGTAAAATGCATGATATGAGAGCATTCTCAAAAGGTCAAATTTAGCAATGCTGTAATGTAGATAAATGCTCTGTCACTTCATGGACATTTGTGAAAATGAGGACAATGCCAAGATATCTGAATAGAACATTTGCGTGAATAAATTGCACTTATTATCTACTGTATATAGAGAGTGACAGCTTTAAATACTACAAACTCACCTGCTGAACTTAGCCTCTTACATTCCTTATACACAAAAACTTAGAGGCCAGTTGAGCTCTAATTTATTTCATTTATATAGCCCTTGCATATTCCAAAGTGCTGTACAGAGATTTTGCAATGCCCCTAAGTAATGCTGCTTATTTAGATCCAAGATCTGGGCTTCCAAATATGCAACATGATTGCATCTAGTGTAAATGAATTCACTCTTGAAAGGCTCTTCAAGGCATGCATACATTGCACAGGACACACACTTAGTGGCATTGTCCATGGAGCACATGTTTAATGGGGATGAACAGTAAAGAAAGAAAACAGTAAATATGAGTTAGAATTAGACCTAGTCTGCTGTAGTTGAAGGACTAGCTAGAATCAAGTCACAACACACAAGGAAATTCTATCCAACCTTAGTTTCTTGCTCCTTTTCTTTAACTCCACTTAATCAGAAGCCACTTGGTACAGCAAGCCTCAGAAAGAGCAAGCTCTGGAAGAGTTCAGTGGTTCAATTTATAGCACCTGGTTGCCCAGGCCACTCCCCTTAATCAAGCAAAGAAAAAATGATGGGTTTAAATGGCAATACACAGCAGAGAGAAAAAAAGTTTAAATGGCAGTACTAAAATGCAAAAACGTACCGTATTTTTAGTTTTATAAGACGCACTTTCTTTCCCTCCAAAGCGAACGTGATGCAAATTAGGTGGCTCAGGAGCTCTCAATAACAGCTCCTGAGCCTGCCATTAAACTGCTGGGCGGGCTGGTGGCTTCACTGAAGGCTTCTGCCGCCAGCCCGCACTCCCGTAAGTCCACACTATGAGCGGGCTGATGGCTTCACTTAATGTGCTCTGCATGCCGCCAGCCCGCATATCCATTGAGCTCCCCTATCATTGTAAAGTGTTGGGCAGGCTGGCGGCTTCACTTACTGCGCTCCTTTGCCGCCAGCCCGGGCATCCATCTTAGACCGCTGTGCAGTCCGGTACAGGCTGTCAACAGGCGGCGCTGTGTTGTGTGACGCGGGAGCAGAGTGGGCCGAGGCCTTGGATAAGAATTCCATGAGACACGCACAGGTACCGTACAGCATTATAGTGCGGGAGGTGTGCAGAGTGGCCGCACCGGGGACCTGTGGGGTGTTGCCTGTCATCACTGCACTGCTAGTAGGGCCTGCAGTGCTGTCTTTGGGAGGCCTGGGTGGTATGCCAGACAGTCCCTGGATGCCATTCTCTGCCGGGGCTGCCCATGCCAGTGATGATGTACCTAGTTGCCTTGTCAGTGAGTCCTTCATAGGTACAATGAAAAGCTTGCTCCCCCTTGACCCTGTGGGTGACATATGGACGTGGGCTCCCCACCCCTTGACCCTGTGTGGACTCCGTCCCTTTTCCCTGCCCACCACATATAGAACGGGATGAACCGCTCCTTTACCCTGTGTGGGATTATGGAAGTGGGCTCCCTGTTCCTTGACCACCCTGTGTGCATTCTGTCCCTTCACCATGTACGTGACATATGGATGGGGACTCCTCACCCCTTGACCCTGTCTGCAACGTATGAATGGGAGCTCCCCACCCTTTGACCCTGTCTGCGACATAGGAATGGGGGCCCCGACCCCTTGACCCTGTCTGTCACAAGAAGCTCATGAGGCCACCGTTGGGCGGGCTGGCGACTTCACTTACTGGGCTCTGCTACTGCAAGCCCGCTCTTCATTAGTTCAGCTGATTGGTGGTGAGTAGAGATGTCGCGAACATAAAATTTTCTATTCGCGAACGGCGAATGTGAATTTCCGCAAATGTTCGCGAACGGGCGAACCGCCATAGACTTCAATAGGCAGGCGAACTTTAAAACCCACAGGGACTCTTTCTGGCCACAATAGTGATGGAAAAGTTGTTTCAAGGGGACTAACACCTGGACTGTGGCATGCCGGAGGGGGATCCATGGCAAAGCTCCCATGGAAAATTACGTAGTTGACGCAGAGTCGGGTTTTAATCCATAAAGGGCATAAATCACCTAACATTCCTAAATTGTTTGGAATAATGTGCTTTAAAACATCCAGTGTGTGTATACGATCAGGTATGATGCTGTATCGATCAGGTAGTGTAAGGGTTACGCCCGCTTCACAGTGACAGACCAAACTCTGACAGACCAAACTCCCCGTTTAACGCACCGCAAACAACCGCAAACAGTCCATTTGCACAACCGCAAACTTCCCATTTGCACAAGGTTGAATAAAAAGGCTAGCCATGTCCCGTTCCTTGTCCTCACTGACGTCATTGAAGGTCTCTTCCTCCACTCAGCCACGTACAACTCCAAGGGTCCCCGAAAGGTGACAACAAGCCCCCTGGGACGCCTGCTGTGGTTGGTCTTCCACCTCCTCAAAGCCACCTTCCTCCTCTGACTCCTCTTCTTCAGACTCCTCTCTCTGCGTTGCCACAGGTCCAGCAATTGACGACGACAAGGCTGCTTCTGGTGGTGATGGAGACCACAACTCTTCCTCTTCATGCTCATCTATGGCCTGATCTAGCACTCTTCGCAGGGCATGCTCCAAAAAAAACGCATATGGGATGAGGTCGATGATGTTTCCTTGGGTTTGACTGACCAGGTTTGTCACCTCTGCAAAAGGAAGCATGAGCCTACAGCCATTGTGCATGAGCATTCGGTAACGCGGCCAAAAAATAGACAGCTCCGCAGAGGCTGTCCTCTTTTTTTTTTTTATTAAAAAAATCTGTTCTTACCAGTTTAATCTCTGTTTTGTCCCCTATCAGGGGCCGGTGTATGGAATAGAATTTCGGAACCGGGAGATTGAAAAACATGGTTGGTCAGTCCTTTTACTCCCAATTTGGGGCACTGCGCGTGCGCCGTGCAATGTACTGTGCCACCCTATATGAGTGGTGTGTTAAGTAGCACTATTCCTATCAGTTTAATCCCTGTTACGTGCCCTATCAGGGGCCGGTGTATGGAATAGATTTTAGGAACCGGGAGATGGAAAAAGATGGTTGGTCGGTCCTCTTACTTCCAATTTGGGGCACTGAGCGTGCGCCGTGCAATGTACTGTGCCACCCTATATGAGTGGTGTGTTAAGTAGTACTATTCTTATCAGTTTAATCCCTGTTACATCCCCTATCAGGGGACGTGTATCGAATAGATTTTAGACAACCGCAAAGAGTTGTCAATAGTTGACACACTTATGACATAAATTTTATTCCTGGTGGTGATAGTGACCACAACTCTTTCTCTTCCTCTTCACACTCATCTACGGCCTGATCCAGCACTCTTCGCAGGGCACGCTCCAGGAAGAAAGCAAATGGGATGATGTCGCTTATGGTGCCTTCGGTGCGATTGACTAGGTTTGTCACCTCCTCAAAAGGACGCATGAGCCTACAGCCATTGCGCATGAGCGTCCAGTAACGTGGCAAAAAAATACCTAGCTCTGCAGAGGCTGTCCTAGCACCCCGGTCATACAAATAATCATTGACGGCTTTTTGTTGTTGGAGCAGGCGGTCGAACATTAGGAGTGTTGAATTCCAACGTGTCGGGCTGTCGCAAATCAAGCACCTCACTGGCATGTTGTTTCGCCACTGAATATCGGAAAAGTGAGCCATGGCCGTTTAGGAACGCCTGAAATGGCCACACACCTTCCTGGCCTGCTTGAGGACGTCCTGTAAGCCTGGGTACTTATGCACAAAGCGTTGTACGATCAGATTCAACACATGTGCCATGCACGGCACATGTGTCAACTTGCCCAAATTCAATGCCGCCAACAAATTGCTTCCGTTGTCACACACCACTTTGCCGATCTCCAATTGGTGCGGGGTCAGCCACTGATCCACCTGTGCGTTCAGGACGGACAGGAGTGCTGGTCCGGTGTGACTCTCTGCTTTCAGGCAAGTCAACCCCAAGACGGCGTGACACTGTCTTATACGGGATGTGGAATAGCCCCTGTGGAGCTGGGGGGTGCAGTTGATGTGGAGCAAGACGCAGCAGCAGAAGAGGACTCAGCCGAGGAGGTTAGCGAAGAGGATGGAGTAGGAGGAGTAGAGGAGGTGGCAGCAGGCCTGCCTGCAAGTCGTGGCGGTGTCACCAACTCCTCTGCAGAGCCACGCATTCCATGCTTGGCAGCCGTCAGCAGGTTTACCCAATGCGCAGTGTACGTGATATACCTGCCCTGACCGTGCTTTGCATACCAGGTATCAGTGGTCAGATGGACCTTTGCCCCAACACTGTGTATGGTAGTAAGCCAAAAACGGGGGGACTGGTGGGTGGAGATACCCTCCAGGTCTCGCCTATTTTTGAATAAACCTTTTTGGGCGCCAGTAGTGGTTCGATTGAAAATGGTGGATTTGTGTCGGGCTACTTAAGTGTGTAATAGGTTTTCCATCTGCGTTATATTTGTAAAAATGGAGAAGGTAAAGTGATGTGTAAAGGGATATCAATGTGTAGGATAAAAATGTATATATATACACATATATGTAATAAATCTGCATAAAAAGATCAAATGATTGTACACATATATAAATTCTGCTGAAAGAATAAAAAGGATAAAAAGATTGTACATAGGTAGGATCACTGCATGTCGTCTCGAGTGCCTGGGCGACCCTGTTTTGCAGCGTCGTACACAATATAGTGTGGTACAGTTAAACAAATCAATAGGTAAAAAAATTTTGGTTTAAAAGGATACCAATACATATGTTTTTTTTGGTTTAAAAGGATACCAATACATATATTAAAATAATGTGGTATCGTGGGTAAATTTACTCACTTCACGAGGGGGGCGGTTTACCAGGATAAGCATAATACACCTGGAAACCGAGTACCCCCCAGCCTGGATCGCTTCTAGAGTTTTAACGGATGAAGGCAGCCAATAGGAAAACCTATTACACACTTAAGTAGCCCAACACAAATCCACCATTTTCAATCGACCAAAAATAGGCGAGACCTGGAGGGTATCTCCACCCACCAGTCCCCCCATTTTTGGCTTACTACCATATTCTATACAGGCAGACTTCCTTGTCGACCTGACCAAACCCGGAGCAGCCTTTAGTACCTAGTACCCTGTACAAAAAAAGGGCAAGGATTTAACAAAGTCAAAAAAATCTCATTTTATTAATTATAAATCACATGAACATTACAGGTGAGACTCAAAAGGGAACATGGAGACTGGGCCACAAAAGGGCTCTGCAATGTGGAGAATCACAATGGGGGATAATGTGACCATATACAGCAGGTAACAGACAATTAACAGAAGCTGTGAATATTGGAGTAGTTGCGGGTGCAATTGCTGTCCCCTAGTGTTGAACAACTACCTAGCTCTTATTCACTGCGTCCAAGCAATGGATGCTGTAGGGTGTAATTGGACAGTGCAATACTACTCATAAAGATGGCATATAACAATAACTGTAAATCACTAGTCCCACCCTAATCCAGATACCATGTTACCTACCCATGTTGCTGCTGAAAAATGGTGACACGGTTCCCCCACTGCTTCGACCTCAACACGTGTTTCGCCACGTAAGCTTCGTCAGGAGGTCCACGGCATTTCCTTAAGTGCCACAATAGTGATCCGAGTGTCCTGAGGGTAAGAGGGATTGACAGAGTTAGGCTGGGGGTGCGAGGTGGTGACGCTAAAAAAGCGTTACTACAGAAGGAAACGAAGTGGATTACTGTGTTAGATACAGTGGTTCCAAGTGGGTTAAACGAGTATAATAGCTTCAAGTCCTTTTTGTAAGACGTGAATTTTATTATGGGCATATAAGTGTTTTCTTTTATATGTATGTGTCTATGTAGGTAACATGGTATCTGGATTAGGGTGGGACTAGTGATTTACAGTTATTGTTATATGCCATCTTTATGAGTAGTATTGCACTGTCCAATTACAAGAGCTAGGTAGTTGTTCAACACTAGGGGACAGCAATTGCACCCGCAACTACTCCAATATTCACAGCTTCTGTTAATTGTCTGTTACCTGCTGTATATGGACACATTATCCCCCATTGTGATTCTCCACATTGCAGAGCCCTTTTGTGGCCCAGTCTCCATGTTCATGTGATTTATAATTAATAAAATTAGATTTTTTTACCTTGTTAAATCCTTGCTCTTTTTTTGTACAAATTGCAGTAAGTTGGGGAGTGAGGTTCGGTTTTTGGGTTATTGTAGGCTCTAACTAGTACCTAGTACCCAACTTTCTTTCCACCCCACTCCTATTAACCCGAGGCGCCTCAAGTCTTCCAGATCTAGTGGAATCCCTTCCAATAGATCCGTCTGACCCTCATACTTTCTCTCTCTCTCTTATACCCAACACTGTGTGCCAGACATGCCATGACTTCCTTTTCCACAATAGAGTACAGGTTGGGCATTGCCTTTTGTGAAAAAAAATATTCGGCCGGGTACCTTCCACTGCGGTGTCCCAATAGCTACAGACTCCACCAGCTTGTATGGTAAAAGCTGGCAGGCTAAGAGTTCCGACAAGCCAGCTGTTAGACGCCGGGCAAGGGGGTGACTTTGTGACATTGGCTTCTTACGCTCAAACATGTCCTTGACAGACACCTGACTGTGGGCAGATGAGCAGGAACTGCTGAAGGTGAGAGGCGGAGTGGCGGGTGGTTGAGAGGGGGCAAAGAGGACAGCAGTGGTTGACGTGGCTGAAGATGCTGGACCAGGAGGAGGATGGTGGCTTTGAGTTTGTGTGCTGCTTGTACTCATCATGTGTTGATCCCATAGGCGTTTGTGATGTGAGATCATGTGCCTTCTCAAAAAAGTTGTACCTAGGTGGGTGTTGGACTTCCCACGACTCCGTTTCTTTTGGCACAGTTTGCAAATGGCATCGCTGTTATCAGAGGCAGACACACAAAAAAAATGCCACACTGCTGAGCTTTGCAATGACGTCATTCTGGTGGTGGCAACAGCATGCGTTGTTTGGCGTGCTGTCTGGCTGACCCCGTGTCACGGATGATGTTGCAGATAGCTGGAAGTTATGGATAAACATCCGACTGGCTTGATCCCAAACTAAGGAGCATAAAGGTGACCCCTATAAAACCCTAAGAGCTCACCCTGACTGCTAAGCACATACAAGGGTCTCAGAGGTAGACGATTGCATGCCCTCGTAACTAGACTGTGTGACACCTGAAAACCATATAATAGTGAGGGGACACGACCACCGGCTCCCTGCACTTAATACAGAGGGAGTCAGGGTCACCTAGATTCAAGCCAGCAAGGAAACACAATACATGAAAGGACTTATCTGAACAACCAGTAACAGAAGTCTCCAGCAGTGAACAAACACTTCAATCCAGGAAGTAGTATAAACCGCAAAGTGAGGCAGTATTGGAGGGAATATAAAGGGAGGCAATTAGTGTAAATAGGTAACAGCTGGGAGAAGGAAAGGAGATGACAAAGTGAAACCAAAATAAAGAACATAATGCAAGAGGTATAGAAGAACATCTGCCAGGCCTTCTCAGAGAGCTGGCGGTGACAGTACCCCTCCCTCTATGGGTGGACTCCGGGTGGACTCCCTTCTCAGGATGGGACTTATGGAAAGCCCTGATGAGACGAGTGGCCTTAATGTCTGCCACTGGGACCCACATCCTCTCCTCAGGACCATAACCCTCCCAATGAACGAGGTACTGGAGAGAACCGCGGATAATGCGAGAATCCACAATCCTAGAGACCTGAAATTCAAGATTACCATCAATAACAATCGGAGGAGGAGGAAAAGAGGAGGGTACAGTGGGTTGGACATAAGGTTGTAATAGGGACCTGTGAAAAACATTATGGATCTTCCAAGTCTGAGGAAGATCAAGACGGAAGGCAACGGGGTTGATGACGGACAAGATCTTGTAAGGCCCAATAAACTTAGGACCCAACTTCCAGGAGGGAACCTTCAGTTTGATATTCTTTGTAGACAACCACACCAGATCACCCACATTCAGGTCCAGACCAGGCACACATCTCTTATCCGCCACACGCTTATATCTCTCACTCATCCTCTTCAGATTACCCTAAATCTTTTGACAAATAAATGACAAAGATGAGGAAAATCTCTCCTCATCAGGTAAACCAGAAGACCCCTCTCTAGAGAATTTTCCAAACTGCGGATGAAACCCATATGCACCAAAAAATGGTGACTTATCAGAGGACTCCTGGAGACGGTTATTTAAAGCAAACTCAGCAAGGGACAAAAAAGAACACCAATCCTCCTGATTCTCTGCCACAAAACAGCGCAGATATGTCTCCAGATTCTGATTGACACGTTCGGTCTGACCATTCGACTGCGGGTGAAAAGCAGAAGAGAACGACAACCGAACCCCCAAGCGAGAACAGAAGGCCTTCCAGAATCTGGAAACAAATTGTGTGCCCCTATCAGAAACGATGTCTGAAGGAATGCCATGCAATTTGACAATGTGATCAACAAATGCTTGTGCCAGCGTCTTAGCATTGGGTAACCCAGGAAAGGGAATGAAATGCACCATTTTGCTAAAACGGTCCACTACAACCAGAATCACTGTTTTCCCCGAGGAACGAGGCAGGTCCGTAATGAAGTTCATGGACAGATGCGTCCAAGGACGTGAAGGAATGGGTAACGGGAGGAGAGAACCCGATGGCCGTGAATGAGGGACCTTGGCACGAGCGCAGGTCTCGCAGGCTGCCATAAAACCCTCAACCGTCTTACGAAGAGCCGGCCACCAGAATCTCCGAGCAATGAGATCCACTGTGGCTCTACTCCCCGGGTGCCCAGCAAGGACAGTATCGAGGTGCTCCTTAAAAACCTTGGGTCGTAAAGCGAGAGGCACAAGCAACCTCCCAGGAGGACAAAGATCAGGAGCCTCTGCCTGGGCTGCCTGAACCTCTGCCTCCAAATCAGGATAAAGAGCAGAGATGACCACCCCTTCAGCCAAAATGGGACCCGTGTCTTCAAAGTTCCCCCCTCCCGGAAAACAACGTGACAGGGCATCAGCCTTCACATTTTTAACCCCAGGGCGGAACGTGACAACAAAATTAAACCTAGAAAAGAATAAAGACCATCTGGCCTATCTCGGGTTCAGACGCTTGGCTGATTCCAAGTAGGCCAGATTCTTATGGTCATAGGGTGTCTGGCTCCCTCTAGCCAATGGCGCCATTCCTCAAATTTGATGGCGAACAACTCCCTATCTCCCACATCGTAATTTCTCTCTGCGGAGGAGAGTTTCCTTGAGAAAAAGGCACACGGTCGCCATTTGACAGGAGAGCGATCCTTAGATAAGACCGCATCCACACCCACCTCAGAAGCGTCCACCTCAACAATAAAAGGTAGAGAGACATCAGGTTGTACCAAAATGGGAGCGGAAGCAAAACTCTCTTTGATACTAGAAAAGGCCTTAAGCGCATCTACCGACCAGGAGGAAAAATCTACCCCCTTTTTAGTCATATCCGTGAGTGGCTTACCAACAGAGGAATAATTCAAAATGAACTTTCTGTAATAATTGGCAAACCCAAAATCCACATCAGCGCCTTCTGATTCTCAGGAAGCTCCCAATCAAGCACAGCGCGGACCTTCTCAGGGTCCATGCGAAAACCAGAAGCGGAGAGAAGAAAACCAAGAAATTGAATCTCCGGAACTGCAAACACACATTTTTCCAGTTTAGCGTACAATTAATTCTCCCGCTGAATGAGCAAGACCTGATGTAGGTGGTCCCTATGAGTTTTGAAATCAGGAGAAAAAAACAAAATGTCATCTAGATACACCAGTACAAATTTCCCCATTAAATGATAAAAAATGCTGTTCACAAAATTTTGGAAGACGGCCGGAGCATTCATCAAACCAAAGGGCATAACCAAATTCTCAAAATGACCCTCAGGGGTATTGAAGGCCGTCTTCCATTCGTCCCCTTCCCTGACCCTGACTAGGTTGTATGCCCCTCTTAAATCCAACTTAGAAAAAACTTTAGCCACAACAATATGGTAAACAGGTCCGGGATCAGAGGAAGTGGATATGGGTCACGAATTGTGATACAGTTCAGCTCCCTGAAATCCAGACAAGGTCCTAAAGAACCATCTTTTTTCTTAAAAAAAAAAAAAAACAGTGGCAACAGGTGACTTCGAGGGTCGGATGTGTCCCTTTCTCAGGCTCTCAGAGATATAAGTACGCATAGCGACTCTTTCAGGTTGGGAGAGATTGTATAAACGTGATTTTGGCAGTTTGGCGCCTGGGATTAGATTAATAGGGCAATTGTACTCCCGGTGCGAGGGCAGGTCCTGGACACCAGTCTCGGAAAACACATCCGAAAATTCGGAGAGAAAAGATGGTACAGTCTTGGTAGAAACCTCTGAAAGAGACGCCGTGAGGCAATTCTCTCTGCAAAAGTCACTCCAACCATTTATTTGCCTTGCTTGCCAATCAATGGTGGGGTTATGTTTAGTGAGCCAGGGGAGCCCAAACACTAGAGGAGTAGGTAATCCGCTTAAGACGAAACATGACATATCCTCAACATGAGTGTGAGCGAGTCAAATGGATATTGTGAACTATGTCCTTTAACGATTTTTGAGAAAGTGGAGCGGAATCGATAGCAAAAACAGGTATATCCTTTTCCAAAGTGCATACCTGGAAACCATGTGTTATAGCAAATTGATTATCAATGAGATTGACAGCTGCTCCACTATCTACAAAAATCTCACAAACAATGTTCTTCCTATCTAGTGCCACCCTGGCAGGTAGGACAAAACGGGAACTACAAGCAAACGGCAAACCTTCAATTTCCACATCAACCTTGCCAATAGTAGCAAATGGAAAGTTTTTAGAGGGTTTTTTCCTTTTTGTTTCTTTATTACCCTCAGAAAACTCCCTGAATCTCCTAGAGGGGCAAACATTAGCCAAATGATTTATACCCCCACAACAGAAACAAACCTTCCTCTGAGAGCTGAATCCTCTACTATCAGAGGCAAGCAAACCCAGCTGCAAGGCCTCCTGCTCAGAGGGGATTGAGAGAGACTGAGGCCCCTGCGCACTGAATGAGACCGCCCCACTGTCCTTGGACTGAATATGACAGGAAGGAGTGGTCTCTCCTCTCTCTCTAAGACGCCTGTCAATATGAACAGCTAGAGACATGGCAGACTCCAACTAGGCAGGTCTCTCATGAAAAGCAAATGCATCTGTCAATCCCTCCGAAAGACCATGGCAAAATTGACTTTGGAGTGCAGCATTGTTCCTACCAGTATCAGCTGCCCATCTCGGAAATTCAGAACAATATATCTCTGCAGACTGTTTACCCTGGCATAAAAGACACAGTTTAGATTCATCCAGAGCAATACAATCCGGGTCATCATATATCTGCCCCAGGGCTACAAAAAATTAATCCACCGATCGGAGGGGCCGTGCCCCCACCGGCAGCGAAAAGGCCCAAGACTAAGCGTTATCCCTGAGCAGCGAGATGATGATCCCCACCCTCTGCTCCTCATCACCAGAGGAATGGGGAAGTAGGCGAAAATGGAGTTTGCAAGCCTCTCTAAAGCAAACAAAATTCTCACTACCCCCGGAGAATGTATCCGAAAGCGAGATCTTAGGCTCGGAACAAACTCCATGAACGCAAGCAGAACCGGTCACCTGAAACTGAGACACAGTTTTACGGATATCTGCTACCTCCAGTGAAAGACCTTGCATGCGGTCAATCAAGGCTGAAACCGGATCCATGCTTAAGACGGTAATGGCGGTTTATAATGTCACGGATGATGTTGCAGATAGCTGGAAGTTATGGATAAACATACGACTGGCTTGATCCCAAACTAAGGAGCATAAAGATGACCCCTATAAAACCCTAAGAGCTCACCCTGACTGCTAAGCACATACAAGGGTCTCAGAGGTAGATGATTGCATGCCCTCGTACCTAGAATGTGTGACACCTGAAAACCCTATAATAGTAAGGGGACATGACCACCGGCTCCCTGCACTTAATACGGAAGGAATCAGGGTCACCTAGAATCAAGCCAGCAAGGAAACACAATACATGAAAGGACTTATCTGAACAAGCAGTAACAGAAGTCTCCAGCAGTGAACAAACACTTCAATCCAGGAAGTAGTATAAACCGCAAAGTGAGGCAGTATGAGAAAGAATATAAAGGGAGGCAATTAGTGTGAATAGGTAACAGCTGGGAGAAGAAAAGGAGATGACAAAGTGAAACCAAAACAAAGAACATCATGCAAGAGGTATAGAAGAACGTCTGCCAGACCTTCTCAGAGAGATGGCGGTGACACCCCGGGTGCCGATACATGCTGTCTGACTGTGCTACTAGCTCCTTGCGACGACCTCCCCCTGATTCCAAATCTTCTCCTCCTCCTCTCTGTCTCCCCATCTGAACTTTCCCCCTGTTCTTCTTCTCTTCGAGCGGGCACCCACGTGACATCCACGGACACATCGTCATCATCAACCGCTTCACTTGTATCTGACAACTCAGCAAAGGAAGCAGCAGCGGGTACAACATCATCATCATCACACCGTACGTCCATGTGTGTAATGCTGCCTGACTGAGACATATCCCTGTTATCTACATCCTCTGGCAATAATGGTTGCGCATCACTCATTTCTTCCAACTGATGTGTAAATAACTCCTCTGACAGATCAAGTGAAGCGGCTGTGGTGCTAGTGTTGGTAGTGGCGGTGGGCGGGCGAGTGGTAACTTGAGAGGTGCCAAAGCTGAGCTGGAGGAGGATGGTGCGTCAAGGTTCCGAGCGGAAGCTGTAGAAGATTGGGTGTCCTGTGTAAGCCAGTCAACTATGTCCTCAGAATTTTTCGAGTTCAGGGTACGTGGCCTCTGAACACTGGGCATTATTCTAGGGCCAAAGGAAATCACAGCACCACGACCACAACGGCCCCTGCGAGGTGGCCTGCCTCTGCCTGTAATTTTTTTTTAGATTAGTGGTACTATGCGTGCAAGGTGCTGTGCCACCCTATATGAGTGGTGGGCAGTGGGCACAGTACAGTCTGTGGGCCTGACACACACTGGCATGCAACTGCAATTATATTGCAGAGAAAAAATTAAATGACTTTTTTATCTGCAAGGTACTGTGCCACCCGATATGAGTGGTGGACAGTGGGCACAGTACAGTCTGTGGGCCTGACACTCACTGGCAGGCAACTGCAATTATTTTACAGAGAAAAAATTAAATGACTTTTTTATCTGCAAGGTACTGTGCCTCCCGATATGAGTGGTGGGCAGTAGGCACAGTACAGTCTGTGGGCCTGACACTCACTGGCAGGCAACTGCAATTATTTTACAGAGAAAAAATTAAATGACTTTTTTATCTGCAAGGTACTGTGCCACCCGATATGAGTGGTGGGCACTGGCAGTGGGCACAGTAAAGTCAGTGGGCCTGACACACACTGGCAGGCAACTGCAATTATATTACAGAAAAAAAACATTTATGACTTTTTTATCTGCAAGATACTGTGCCACCCGATATGAGTGGTGGGCACACAGTACAGTCTGTGGGCCTGTGGCCTCTCACACATGGGCAGGCAACTGCAATATATATATAGAAGAAGAAAAAAAAAGCAGACTGATGTACCAGTCCTAAAAAGGGCTTTTTGGGGTGCTGTCAGGACGCTGTCTTTACAGCAGAGGAGTCTTTGAGGACTGGAGTGGACACAGAACACTGGCCTAGCTAACTATTTCCCTATTAATTCAGCAGCAGCAGCACTCTCCCTGCTCTAACTAACACTGCAGCTTCAGAATGAATCTAAGATGGATGCTGTCCTTGCTTTTTGATAGGAGGTGGGAGGGTCTGGGAGGGAGGGTATGCTGATTGGCTGGAATGTGTCTGCTGACTGTGAGGTACAGGGTCAAAGTTTGCTCAATGATGACGTATAGGGGCGGACCGAACATCGCATATGTTCACCCGCTGCGGCGAACGCGAACAATCGATGTTCGCCGGGAACTGTTTGCCGGCGAATAGTTCGGGACATCTCTAGTGGTGAGTGCATCCTGCTAGCCACATCTCCACCAATCAGCCTCCTTCCTATCTCCTGCTGTACCAGCTCTGCTCCTGCTGTGTACGGCGGTTTTGTGGATCTAGTCCCTGAGTGAGTCGAGTTCAGGGGCTATAAATGTGCAGTACATGGCTGTATTCCTATGGATGAAGGGGGTTATAGTTATATTTAATATAAACACATACCAATTACAGACCAGTCCCTGGATAGTGTTTATATTAAATATGACTATAACTCCCCTCATCCTTGAGAATACACCAATGTACAGTACCTACAGTACATCAGTGTATTCTTTAGGATGATGGGGGTTATAATCACTTAACAGTGTCATCCACAGTTCCCCCATAACAGTGTTTCATCCACAGATCCCCCATAACAGTGTCATCAACAGACCACCATTACAGGTAGTTAAAAACCCACCAAAAGCACACCTTTTGGTTCTAATTTTCTTTAAACTTATTTTCCTCCTCAAAAACCTAGGTGCGTCTTATCAACAGGTGCGTCTTATAAAGCGAAAAGCTATCACTCTCACGAAATCACACTCAGCACCAGAAGTTACAGTTACAGCGCATTCGAAAAGTCTTTAGTCCCTTTCATTTTTTTCACATTTTGTTATGTTGCCGCCATACACTAAAATAAAAACGTTCACATTTTCCACAACATTCTGAATATCCCATAATAAGAAGGTGATAACAGAATGTTCAAATTCTTTGCTAATTTATTGAAAATGAGAAACTAAAATATTGTATTGACATAACAAAGAAAGTGAAAGGGTCTGAAGACTTTCCAAATGCACTCTACAATAGAATATTTTTTTTTTTAAATGAGCTGCTTGTTCTGGACTAGCTCTCTAAAAATTATCCCTACAATGGCTTTTCCTGCACTCCTTTTACACCAATTCACAGATTCTACATAGATTTCTATAGAACCTGTTCTATTAAACACTTATTTAAGTAGAGCCCCCCCAACAGAGTGGAGTGGGTGTCAGCAGTAAGTTTGTGTGGATGTCACTGATTATTTTTCCCTTCCTCTGATCCATCAGAACAATAACCCCCAAAAAACTGATCCTGTCTGTGGAGCATCCGCCTTCACTCGGTCAGCATTTGGTCAGTAATCCATCAGTATTGCTAAAGCCCAAAAAACAGGAGTGGATCCCAAACAGAGATGACGTGAATGGAATATCTGCATGTCTTCTGTGTTTTGTACCCACTCCTGCTTTTGGCTACCAAATCATAAACCAACTATGATGCAAAATAGGGAACATATCATGCAGGCCTTACAGCTGTTACATAGACAGGATCAGTTGTGCGTCTCATTTTTCCTTCCTTCTGACAGATCAGAAGAATCAAAAAAATTATGATGTCAGCCAGGATGAAAGGCAAAATAGTGGCCCAGTCATGAAGTGGGGAGGGTGGGAACAGCATGAGAAGTCCACAGAGTGGCCCTATGACATAGTGGTAAGTTGGAAGCAGCATGAGGAGCCCACAGAGTGGCCCAATGGCAGAGTGTGGAGGTGGCAGCAGCTTTAGGAGGAGGCCACAGAGTGGCACAATGACAGTGTGGAGGTGGCAGCAGCATCAGGAGGCCACAGAGTGGCACAATATTAGAGTGTGGAGGTGGAGGCAGCAGCATCAGGAGGCCACAGAGTGGCACAATTAACGAGTGTAGAGGTGGCAGCAGCATCAGGAGGCCACAGAGTGGCACAATGATAGAGTGTGGAGGTGGCAGCAGCATCAGGAGGAGGCAACAGGGTGGCAAAATGACATTGTGGAGGTGCAGCAGCAGCATCAGGAGGAGGCCACAGAGTGGCACAATTGGAGGTGGCAGCAGCAGGGGGGGCGGAGCTAGCTGCATTGCTGAGTGGAAGCATAACTAACAGGGACGGGGATCGGAAGCAAGTAGCGCTGATAACAGAGCGGAGCTGAGATCAGTGTGTACGGGACTGGATCCAAAGATGGCAATTGCCAATTATATGTTTCAGAATGATGCTAAATGGATAGTTATAGGTGTTAATTACAAGGGTGATGATGGGGGAGATTGATGTCTTGAGGGAGAATCAATTGATAGCAGTGGGTGGGGAGAGGGGGGGGGGAGAAATGACAAATAAAGTTCCTGCGAGGGAGACTAGGTTTTGATCAAGGTATGTGTGGAGAGGGGTATAAGTGGACCACAGGCTAGCATTTTGATAATCCCACTAAAATTACACCCATAGCTGTCGAGGGGGGTATGAAACAGACTGATGACGGGGGGGGGGTGGTTGGAGGAGGAGGGGGGGGGGGAAAGGGACGGGATACGAAACAAATGAAGGATAGATAGGGGCGAGGGGGAGGGGACGGAGGGGTATGCCCGGAACGTTCATGTGGGATGTGGTTGTGCACGGGGGGATGTGTGTAATTAGGGGCACTAGGATATGGGGGGTGACTTAATTGGAAACAGACTGGTCAGAAACATTTACTCTCCAGAGACTCGTTTAGTCCATACGGTTCCAGGGATTGGAGTTTGAATATCCAATACATCTCTCTCTTCTGTAATGTCCAGAATCTATCAAAAGCTGTTTCCATAACAGTCTCAATAGGTGTTATGGTTAGTTTGGAAGGGTCTTTGCTATGGATAGCGAGAATATGACGGGACACACTATGTTGGAGGTAGCCCCGTGAGATATTCCAACGATGTTTATTCAGTCTCTCTCTCAGTGACTGGATGGTTCGGCCTATATATTGTAACCCACATTCGCATTCTATCAAATATATGACATAAGATGATGAGCAGTTCATGAGGCTTTTGATCGGGTGTTCCTCTCCCGTCACGTTACTCCTAAAGGACTGCACCCGGTTTGAAATATTGTCGCAGCATTTGCATAACCTGTGATTGCATTTGTAGCTGCCTTTAAATTTCAGCTGACACGTTAGACCGGCTGAAATTGTATTGATGTTCTTTTTCTTCTTTAGTTTGCTCGGTGCGAGTATGTTCTTCAGAGATTTTGCTCTCCTGAAGGTAATATGGGGTTTTGGTGGTATCAGGTCTTTCAGATATGGGTCATCTTTCAGGATCTGCCAATGTTTTGTTAAAATGGTTCTTAGAGCTTCATGGTTAGGGTTGAAGGTCGTGATAAAGGATGTCTTATATTCCGCAATTTTGGATGTTTCAGTCAGCCCAATTTTCTTTTTCATATTCAGGCATTCTTCTTGGCTCTGATTTTTTGTCCGCATAAACGCATTTTGTATAATTCTTTCTGGATATTTTTTCTTTGTGAACCTAGACCATAATATACCGCTCTGAGAGAGGAAATCGCCCTCATCCGTACAATTCCTTCTGATGCATTTGAATTGACTGAACGGAATATTGTCTTTCCACTTCTTATAGTGGAAGCTCCTATAGTCAAGGTAGTTATTTCCGCAAACCCTTTTGAAATGCGTCTTGGACTTGATGGTCTTGTCATCTGAATAAAGGATAAAGTCTAGATATTCAATGGACGTGGTTGTCAGATTGGAGCTAAATGAAAGGTTCCATCTGTTTGTATTAAGATAGGTGACAAATTCCTGAGCTTCTTCCTTGGGGCCGTTCCAAATCACAGTGAGGTCATCAATATACCGCTTGTAGAAAATGATATTGTTCCTCCAATTGTGACCAGAATAAATAAATTCATCTTCGAAGCAGCCCATGTATAAGTTTGTGAAGCTCGGCGCGAAGCACGTCCCCATTGCGGTCCCGTTTCGTTGCCTGTAGATCTTTTCCTCGAAAGTAAAGGTATTATGTGTAAGGATAAAATGAATCGCATCCAGTATGAATTTCTTGTGCTTACCGGAGAGACGGTCATCGATTTCTAAAAAGTGTTTTGCAGTTTCAATGCCCGCTACATGTGGAATATTCTCAGCTGAGATAACAGTATATTATATAGTATAGCCTCTTCTAGGGTTTGTGTCCATTTCTGGTACAACATAGTGGTTTTTACCCCAGCAGATGATAATTTTATAGCATTGGCCTTTTAGGTCACAATCCTTTATGTATATGCGGTATTGGTTATTCTATTAATTTTATATATATGAATTTTCTTTGGCTTTTTTATGTCACAATTCTCCATGTATATGCGATATTCGTTATCCTATGATATATATATATATTTATATATATATATATATACAGTACAGACCAAAAGTTTGGATACACCTTCTCATTCAAAGAGTTTTCTTTATTTTCATGACTATGAAGGCATCAAAACTATGAATAAACACATGTGGAATTATATACCTAACAAACAAGTGTGAAACAACAGAAAATATGTCATATTCTAGGTTCTTCAAAGTAGCCACCTTTTGATTTGATTACTGCTTTGCACACTCTTGGCATTCTCTTGATGAGCTTCAAGAGGTAGTCCCCTGAAATGGTCTTCCAACAGTCTTGAAGGAGTTCCCAGAGATGCTTAGCACTTGTTGGCCCTTTTGCCTTCACTCTGCGGTCCAGCTCACCCCAAACCATCTTGTTTGGGTTCAGGTCCGGTGACTGTGGAGGCCAGGTCATCTGGCGCAGCACCCCATCACTCTCCTTCATGGACAAATAGCCCTTACTTTCAAAGTTTTCCCAATTTTTCGGTTGACTGACTGACCTTCATTTCTTAAAGTAATGATGGCCACTAGTTTTTTCTTTACTTAGCTGCTTTTTTCTTGCCATAATACAAATTCTAACAGTCTATTCAGTAGGACTATCAGCTGTGTATCCACCTGACTTCTCCTCAACGCCACTGATGGTCCCAACCCCATTTATAAGGCAAGAAATCCTACTTATTAAACCTGACAGGGCACACCTGTGAAGTGAAAACCATTTCAGGGGACTACCTCTTGAAGCTCATCAAGAGAATGCGAAGAGTGTGCAAAGCAGTAATCAAAGCAAAAGGTGGCTACTTTGAAGAACCTAGAATATGACATATTTTCAGTTGTTTCACACTTGATTGTGTCATGGTCTTACCTTCTTGCTGTTCTCCTTCGTTTGACATGTGCTGGCGGCCATCTTGGTTTCTGGGTTTCTTGTAGCCTCCCACCCTGCGGCTCCTCCTTCCCACTGGGAGGAGCTGGATGCCTAGCTCATATATATAGGAGGTCTGTGGCTTCAGTTCTTTGCTTGGTCCTCCTGTGTTCACATGCTTCTAAGACTGCTGCTGCTTCTGGTTCCTGATCCTGGTTTCGTCCGACTACCCTGCTGGTTCCTGATCCTGGTTTCGTCCGACTACCCTGCTGGTTCCTGATCCTGGCTTCGTCTGACTACCCTGCTGGTTCCTGATCCTGGCTTCGTCTGACTACCCTTCTGGTTCCTGACCTCTGGCTTCGCAAAGACTCTGCTTCGGTTTCGCCATCCGTTTGGACTTTTGCTTTACAGCTTTATTTTCAATAAAGCCTTCTTATTTTCACTTATCTCTTGTTGTACGTCTGGTTCATGGTTCCGTGACAGATTGTTATGTATATATTTCCACATGTGTTAATTCATAGTTTTGATGCCTTCGGTGTGAATCTACAATTTTCATAGTCATGAAAATAAAAGAAAGCTCTTTGAATGAGAAGGTGTGTCCAAACTTTTGGTCTATACTGTATATATATATATATATATACAGTTGCAAGAAAAAGTATATGAACCCATGGAATGATATGGATTTCTGCTCAAATTGGTCTTAAAATGTGATCTGATCTTCATCTAAGTCACAACAATAGACAATCACAGTCTGCTTAAACTAATAACACACAAAGAATTAAATGTTACCATGTTCTTATTGAACACACCATGTAAATATTCACAGTGCAGGTGGAAAAAGTATGTGAATCCCTAGACTGATGACATCTCCAAGAGCTAATTGGAGTGAAGTGTCAGCCAACTGGCGTCCAATCAATGAGATGAGATTGGAGGTGTTGGTTACAGCTGCCCTGCCCTATAAAAAACACACACACCAGTTCTTGGTTTGCTTTTCACAAGAAGCATTGCCTGATGTGAATGATGCCTCGCACAAAAGACCTCTCAGAAGACCTACGATTAAGAATTGTTGACGTGCATAAAGCTGGAAAAGGTTATAAAAGTATCTCCACAAGCCTTGCTGTTCATCAGTCCACAGTAAGACAAATTGTATATAAATCGAGAAAGTTCAGCACTGCTGCTACTCTCCCTAGGAGTGGCCGTCCTGTAAAGATGACTGCAAGAGCACAGCGCAGACTGCTCAATGAGTTGAAGAAGAATCCTAGAGTGTCAGCTAAAGACTTACAAAAGTCTCTGGCATATGCTAACATCCCTGTTAGTGAATCTGCTATACGTAAAACACTAAGCAAGAATGGATTTCACGGGAGGATACCACAGAGGAAGCCACTGCTGTCCAAAAAAAAACATTGCTGCACATTTACAGTTTGCACAAGAGCACCTGGATGTTCCACAGCAGTACTGGCAAAATATTCTGTGGACAGATGAAACCAAAGTTGAGTTGTTTGGAAGAAACACACAACACTATGTGTCGAGAAAAAGAGGCACAGCACACCAACATCAAAACCTCATCCCAACTGTGACGTATGGTGGTGGGGGCATCATGGTTTGGGGCTGCTTTGCTGCGTCACGGCCTGGATGGATTGCTATCATCAAAGGAAAAATGAATTCCCAAGTTTATCAAGACATTTTGCAGGAGAACTTGAGGCCATCTGTCCACCAGCTGAAGCTCAACAGAAGATGGGTGTTGCAACAGGACAACGACCCAAAGCATAGAAGTAAATCAACAACAGAATGGCTTAAACAGAAGAAAATACACCTTCTGGAGTGGCCCAGTCAGAGTCCTGACCTCAACCCAACTGAGATGCTGTGGCATGACCTCAAGAACGCAATTCACACCAGACATCCCAAGAATATTGCTGAACTGAAACAGTTCTGTAAAGAGGAATGGTCAAGAATTACTCCTGACCGTTGTGCACGTCTGATCTGCAACTACAGGAAACGTTTGGTTGAAGTTATTGCTGCCAAAGGAGGTTCAACCAGTTATTATATCCAAGGGTTCACATACTTTTTCCACCTGCACTGTGAATGTTTACATGGTGTGTTCAATAAAAATATGGTAACATTTAATTCTTTGTGTGTTATTAGTTTAAGCAGACTGTGATTGTTTATTGTTGTGACTTAGATGAAGATCAGATCACATTTTATGACCAATTTGTGCAGAAATCATATCATTCCAAAGGGTTCACATACTTTTTCTTGCAACTGTATATATATATATATATATATATATATATATATATAATTTTTATTTATTTTTTCTCATATATTTGCAGTTTTTATATTTATTTTTATTTTATTTTCATTATTATCTATAAATTTTTATTTGTATCTTTATATCTATTTATATATATGTATTTATATTTATATATATTTTTATATAATTTTCTATATTTATTATTATACAATTGTATTACACATCTCTTTATATGGATAGGCACACATGTGTTGTGTTTTTCCACATGTGTGTCAATTTTTCAGACTTGATAAAGGGGTTTACAGTACCCCGAAACGCGTTGTTTATGAATAAAACGGAAAATTGCTGAAACCTAAATATTGCTTATGACTAGGGATGAGCGAACCCGAACTGTATAGTTCGGGTTCGTACCGAATTTTGGGGTGTCCGTGACACGGACCCGAACATTTTCGTAAAAGTCAATGTTCGGGTTCGGTGTTCGGCGCTTTCTTGGCGCTTTTTGAAAGGCTGCAAAGCAGCCAATCAACAAGCGTCATACTACTTGCCCCAAGAGGCCATCACAGCCTTGCCTACTATTGGCATGGCTGTGATTGGCCAGTGCAGCATGTGACCCAGCCTCTATATAAGCTTGGGTCACATTGCGCTGCACGTCACTCTGCTGATTCAAGCATAGGGAGAGGTTGCAGCTGCGACGTTAGGGCGAGATTAGGCAGTGATTAACTCCTCCAAAAGACTTCATTCTGTGATCGATCTGCAGCTGTGGATCATTGAAGTGCTAGTATTGACTTGCTCACTTTTTTGAGGTTGCCCAGAGCGTTTTTAGATCACTTTTTTTCTGGGGTGATCGGCGGCCATTTTGTGACTTGTGGTGCGCCAGCACAAGCTATCACCAAGTGTATTTAACCATCAATAGTGTGGTTATTTTGTGCTATATCCTACATCAGCTGCAGGCTGAGCCTGTGTCACCGAAGTGCATTTAACCATCAACAGTCTGGTTATTTTTTGGCCATATACTACATCAGCTGCAGGCTGAGCCTGTGTCACCGAAGTGCATTTAACCATCAACAGTCTGATTATTTTTTGCCCATATACTACATCTGGTGCAGGCTGAGCCTGTGTCACCCAAGTGCATTTAACCATCAACAGTGTGGTTATTTTTTGGCCATATACTACATCAGGGGCAAGTTGAGCCTGTCACCCAGCGCCTAAAAAATAGACCTGACATTTCTATTCAAGCAAATCTGTACTGTTTTAGCTGGTCAAGTTATTTGTAGTGACCGTAAAAGCACACTTTTTTTTCTGGGTTGAAAAACTATTCCAAAATTTGCCATTCTCCAAATAACTAGTTTCTGGTATTTGAGGCCTACTTGAAATCTATCCCAAAAAGGATATCTTACATTGAAGGTACTGATAGTGTCATTCAGAAAAACCTAAGACACACGCTACCGTGCAGATAGAAGTCTGATTCTGAGATTAAACCTTAACCTGTCACACAGTGCAAAAAAAAACAGGTCTCACATTTCTATTCAAGCAAATCTGTACTGTTTTAGCTGCTCAAGTTATTTGTAGTGACCGTAAAAGAACACTTTTTTTTCTGGGTTGAAAAACTATTCCCAAATTTGCCATTCTCCAAATAACTAGTTTCTGGTATTTGAGGCCTAGTTGAAATCTATCCCAAAAAGGATATCTTACATTGAAGGTACTGATAGTGTCATTCAGAAAAACCTAAGACACACGCTACCGTGCAGATAGAAGTCTGATTCTGAGATTAAACCTTAACCTGTCACACAGTGCAAAAAAAAACAGGTCTCACATTTCTATTCAAACAAATCTGTACTGTTTTAGCTGGTCAAGTTATTTGTAGCGACCGTAAAAGCACTTTTTTTTTTCTGGGTTGAAAAACTATTCCCAAATTTGCCATTCTCCAAATAACTAGTTTCTGGTATTTGAGGCCTACTTGAAATCTATCCCAAAAAGGATATCTTACATTGAAGGTACTGATAGTGTCATTCAGAAAAACCTAAGACACACGCTACCGTGCAGATAGAAGTCTGATTCTGAGATTAAACCTTAACCTGTCACACAGTGCAAAAAAAAACAGGTCTCACATTTCTATTCAAGCAAATCTGTACTGTTTTAGCTGGTCAAGTTATTTGTAGCGACCGTAAAAGCACACTTTTTTTTCTGGGTTGAAAAACTATTCCCAAATTTGCCATTCTCCAAATAACTAGTTTCTGGTATTTGAGGCCTACTTGAAATCTATCCCAAAAAGGATATCTAAGGCTACTTTCACACGAGCGTTCGGAGCGGATCCGTCTGATGTTTCATCAGACGGATCCGCTCCGATAATGCAGACGTTTGCATCCGTTCAGAACGTATCCGTCTGCATTATTACTTAGAAAATTTTCTAAGTCAGAAAGTAGCCTGAGCGGATCCGTTCAGACTTTACATTGAAAGTCAATGGGGAACGGATCCACTTGAAGATTGAGCCATATGGTGTCATCTTCAAGCGGATCCGTCCCCATTGACTTCCATTATAAGTCTGGACGGATCCGCTCGCCTCCGCACGGCCAGGCGGACACCCGAACGCTGCAAGCAGCGTTCAGGTGTCCGCTCACTGAGCGGAGCGGAGGCTGAGCGCTGGCAGGCGGATGCATTCTCAGTGGATCCGCCTCCACTGAGAATGCATTAGGGCCAGACGGATGCGTTCGGGGCCGCTCGTGAGCCCCTTCAAACGGAGCGCACGAGCGGACACCCGAACGCTCGTGTGAAAGTAGCCTTACATTGAAGGTACTGATAGTGTGATTCAGAAAAACCTAAGACACACGCTACCGTGCAGATAGAAGTCTGATTCTGAGATTAAACCTTAACCTGTCACACAGTGCAAAAAAAAACAGGTCTCACATTTCTATTCCAGAAAATCTGTACTGTTTTAGCTGCTCAAGTTATTTGTAGTGACCGTAAAAGCACACTTTTTTTTCTGGGTTGAAAAACTATTCCCAAATTTGCCATTCTCCAAATAACTAGTTTCTGGTATTTGAGGCCTAGTTGAAATCTATCCCAAAAAGGATATCTTACATTGAAGGTACTGATAGTGTCATTCAGAAAAACCTAAGACACACGCTACCGTGCAGATACAAGTCTGATTCTGAGATTAAACCTTAACCTGTCACACAGTGCAAAAAAAAAACAGGTCTCACATTTCTATTCAAGCAAATCTGTACTGTTTTAGCTGGTCAAGTTATTTGTAGCGATCGTAAAAGCACACTTTTTTTTTTGGGTTGAAAAACTATTCCCAAATTTGCCATTCTCCAAATAACTAGTTTCTGGTATTTGAGGCCTAGTTGAAAACTATCCCAAAAAGGATATCTTACATTGAAGGTACTGATAGTGTCATTCAGAAAAACCTAAGACACACGCTACCGTGCAGATAGAAGTCTAATTCTGAGATTAAACCTTAACCTGTCACACAGTGCAAAAAAAAACAGGTCTCACATTTCTATTCAAGCAAATCTGTACTGTTTTAGCTGCTCAAGTTATTTGTAGTGACCGTAAAAGCACACTTTTTTTTCTGGGTGGAAAAACTATTCCCAAATTTGCCATTCTCAAAATTGTGGTGAACGGGAACAATGAGGAAAACATCTAATAAGGGACGCGTACGCGGACGTGGACATGGTCGTGGTGGTGTTAGTGGACCCTCTGGTGCTGGGAGAGGACGTGGCCGTTCTGCCACAGCCACACGTCCTAGTGTACCAACTACCTCAGGTCCCAGTAGCCGCCAGAATTTACAGGGATATTTGGTGGGGCCCAATGCCGTTCTAAGGATGGTAAGGCCTGAGCAGGTACAGGCATTAGTCAATTGGGTGGCCGACAGTGCATCCAGCACGTTTACATTATCTCCCACACAGTCTTCTGTAGAAAGCGCACAGATGGCGCATGAAAACCAAGCCCATCAGTCTGTCACATCACCCCCATGCATATCAGGGAAACTGTCTGAGCCTCAAGTTATGCAGCAGTCTCTTATGCTGTTTGAAGACTCTGCTGCCAGGGTTTCCCAAGGGCATCCACCTAGCTCTTCACCAGGGGTGGAAGAGATAGAATGCACTAACGCACAACCACTTATGTTTCCTGATGATGAGGACATGGGAATACCACCTCAGCACGTCTCTGATGATGACAAAACACAGGTGCCAACTGCTGCGTCTTTCTGCAGTGTGCAGACTGAACAGGAGGTCAGGGGTCAAGACTGGGTGGAAGACGATGCACATGGAATGAAGGTCGTGCCACTGACTTTCACAGTTCGGAGGAAGAGGCAGTGGTGAGACCGAGCCAACAGCGTAGCAAAAGAGGGAGCAGTGGGCAAAATCAGAACACCCGCCGCCAAGAGACTCCGCCTGCTACTGACCGCCGCCATCTGGGACCGAGCACCCCAAAGGCAGCTTCAAGGAGTTCCCTGGCATGGCACTTCTTCAAACAATGTGCTGACGACAAGACCCGAGTGGTTTGCACGATGTGCCATCAGAGCCTGAAGCGAGGCATTATCGTTCTGAACCTTAGCACAACCTGCATGACCAGGCACCTGCATGCAAAGCATAAACTGCAGTGGAGTAAACACCTTAAAAACAAGGAAGTCACTCAGGCTCCCCCTGCTGCCTCTTCTGCTGCTGCCACCTCGCCCTCTTCTGCTGCTGCCGGTGCCTCGGCCTCTTCTGCTGCTGCTGCCACCGCCTCGGCCTCTTCGTCTGCCTCTGGAGGAACGTTGGCACCTGCCGCCCAGCAAACATGGGATGTACCACCAACACCACCACCTGCGTCACCAAGCATCTCAACCATGTCACACGGCAGCGTTCAGCTCTCTATCTCACAAACATTTGAGAGAAAGCGTAAATTCCCACCTAGCCACCCTCGATCCCTGGCCCTCAATGCCAGCATTTCTAAACTACTGGCCTATGAAATGCTGTCATTTAGGCTGGTGGACACACACAGCTTCAAACAGCTCATGTCACTTGCTGTCCCACAGTATGTTGTTCCCAGCCGCCACTACTTCTCTAAGAGAGCCGTGCCTTCCCTGCACAAACAAGTGTCCGATAAAATCAAGTGTGCACTGCGCAACGCCATCTGTGGCAAGGTCCACCTAACCACAGATACGTGGACCAGTAAGCACGGCCAGGGACGCTATATCTCCCTAACTGCACACTGGGTAAATGTAGTGGCAGCTGGGCCCCAGGCGGAGAGCTGTTTGGCGCACGTCCTTCCGCCGCCAAGGATCGCAGGGCAACATTCTTTGCCTCCTATCTCCTCCTCCTCCTACTCAGCTTCCTCCTCCTCTTCTTCCACCTGCTCATCCAGTCAGCCACACACCTTCACCACCAACTTCAGCACGGGGTAAACGTCAGCAGGCCATTCTGAAACTCATATGTTTGGGGGACAGGCCCCACACCGCACAGGAGTTGTGGCGGGGTATAAAACAACAGACCGACGAGTGGTTGCTGCCGGTGAGCCTCAAGCCCGGCCTGGTGGTGTGCGATAATGGGCGAAATCTCGTTGCAGCTCTGGGACTAGCCGGTTTGACGCACATCCCTTGCCTGGCGCATGTGCTGAATTTGGTGGTGCAGAAGTTCATTCGCAACTACCCCGACATGTCAGAGCTGCTGCATAAAGTGCGGGCCGTCTGTTCGCGCTTCCGGCGTTCACACCCTGCCGCTGCTCGCCTGTCTGCGCTACAGCATAACTTCCGCCTTCCCGCTCACCGCCTCATATGCGACGTACCCACCAGGTGGAACTCCACCTTACATATGCTGGACAGACTGTGCGAGCAGCAGCAGGCCATAGTGGAGTTTCAGCTGCAGCACGCACGGGTCAGTCGCACTTTGGATCAGACACACTTCATCACCAATGACTGGGCCTCCATGCAAGACCTGTGTGCCCTGTTGCGCTGTTTCGAGTACTCCACCAACATGGCCAGTGGCGATGACGCCGTTATCAGCGTTACAATACCACTTCTATGTCTCCTTGAGAAAACACTTAGGGCGATGATGGAAGAGGAGGTGGCCCAGGAAGAAGAGGAGGAAGAGGGGTCATTTTTAGCACTTTCAGGCCAGTCTCTTCGAAGTGACTCAGAGGGAGGTTTTTTGCAACACCAGAGGCCAGGTACAAATGTGGCCAGACAGGGCCCACTACTGGAGGACGAGGAGGACGAGGATGAGGTGGAGGAGGATGAGAATGAAGCATGTTCACAGCGGGGTGGCACCCAACGCTAATCGGGCCCATCACTGGTGCGTGGCTGGGGGGAAACACAGGACGATGACGATACGCCTCCCACAGAGGACAGCTTGTCCTTAACTCTGGGAAGCCTGCCACACATGAGCGACTACATGCTGCAGTGCCTGCGCAACGACAGCAGAGTTGCCCACATTTTAACGTGTGCGGACTACTGGGTTGACACCCTGCTGGATCCCCGGTACAAAGACAATGTGCCCACCTTACTTCCTACACTGGAGCGTGATAGGAAGATGCGCGAGTACAAGCACACGTTGGTAGACGCGCTACTGAGAGCATTCCCAAATGTCACAGGGGAACCAGTGGAAGCCCAAGGCGAAGGCAGAGGAGGAGCAAGAGGTCGCCAACGCAGCTGTGTCACGCCCAGCTCCTCTGAGGGCAGGGTTAGCATGGCAGAGATGTGGAAAAGTTTTGTCAACACGCCACAGCTAAGTGCACCACCACCTGATACGGAACGTGTTAGCAGGAGGCAACATTTCACTAACATGGTGGAACAGTACCTGTGCACACCCCTCCACGTACTGACTGATGGTTCGGCGCCATTCAACTTCTGGGTCTCCAAATTGTCCACGTGGCCAGAGCTAGCCTTTTATGCCTTGGAGGTGCTGGCCTGCCCGGCGGCCAGCGTTTTGTCTGAACGTGTATTCAGCACGGCAGGGGGCGTCATTACAGACAAACGCAGCCGCCTGTCTACAGCCAATGTGGACAAGCTGACGTTCATAAAAATGAACCAGGCATGGATCCCACAGGACCTGTCCATCCCTTGTGCAGATTAGATATTAACTACCTCCCCTTAACAATATATTATTCTACTCCAGGGCACTTCCTCATTCAATACTATATTTAATTTCATTTTACCATTATATTGCGGGGCAACCCAAAGTTGAATGAACATCTCCTCTGTCTGGGTTCCGGGGCCTAAATGTGTGACAGTGGCCTGTTCCAGTGGTGGGTGACGTGAAGCCTGATTCTCTGCTATGACATGAAGACTGATTCTGCGCTGACATAAGGCCAGATTCTCTGTTACGGGACCTCTCTCCTCTGCCTGGGTGCCTGGGCCTAAATGTGTGACAGTGGCCTGTTCCAATGGTGGGTGACGTGATGCCTGATTCTCTGCTATGACATGAAGACAGATTCTGTGCTGACATAAGGCCAGATTCTCTGTTACAGGACCTCTCTCCTCTGTCTGGGTGCCGGGGCCTAAATGTGTGACAGTGGCCTGTTCTAGTGGTGGGTGACATGAAGCCTGATTCTCTGCTATGACATGAAGACTGATTCTGCGCTGACATAAGGCCAGATTCTCTGTTACGGGACCTCTCTCCTCTGCCTGGGTGCCTAGGCCTAAATGTGTGACAGTGGCCTGTTCCAGTGGTGGGTGACGTGATGCCTGATTCTCTGCTATGACATGAAGACAGATTCTGTACTGACATAAGGCCAGATTCTCTGTTACAGGACCTCTCTCCTCTGTCTGGGTGCCGGGGCCTAAATGTGTGACAGTGGCCTGTTCCAGTGGTGGGTGAAGTGAAGCCTGATTCTCTGCTATGACATGAAGACTGATTCTGCGCTGACATAAGGTCAGATTCTCTGTTACGAGACCTCTCTCCTCTGCCTGGGTGCCTGGGCCTAAATGTGTGACAGTGGCCTGTTCCAGTGGTGGGTGACGTGAAGCCTGATTCTCTGCTATGACATGAAGACTTATTCTGTGCTGACATAAGGCCAGATTCTCTGTTACGGGACCTCTCTCCTCTGCCTGGGTGCCTGGGCCTAAATGTGTGACAGTGGCCTGTTCCAGTGGTGGGTGACGTGAAGCCTGATTCTCTGCTATGACATGAAGACTGATTCTGTGCTGACATGAAGCCTGATTCTGTGCTGACATGAAGCCAGATTCTTTGCTATGGCATGAAGAGACTGATTCTCTGCTGACGTGAAGCCAGATTCTCTGCTATGGGACCTCTGTCCAATTGATATTGGGTCATTTTTATTTTTTAAATTTTTATTTTAATTCATTTCCCTATCCACATTTGTTTGCAGGGGATTTACCTACATGTTGCTGCCTTTTGCAGCCCTCTAGCTCTTTCCTGGGCTGTTTTACAGCCTTTTTAGTGCCCAAAAGTTTGGGTCCCCATTGACTTCAATGGGGTTCGGGTTCGGGACGAAGTTCGGGTCGGGTTCGGATCCCGAACCCGAACATTTCCGGGAAGTTCGGCCGAACTTCTCGAACCCGAACATCCAGGTGTTCGCTCAACTCTACTTATGACCGGTTGTGTTAGTGCGCCCTCTAAGGTCCACACGCTCGACGTAAAGTTCAGCGTTTCTTCTCTTCTACCGTTACCCGAGTGGCAGGGTGGCTCCTGCCCAAGGTGATCGACGAATCTAGGCTGCACCAACCGTTGCAATTCTCTTCTTTTGGCCTTCATTGTGGTTGCGCCCAATTGGTGCAACCGCAATAGGTGAGCAAACCATCTCTTATAGTATAATTTTTTACTGAACATACTCACCCTATGAGCGCCTTTCTCTATCCTATTCGCCACCATTTGCTGTATGACCCTGAGGTACTCAGGTTAAGAGTTTAAATAACTCTGAGATACGGCGGCTCTAGGTATCACTCTCTGGTGAATCCAACATACAACATAAAGATACGCCGATGGAATACAGTCAACATCGCCTCTCTGAACGCCAGAAACTAACACACATCTGGACGGCAAAGGAGGCAAACACTCTTAGTCGAAATGGATCTGAAAACGATACGTCTTTGCAACAAGCTATTGGAACAAAAGAACTAGCAAATCTCTTTTTTAAACTTGAATCCTCTCTTGAAGAAGAGATCCAACACCATCTGGACCTGATGTTACTCAGGACTTATCTTAGAGAATCTCTAGTTCCTCGTGGCCTACGATGGAAATTAGAGAGTCCCTTTAAAAATGACCCCGACTTCACTCGGGAGTGGGACAATTATATGCTGAATTGTGCCAGGGGTCTGATGGAACTCCTCTGTAACAAACGTGAATCTTTATGTCAACAGTTGAAAGAACAAATACAGCAACAAAGTAGTTATCTAACTACCTTCAATACACATACGGAATACACAAAGTTTGACAGACTCATCACAGGCCGACTACTTCAATTAGAGCGAGAAATCATAAACAAAAAAACTAGCAAACTCTCTAGGGACAGATCAGACTTCTTGAATGACAATATCAAATTCTGTTCTAAAAACAAGACAGGCCCCAGAAACACAAACAATCACACCAATAGAAACATAAGCAAGAACACAAACAGCATCCTAACAACTCCAGAGAGACAATCACAAGCGGTCTCCGCATCTGGGAGCACCAATACCCATACATCTCAGGCGGTACCATTCACTCACAACATCCGGACGTACACAAGATACCGCAGCAAACACTCCAAATACCAACCGGACAAGCGTCTACCCAAGGGGGTCCCGCCCTCTCATACTCACCATCACCCCAGTACAGCACAGACACACAATACACCTCACCCCTCCCGTGTGCATCAACAACAACAATCTAGCACACATAGATACCCACCGACATCTGCACCCACCGTTAATAAGACAGCCACATCACTCAAGACTCCCACCGTTAATAAGACAGCCAGATCACCCAAGACTTCCCAGTCCATTCGTACCTTGCCCTTATCTGATCTACCTGTTTGGTTCACCCCCCATCCATTCCGCCATTACGTGCATCCTGTCTTCCCTTAAGCCCCACCTTGGATCTCTCCCAAGGCTGTCCCCTCAATCTGCCTCCCACGTCATTCCCATCACTATCCACATCACTGAACCCGAAGGAGACTGAACTATCTCTTTTGGAAGACTCTCTTATCACTCTGCATAATACAAGCTACTCAGACGATATACAGACCTCTCCTCATCAGACTGCCAACCGATCGATTTCTTTTTTATCGCTACCCGGGGTATTGACCCCGGAAGCAACGTATGTTCTTAAACAACCATCAGGCAAGACAAGGTTGATACCAGATTTCTTCAAACCAAGGACCAATCTCCCCCCAAAGGGGCTAAAAAGAAAAAATACAGGAGAGGAGGAAGAGGAGGAACACGAACCCGCGGGACCGGAAAAAATAACAAATGCGGAAGAAATGAAACAGAATCCACACAGCCCGAAGAGGAACAAAACCCTCACTACTGTAAAAATATTTAATTTATCTGGTTTTAGCCTCTCTGCATCACAGATGTCAGTTCTCCAGAGGGGCTTGTCCTTTTGTCCTGCAGAAAGGTACAATGAATTTGACCTTTTTGTGGACCTCAATACATTCATTAGGAACGTCACACTTCAAAAGCATTTCGCCATTCAATCCAAACTACCCAAGACAAATAAAGAAGAGGAAACCCCGGTAAATAAAGGAGTAAAAAATACCCCTCACACTGACTTGAAACCTAAATCCACGTTTAATCCCACATACCACAGAGGAAACCACATTAACACCTTCTATTCCCTGGTTTCTAAAGAGTCAAGAGATATTAACAAAACCATTAAGGTCAAGAACAACCTATCCAAAGAGGAAAAAGATGCACTAAAGGAACTGAACAATAATGACCTTCTTGTGATTAGGAGTGCGGACAAGGGAGGCGGAATAGTTCTACAAAATAAGAATGATTATATAATGGAAGCAAACAAGATACTGAACGATCCTCTATATTATGAACTCCTCTCATATAATCCAGTTACAGAAGACCAAAAGAAGTTGAATACCTTGCTGAAACAGGCCGAAGAGAACAAAATTATTACCAAAAAAGAAAAGGAGTACATAATGGTTGAACATCCAAACACGGCACTGTTTTACCACCTACCGAAGATTCATAAAAACACTAGGAATCCTACAAGTAGACCGATCATTTCGGGAATAAACTCTCTCACCAGTAATCTCTCCCATCATGTAGACTTATTTCTGCAAAGACATGTTACAAATCTCCCTTCTTACTTGAGAGATTCCACACAACTAATTAGTTCCCTTAAAAATATCATTTGGGAACCCCAATATAGTTGGCTAACTTTGGATGTTGCAGCCCTCTTTACGAATATTCCACATGTAGCGGGCATTGAAACTGCAAAACACTTTTTAGAAATGGATGACCGTCTCTCCGGTAAGCACAAGGAATTCAAACTGGATGCGATTCATTTTATCCTTACACATAATACCTTTACTTTTGAGGGAAAGATCTACAGGCAACGAAACGGGACAGCAATGGGGACACGCTTCGCGCAGAGCTTCGCCAACTTATACTTGGGCTGCTTCGAAGATGAATTTATTTATTCCGGTCACAATTGGAGGAACAATATCAGTTTCTACAAGCGGTATATTGATGACCTCATTGTGATTTGGAACGGCCCCAAGGAAGAAGCTCAGGCATTTGTCACCTATCTTAATACAAACAGATGGAACCTTTCATTTACCTCCAACCTGACAACCACGTCCATTGAATATCTAGACTTGATCCTTTATTCAGATGACAAGACCATCAAGTCCAAGACGTATTTCAAAAGGGTTGATGGAAATAGCTACCTTGACTATAGGAGCGCCCACTATAAGAAGTGGAAAAACAATATTCCGTTCAGTCAATTCAAATGCATCAGAAGGAATTGTACGGATGAGGGCGATTTCCTCTCTCAGAGCGGATTATGGTCTAGGTTCACAAAGAAAAAATATCCAGAAAGAATTATACAAAATGCGTTTATGCGGACAAAAAATCAGAGTCAAGAAGAATGCCTGAATATAAAAAAGAAAATTGGGCTGACTGAAACATCCAAAATTGCGGAATATAAGACATCCTTTATCACGACCTTCAACCCTAACCATGAAGCTCTAAGAACCATTTTAACAAAACATTGGCACATCCTGAAAGATGACCCATATCTGAAAGACCTGATACCACCAAAACCCTGCATTACCTTCAGGAGAGCAAAATCTCTGAAGAACATACTCGCACCGAGCAAACTAAAGAAGAAAAAGAACATCAATACAATTTCAGCCGGTCTAACATGTCAGCTGAAATTTAAAGGCAGCTACAAATGCAATCACAGGTTATGCAAATGCTGAGACAATATTTTAAACCGGGTGCAGTCCTTTAAAAGTAACGTGACGGGAGTGGAACACACGATCAAAAGCCTCATGAACTGCTCATCATCTTATGTCATATATTTGATAGAATGCGAATGTGGGTTACAATATATAGGCCGCACCATCCAGTCACTGAGAGAGAGACTGAATAAACATCGTTGGAATATCTCACGGGGCTACCTCCAACATAGTGTGTCCCGTCATTTTCTCGCTATCCATAACAAAGACCCTTCCAAACTAACAATAACACCTATTGAGACTGTTATGGAAACAGCTTCTGATAGATTCAGGACATTACAGAAGAGAGAGATGTATTGGATATTCAAACTCCAAACCCTGGAACCGTATGGACTAAACGAGTCTCTGGAGAGTAAATGTTTATGACCAGTCCGTTTCCAATTAAGTCATCCCCCATATCCTAGTGCCCCTAATTACACACATCCCCCCGCGCACAACCACATCCCACGTGCACGTTCCGGGCATACCCCTCTGTCCCCTCCCCCTCGCCCCCATCTATCCTTCATTTGTTTCGTATCCCGTCCCTTTCCCTCCCCCCCTCCTCCTCCAACACCCCCGTCATCCATCTGTTTCATACCCCCCTCGACAGCTATGGGTGGAATTTTAGTGGGATTATCAAAATGCCAGCCTGTGGTCCACTTATACCCCTCTCCACACATACCTTGATCAAAACCTAGTCTCCCTCGCAGGAACTTTATTTATCATTTCTCCCCCCCCCCCTCCCCTCCCACTGCTATCAATTGATTCTCCCTCAAGACATCGATCTCACCTATCATCACCCTTGTAATTAACACCTATAACTATCTATTTAGAATCATAGTAACATAGTAACATAGTAACATAGTACATAAGGCCGAAAAAAGACATTTGTCCATCCAGTTCGGCCTGTCATCCTGCAAGTTGATCCAGAGGAAGGCAAAAACCCTGTGAGGTAGAAGCCAATTTTCTCCACTTTAGGGGAATAAAAAATTCCTTCCCGACTCCAATCAGGCAATCAGAATAACTCCCTGGATCAACGACCCCTCTCTAGTAGCTATAGCCTGTAATATTATTACACTCCAGAAATACATCCAGGCCCCTCTTGAATTCCTTTATTGTACTCACCATCACCACCTCCTCAGGCAGAGAGTTCCATAGTCTCACTGCTCTTACCGTAAAGAATCCTTTTCTATGTTTGTGTACAAACCTTCTTTCCTCCAAACGCAGAGGATGTCCCCTCGTCACAGTCACAGTCCTGGGGATAAATACATGATGGGATAGATCTCTGTACTGCCCCCTGATATATTTATACATAGTAATTAGATCTCCCCTCAGTCGTCTTTTTTCTAACGTGAATAACCCTAATTTTGATAATCTTTCAGGGTACTGTAGTTGCCCCATTCCAGTTATTACTTTAGTTGCCCTCCTCTGGACCCTCTCCAGCTCTGCTATGTCTGCCTTGTTCACAGGAGCCCAGAACTGTACACAGTACTCCATGTGTGGTCTGACTAGTGATTTGTAAAGTAGTAGGAATATGTTCTCATCACGGGCATCTATGCCCCTTTTGATGCAACCCATTATCTTATTGGCCTTGGCAGCAGCTGCCTGACACTGTTTTTTGCAGCTTAGTTTGCTGTTTATTAAAATTCCTAGATCCTTTTCCATGTCAGTGTTACCGAGTGTTTTACCATTTAGTATGTATGGGTGACTTGCATTATTCCTTCCCATGTGCATAACTTTACATTTGTCAGTGTTAAACCTCATCTGCCTGCAGTGTCCCAGGGGGTCAGTAGTGTAACTTCAGATACGCTGGGCTTTGTGGTGCAGGGCAACCCACTAACCTGGGACTCACTGTCGTCTTCAATCGGGTCAACACTGGAACAGGCAGGTGATGAATGTCGTGACGCCAGTGCCAATTGAACGGTGGCACACCGTGTAGTGATAGGTGGAATAATTGAGCAATCCTTATATTTGAATAACAGGATAACTTTACTGAACGAATTTGAAGATGGATGAACAGTCAGTAAGTACAGTTCCAGAATTATTCCACACGTTACAATACAGTCATAGCAGTGGTTCAGGCTATTACTCACAGTCGCAAAAGGCTATCTTCAAGACAGGCCTCCTAGGATCAGGGATTTCCTCTTACTCTAAATGCAGCAATACACTTCAGGCAACTATTCTCTCTGCAGGGGTACACTTACTTCCCCCCCTGCTTTGGTTCCTGGCTGTAAGCAATACTCTCAAGGTCCAGACACCCAAATCACGGTGATAACCCTTGAGCAAAGGTTTTGTAGAGGTTTCCTTCTCTCCTGGTGACAGGCTCTATATTTAGAGTACCTCAGGTATACTTGACCTGGAAAACTGAGTGGGAATGATCCTCCACACCAGTGGTGCAATTTCTGCACTAGTTACTGAGTCCTGAATCTCTCAGAACTAACTCTGAACTAGAAACTTCCAACTGACTCCCTAGGCTAGGCCCTGGCCTATTTATACTAAACTGGGGGCTCCCTCTGCTGGCTGGAATATGAATTGCCTGCTACAGGCCTAACTTTCTTAAAGGGAGATACACATTATAATATAGCAGTGTCGGGTAACCTACCCGTATGCTGCACACCCCCAGACTTTAACGTGAGTAAGGCCTCGTACTCACACACACACCTTTCTGAACCGGCATAAAATGTTACATAATTTAAGCATTACATTATAAATATGGTAAATAATTATTTCACACAGAAGATATAACATTTGTAACTTAATGAACAGACGACGCAAGGGAAAGGGGCGTCTTCTTGCTTCTTAGACACGGCCGCTGACCTGGCACAGCGGACTTAAGGTGAACCAGGTTAGTCCATAGTAACACATGTCAAGAATAAGATTTTTTTTCAAAGTCTTTGTACGTGCAACAAATATGTTAGAGAATGCAAAGATATATCACTTTTTCAAATATAAAAGTTCAACATCAGTCCATTTTTCTTGGCTGAAGTATAATAAAGGAACTACACAGGGGTTTCCTGCGGGTGTATAACAGGCAAGGACTCACGTGGAGGAGTCCATTCTTGCGCACAAACGTCAAGCAAGCTATTTCCAGTAGTAACTGTTCGGGAGGAGACACCACCAGCATAATCAAAGTCCCCTAAACGGACTGGCGGACGTCCCCTGTTCATCCGGGTAGACCTTCTCAACACAGGGGTCTCCTCCTCCCTTACATCGAGGTAGAAGAGAGAGAAGCAACAGGAGGGTCTCCATCAGTGAGACCCTGGTCAGGAACAACAGGAACAACAAGATCCCCTATAAGGGGAACTGGATCCGGGGCATTTTGAACCGGCTCTTCTGGAGGTGAAGGCACAGTAGGTGCCGGAGCGGGCACCAACAAATTCAACCATGGTGTCAGGAGCCAATGCATGGGTTCAGTGTCATACATTAGATTACTGACAGCCTGCATAGGATCCTCGGGCTGTATTGATGGCTCTGACACAGGTGATTCAGATTTAGAACTCTCAGCACTGGGTTCTCGCGTCAGGCAGAGCTTTAACCGGTTCCTGTGCACAATTTGGGATCCCCTGCCTTCTCGGGTAATCTCATAAGTGTGGGTCCCAGCATTTGGGATTGCAGTGACAACATAAGGAATCGGCTCCCATTTACGGTCCAGTTTACTTGTACGGCGGTTATTTTTCAACCACACCACAGCTCCTATTGTCAAGGGTTCTGCATGGGCTGCTTGATCATAGTCTCTCTGCTGTCGGTCTCTAGCATAACCCATACGTTCCTGAACAATGGCTTTGGCCGTATTCAATCGCCTTTGGTGCTCAGCAACCCAGTCGGTGTTAGGTAATGGGTTGATGCAATCAGGTACGTGTATGTCCAAGGAGTGATCAGCAGGCAACGTTCCTTGGCGCCCAAACATCAAATAAAAAGGGGTATATCCCGTGGAACAATGAATGGTATGGTTGTACGTGTACATGAGCTGTGGCAACAGACTGGGCCAATCTCCTCTGGTTTCAGGAGGCACGGCCCTCAGAATCTCTATAAAAGTCTGATTCATTTTTTCACACAGCCCGTTACCTTGAGGATGGTAGGCCGTTGTCCGGATCTTCTTGCAGTTGTGTAAGCGGCACAGTTCATGGAACAGATGGGACTCAAAAGCAGGTCCTTGATCGGTGAGGATCTTTTCTGGACATCCGTAGGGCAGGAGGAAGTGTTTCCAGAACAGTTCGGCTGTAGTCTTGGCCGTCTGGTCTCTCACAGGCACCGCTACAACAAACTTAGTGAAGTGGTCAATAATAGTCATGGCATAAGCATACCCTGAATGACTAGGCTCCAACTTCACATGGTCAATGGCGACAAGTTCAAGAGGACGGGTACTTACAATGGGTCGCAGTGGTGCCCTCTGGTCGTGGTGCTCACTTCGTTTTAAGGCACAGGCTATACACTCCCGACACCACCTCTCAATGTCTTCTCTCATGCCCACCCAATAAAACCGCTGGCGGATATTAGCCTCAGTCTTTTGGACCCCAAAATGACCGGATTGATTGTGGTACATCTCCAACACCATACCTGCATCTCGTCGGGGTATGAGAATCTGATGCACTCTTTCGTTGGATACTGGGTCTAGGCTTCTCCGTAGCAATGAGCCCTTTTGTATGAAGAGCTGATGGCGCTGTCTCCACAGTTTGATGAGCTCTGGATCTGCACTCTTACGTCTAATTCTCTCAGGGGCTCTGCCACTAGTAATAAAATCCGACAACTCACCCAGCACTCTACTTTCAGACTGTAATTTCACCCACCTTTCCTCTTTGGGCTCAGGCTTACTGGAGGGTGAAGGGGCTGCGGCTCTGTCATTGGTAGCTCGAGCCTGATCCTGTTGAGCAAACTTGTTATAGAAGGCCGGCATTTCTACATCTTCCCAAGCATCCCGCCCATCATCAGGAGCTGTCTCTGTGGAAAGCCTAGATAAAGCATCAGCATTGTCGTTAGTACGTCCAGCACGGTATTTTACAGAGAAATCATAGTTGGCGAGGCGAGAGGCCCATCTCTACTCCAAGGCCCCCAATTTAGCTGTATTTAGATGCGCCAGAGGGTTATTGTCGGTGAATGCAATGAACGGGGTGGCGGCTAGATAATCTTTGAATTTCTCCGTCACTGCCCACACTAATGCCAGGAACTCTAGTTTGAAGGAACTATAATTCTGATCATTTTTCTCAGCCCCTTTCAGGGAGCGGCTTGCATAAGCTATCACTCTCTCTTTTCCCTCTTGGATCTGAGCCAACACAGCTCCCAGGCCTCGTTTGCTAGCATCGGTATAAAGATGGAAGGGTTTGCTGTAGTCTGGATAACCTAACACAGGAGGCTCGGTCAGTTTCTTTTTTAACATTTGGAACGCTATCTCCCTTTCCTCATTCCACTCGATGGGCACAGGAGTTCTAGGACTTTTCTTGGGTTGCCCCCTCAGGAGTTCCTGGATAGGATCAGCTATTTGAGCAAAATGGGGGATAAAACGCCTATAGTAGCCTGCAAAGCTAAGGAAACTCCTCACCTCTTTGACGGTAGTGGGGACCGGCCAATTACGGACAGCCGCTAGCTTATCCGGGTCAGGCTGCACGCCCTCTGCGCTCACCACATGCCCCAGGTATTTTACTGCAGGTTTGAGCAAGTGACACTTGGATGGCTTTACTTTCAAGCCATATTTGATAAGTATTTCAAATACTTCTGCTAAATGTTTCAGATGGTCCTCATATGTTTTTGAGTATACAATGACATCATCTAGATACAGCAGCACTGTTTCAAAGTTTTTGTGGCCCAAACACCGCTCCATTAGTCTCTGGAAAGTCCCTGGGGCATTACATAGCCCGAACGGCATACAATTGAATTCAAACAGGCCCATGGGAGTGGTGAAAGCAGTCTTTTCCCTATCCTCGGGGGCCATGGGTACCTGCCAGTAGCCACTGGTCAAGTCCAATGTGGAGAAATAAGCAAAGGAGCCCAGAGCAGTTAGTGACTCCTCAATGCGGGGCAGTGGGTATGCATCTTTGTGGGTTATTTGGTTAATTTTTCTATAATCCACACAGAAACGGATACCACCATCCTTTTTCTTTACAAGGACCAGGGGTGCAGCCCACGGGCTACGGCTGTCCCGGATTACATTAGAGTCTATCATCTCTTGAATCATTTCTTTTACAGTCTGATATGAAGTCGGCGGTAAGGGTCTGTATCTCTCCTTGATAGGAGGATGAGAGCCAGTAGGTATGGTGTGTTGTATGGCACTAACCTCTCCATAATCAGTAGCATGTTTACTGAAGGTCTGGTGGTGCTCTTTGACAAGCTGTAGGATCCCCTCTTGTTGATGTTGGGGGGTAGTCTCGTCCCCGACATGGAGCTCTTCTCACCAGGGCACTTGTGGCTGGGTCACCGGCGGACGTCCGCTGACTGCAGCTGGCGGCTTTTCTGTCACTGGAAGACGAATGATGTCTTGGAAGGACACCTGGGAAAGCTGGGCAACAGGGCAATGCTTAGTAAGCGCAACAGGATGATCACTCAGGTTAATCAGACGGACAGGTACTTTACCTTGGGAGACGTTCACCAGGCACTTGGCAGCTCTCACATAAGGGTAGTTCTCCATCTGGATTGGTTCCACCAGGGCTGGATAATCTTGGCCTTGGACTCCCAGGATAGCACGACACCATAAAAGAGTTTGAGAATTAGGAGGCAAAGTCACAGGCTTATTATCACGGATCCTGGCAGTACAAATTTCTCCTTTCCCATTAGCAAACCTCTGCTGAGCACTTAACACGGTAATGGTCTTCTGAATCACCCTCTTGGATGCAGAGGAAGCAGTGGGCAAAGTCTGGTGTAATGCGGCAAGTATTTCAGAATAACAGTTTTTGAAGACATTGGTGCCTAGAATGACAGGATGTCCTCCTCTGTCGCCGGCCTGTACTACTATCACCCCCTGTTGAGGCAAGGTTACCTCTCCCACCTGCAGGGTGGGTTCCCAGTATCCATGAATCTTTACCGGTTTGCCATTGCTGGCGATAATCTCCACCCAGGATTCAGGCGGCTGGGTTAACTGGTTGGTGTCCCAGAATTTTTCAAATGTGGGCAGCTGAATGGTAGTGACCTGGGACCCAGTATCTAATAGGGCTTCAAAGGGGACCCCGTTGATCTCTATATTGATTTTAGGATGGGATCCTACATACCGGGGCATCCAACTTGGATCCTTTGGACCTAATGTTCTAACTCCCGAGGAGCGGTCCTCAGCCTCGAGGGTAGCCCGTTTAACTGCCAGCACGTGGATTCTGTGTGTCCCACCTTTTTACAGTATTTACACACGGGCCGTTTGCGATCTTTGGAACGATCTCTATTACGCCTCCCAGGATCCCTGGGGTGAGTCTCTTGGTATGGAGGTGAGAATGGCTTAGGAGGTGACAGGAACTCTTCCTCTGACATTAGGGGTTTTTCCCATTCTTCTATCTTTCTGCACACTCTCTCTAGACTTTTAGTGAGATGGTTTACCTGTTCCGTCAGCATAGCAATAGTATCGGTAGCTGAAGCTTGAACAGCTTGACCGGCCTCAGCCTGGTTAGTGATAAGCAGTTTTGGCCTGCAGGCTGGTGACTCAGGTGGGGTGCTCAACTCCGTAGATACTGTTGACCCCAGAATTCTTATAGCCAGCTCTTTAAAATCCAGAAAGGTACTGCTAGGGTGCTGGGCTGACAGCATTTTTAATTGAGTCCTTATTTGCTCACTAGACACCCCTGTGATAAATTGTTCCCTCAGGGTCTGGTCCTGATTATCAGCCTCCTTGGGATCTATCTGGATTACAGCCCCTAAAGCCTCCTAAAGTGATAGAGCATAGTCACGGAGGGACTCACCGGACTTCTGTTTCTTGCCAAAGAAGTGCATCTTTATCTCTGAGGCAGTCCTTGTTTCAAAAGTGGCCCTGAGGCGGGTGAATATTTGCTCTAGAATACTCCGCTCAGCAGCAGGCCAGGATAATACCTCTCTGCGGGCAGCTCCCTCCAGTTGCGCTAGCAGGATTTCCATCTGCTGTTCGGCATTTATGGTGTACAGTTTGAATAATGCCAGCAACTTCTCTTTAAAGTCTCTTAAGGTATGGGCCTCCCCTTTATAGCGGGGAAACCATGGGGCCCCAAAATAGTACGGCATAGTAAAGGGCATCATGCTGGGGACTATAGGATGGTTGGAAGCCGCAAGCTCCCCTGGAGCCGGCTGCTCGGGAACTCCCGGCTCGGACATGTTAGTTTATTAAGATGTGGCCGCTGGCGACTAAAGGGGCCGGTACAATCCCCTTCCCTCCGGTTACAAGTCCTTACCGGTATCGCCGGGGTTGCGCAGGCCAAGTCCCGCGAGACTCCGGACGTCCTGTGTACGCGGTGACGTTGCTGACGTAGACAAAGCAGAGCCGCGGCGGTGCGATGATGAAGAGGGGCGGGGTTCTCTGCGTCTTTGAAGGGATCCGCCCACGAAGGTCCTCAGCAGCGCGGGAAACTTTACTCCATGCGGCCGGCGGCCATCTTGGTCACCATTCCCTGACAGCAAGCAGGGGCGTTGAAAAGTTAATAAATTGTAATCCACAAACACGATTTTCTCTCCCTGGGGGTAGCGCAACACAGCACAGCGCCTCCAATTCCTCCCAGGCACAATTGTAATCCACAGACTTGGAAATAAAAGGTACAGTCCTTGCAATACGGTGGTGGAATAGTTAAAGCACACAGTTCACACTTCTCTGCACTCCAGAAGCATGCGATCCTGTTCGTGACGCCAAAAAGAGCGATGCAGTGTCCCAGGGGGTCAGTAGTGTAACTTCAGATACGCTGGGCTTTGTGGTGCAGGGCAACCCACTAACCTGGGACTCACTGTCGTCTTCAATCGGGTCAACACTGGAACAGGCAGGTGATGAATGTCGTGACGCCAGTGCCAATTGAACGGTGGCACATCGTGTAGTGATAGGTGGAATAATTGAGCAATCCTTATATTTGAATAACAGGATAACTTTACTGAACGAATTTGAAGATGGATGAACAGTCAGTAAGTACAGTTCCAGAATTATTCCACACGTTACAATACAGTCACAGCAGTGGTTCAGGCTATTACTCAGTCACAAAAGACTATCTTCAAGACAGGCCTCCTAGGATCAGGGATTTCCTCTTACTCTAAATGCAGCAATACACTTCAGGCAACTATTCTCTCTGCAGGGGTACTGTCACTACCAGAGCTTTGGGACGTTCTCACAGCTCTGTTTCTCCACCCGTGTGATGATGTCACTACTAGAGCTGGGAGGAGTTCTCACTACTCTGTTTACTTTTGGTTTCTTTCACCACAGCTGTCCTTCATGTGTTTGATTTTCCTCTCTTTATATCACCCCTCCTCCTATGATAGGATGTGGATTATAGTTCTCACTTCAGTTGTAGCTCTTGCTTTAGTTTCTTCACTTGTAGCTATCAGTTCACTGGACCTGTGTTCTGCTGCAGCTAGCACTCCGGATATTGCCAGCCTGTCCTTGGATCCGTCTTCTCTGCGGCTGCAACACCGTCAGCTAAGTGTGCAGACATTGTTGTGTTCCTGTTTATTTTCTGACTGGATCTGAGGTGGCCACGGTTCCCTCCATATACTGAGTAGGGCACTGGTGGCCGTGCCCCTTCCACTATTGTAGGGGTTACAGTGGTCATTAGTCTTAGGCACGTGGGCATGCCTCTTTCCGCCATTTGGATCCGGGCATGTGCTTTAGCAGAATAGGGAGAGCGTTGAGGGTCGGACAGGGGTCACCCGTTATCCTCCCTAGTTCTGGGTCCAGTCAGTAGCTCTGTACTGTGTATTACTATTGTTGCCCACATACAGCCGTGACATTATAATCCACCAAAACCGTCCTTTTTTGACATGGATCCGCTTTCTGGCCTGGTTGACCGCATGCAGGGTCTTTCTTTGGAAGTAGCGGATCTCCGTCAATCTATGACTCAGCTTCAAGCATTGGGCCCTGCTCCGGCTCATGGAGTCTGTTGCGAGCCAAAGGTCTCACTTCCGGAGACGTTCTCCGGGGGCAGTGAGAATTTTGTTCGTTTCAGAGAGGCATGCAAACTCCATTTTTGCTTGTGTCCTCACTCTTCTGGTAATCAAGAGCAGAGGGTGAGGATTGTCATCTCCCTGCTCAGTGGTAATGCTCAGACTTGGGCTTTTTCGCTGCCATCAGGGGATCCCTCCCTTCGATCCGTGGAGGGATTTTTTGTGGCCCTGGGGCAGATTTATGATGACCCGGATCGTGTTGCTCTGGCCGAATCTAACCTACGTGTTTTATGCCAGAACAAACGGTCTGCGGAGCTTTATTGTTCTGAATTTCGGAGATGGGCAGCTGATTCGGGTTGGAATGATGCTGCACTCCGGAGTCAGTTCTGTCATGGTCTCTCGGAGAGATTAAAAGATGCGTTTGCTTTCCATGAGAGACCAACGTCCTTAGAGTCTGCCATGTCATTGGCGGTACGCCTTGACAGGCGTCTAAGAGAAAGAAATGAGACCTCTCTGTCCAGCCATTGTCAGTCTAGGGGCAGTGGTGCGGACTCATTCAGTGTGCAGGGGCCTCATCCTGTCTCGCTCCCCTCTGAGGAGGAGCCCATGCAGCTAGCTCGACTTGCCCCTGATAAAAGAGGATTTAGTCCTCAGAGTATGGTCTGTTTTTGTTGTGGGGGCATAGGTCATTTGGCAAATGTTTGTCCATCTAGGAGATTCTTGAACCGTACTAAGAGCGATAATAAGAGAAAAATCTCAAAAGGTAAATCATCAAGTTCTGCTTCAACTGCTACTTTGGGCAAAGTTGATGTAGGATTTGATGCTTTTCCTCTGACCTGCAGTTCCCGTTTTCTCCTGTCTGCCAGGGTGGCGCTAGAGAGCAAAGTCATTTCTTGTGAGATTTTTGTCGATAGTGGAGCGGCCGTCAATCTTATTGACACTCAATTTGTAGCCATGCATGGTTTTCAGGTTTGCACATTAGATAAAGATCTACCTGTTTTTGCTATTGACTCTGCTCCACTCTCACAGAGATCTCTGAAAGGCATTGTTCACAATATCCGGCTAGCTGTAGGTGACACTCATGTGGAGGATATATCTTGTTTTGTCCTTAACGGATTGCCGTCTCCTCTAGTTTTGGGGTTACCCTGGCTCACTAGACATAACCCCACTATTGATTGGCAAGGAAGGCAAATAAATGAGTGGAGTGACTTTTGTAGAGAGAATTGTCTCACAGCGACTTTTGCAGAGGTGTCTACTAAAACGGTGCCATCATTTCTCTCTGATTTCTCGGACGTGTTTTCCGAGAGCGGTGTTCAGGAGCTACCTCCTCACCGGGAGTTTGACTGTCCCATTAACCTCATTCCCGGCGCCAAGCTGCCAAAAGCACGCCTCTACAATCTCTCACAACCGGAAAGAATCGCTATGCGAACTTACATCTCCGAGAGTCTCGAAAAGGGGCATATTCGTCCCTCAAAGTCACCTGTGGCCGCGGGTTTTTTTTTTGTTAAAAAGAAAGATGGCTCTCTGAGACCTTGCCTAGATTTTAGGGAGCTGAACCGTATCACGATTCGCGATCCCTATCCCCTTCCTCTGATCCCGGACCTCTTCAATCAAATTGTTGGGGCCAAGGTGTTTTCCAAATTGGATTTGAGAGGCGCGTACAACCTGGTCAGGGTCAGAGAGGGGGATGAATGGAAAACGGCCTTTAATACCCCTGACGGGCATTTCGAGAATCTCGTTATGCCTTTCGGCCTGATGAATGCTCCGGCCGTCTTTCAGCATTTTGTTAATAGTATTTTCTATCATTTAATGGGGAAATTTGTATTGGTGTATCTTGATGATATTTTGATTTTTTCCCCTGATGTTCAGACCCATCAGGATCATCTTTTTCAGGTTCTGCAGATTCTGCGGGAAAATAAATTGTACGCCAAGCTGGAGAAATGTCTTTTTATGGTATCGGAGATTCAATTTCTGGGTTTTCTCCTCTCTGCTTCTGGTTTTCGCATGGATCCCGAGAAGGTCCGTGCTGTACTTGAGTGGGAGCTTCCTGAGAATCAGAAGGCATTGATGCGCTTTCTGGGTTTTGCGAACTATTACAGAAAGTTCATTTTGAATTATTCCTCTGTTGTCAAACCCCTCACTGACATGACAAAAAAGGGGGCGGATTTTTCCTCTTGGTCGGAGGAGGCGCTTGCAGCCTTTTCTAAGATTAAAGAGAATTTTGCGTCTGCTCCCGTCTTGGTGCATCCCGATGTTTCCTTACCTTTTATTGTTGAGGTGGATGCTTCCGAGGTGGGTGTGGGTGCGATTTTGTCCCAGGGCCCTTCCCCTGCCAAGTGGCGACCCTGTGCCTTTTTCTCTAAAAAACTCTCCCCGGCAGAGAGAAACTATGATGTGGGTGATAGGGAGTTGTTGGCCATCAAGTTGGCTTTCGAGGAATGGCGCCATTGGTTGGAGGGGGCCAGGCACCCTATCACCGTTTTTACCGACCATAAGAATCTGGCATACTTGGAGTCGGCCAGGCGTATGAATCCGAGACAGGCCAGATGGTCTCTGTTCTTCTCCAGATTCAATTTTGTTGTTACATTCCGACCTGGGATAAAAAATGTGAAGGCTGATGCTCTCTCTCGCTGTTTTCCGGGAGGAGGAAACTCCGAGGACCCGGGTCCCATTTTGGCGGAGGGGGTAGTTGTTTCTGCTCTATATTCCGATTTGGAGGCCGAGGTCCAGGCTGCCCAGACTGAGACACCTGCCCGTTGTCCTTCTGGGAAGTTGTTCGTGCCTCCTGAGCTACGTCACAAACTCTTTAAGGAGCATCATGATACGGTTCTTGCTGGTCACCCCGGGAGTAGAGCCACGGTGGATCTCATTGCTCGGAGATTTTGGTGGCCGGCTCTTCGTAAGTCGGTGGAGGGTTTTGTGGCTGCTTGTGAGACGTGCGCTCGCGCTAAGGTCCCTCGTTCACGGCCTTCAGGTTCCCTTCTCCCGTTACCCATTCCTTCCCGTCCTTGGACACACCTGTCCATGGACTTTATCACGGATCTTCCTCGTTCCTCGGGGAAGTCGGTGATCCTGGTGGTGGTGGACCGTTTTAGCAAGATGGCTCATTTCGTACCTTTCCCTGGTTTACCTAATGCTAAAACGTTGGCGCAAGCTTTTGTCGACCATATTGTTAAATTGCACGGCATTCCCTCTGATATTGTTTCCGATAGAGGCACGCAGTTTGTGTCCAGGTTCTGGAAGGCTTTCTGTTCTCGCCTGGGGGTTCGGCTGTCCTTCTCTTCTGCTTTTCATCCGCAGTCGAATGGTCAGACTGAGCGCCTCAATCAGAATCTAGAGACATATTTGCGCTGTTTTGTTTCAGAGAACCAGGAGGATTGGTGTTCATTTCTCCCTCTTGCTGAGTTTGCTCTGAACAACCGTCGTCAGGAATCTTCTGATAAGTCACCATTCTTTGGTGCATATGGGTTCCATCCACAGTTTGGGACATTCTCGGGAGGGGCTCTTTCTGGTTTACCTGAGGAGGAGAGATTTTCCTCGTCTTTGTCTACCATTTGGCAAAAGATTCAGAGTAATCTTAAAAAGATGAGTGAGAGGTATAAGCGCGTGGCTGATAAGAGACGTGTGCCTGGTCCGGACCTGAATGTGGGTGATCTGGTGTGGTTGTCTACTAGAAACATTAAGTTGAAGGTTCCCTCCTAGAAATTGGGTCCCAAGTTTATTGGGCCTTATAAAATCTTGTCAGTCATCAATCCTGTTGCCTTCCGTCTTGATCTTCCACGGGTTTGGAAGATACATAATGTATTTCACAGATCTCTCTTAAAACCATATGTCCAGCCCACGGTACCCTCCTCTTTGCCTCCTCCTCCGATTTTGGTTGATGGCAATCTGGAGTTTGAGGTTTCCAGAATTGTGGACTCTCGCATGGTCCGCGGTTCTCTTCAGTACCTCGTTCATTGGAAGGGTTATGGTCCTGAGGAGAGGATGTGGGTTCCGGTGTCGGACATTAAAGCCACTCGCCTCATCAGGGCATTTCATAGGGCTCATCCTGAGAAGGTGGGTCCTGGGTGTCCGGAGTCCACCCGTAGAGGGGGGGGTACTGTCACTACCAGAGCTTTGGGACGTTCTCACAGCTCTGTTTCTCCACCCGTGTGATGATGTCACTACTAGAGCTGGGAGGAGTTCTCACTACTCTGTTTACTTTTGGTTTCTTTCACCACAGCTGTCCTTCATGTGTTTGATTTTCCTCTCTTTATATCACCCCTCCTCCTATGATAGGATGTGGATTATAGTTCTCACTTCAGTTGTAGCTCTTGCTTTAGTTTCTTCACTTGTAGCTATCAGTTCACTGGACCTGTGTTCTGCTGCAGCTAGCACTCCGGATATTGCCAGCCTGTCCTTGGATCCGTCTTCTCTGCGGCTGCAACACCGTCAGCTAAGTGTGCAGACATTGTTGTGTTCCTGTTTATTTTCTGACTGGATCTGAGGTGGCCACGGTTCCCTCCATATACTGAGTAGGGCACTGGTGGCCGTGCCCCTTCCACTATTGTAGGGGTTACAGTGGTCATTAGTCTTAGGCACGTGGGCATGCCTCTTTCCGCCATTTGGATCCGGGCATGTGCTTTAGCAGAATAGGGAGAGCGTTGAGGGTCGGACAGGGGTCACCCGTTATCCTCCCTAGTTCTGGGTCCAGTCAGTAGCTCTGTACTGTGTATTACTATTGTTGCCCACATACAGCCGTGACAGGTACACTTACTTCCCCCCCTGCTTTGGTTCCTGGCTGTAGGCAATACTCTCAAGGTCCAGACACCCAAATCACGGTGATAACCCTTGAGCAAAGGTTTTGTAGAGGTTTCCTTCTCTCCTGGTGACAGGCTCTATATTTAGAGTACCTCAGGTATACTTGACCTGGAAAACTGAGTGGGAATGATCCTCCACACCAGTGGTGCAATTTCTGCACTAGTTACTGAGTCCTGAATCTCTCAGAACTAACTCTGAACTAGAAACTTCCAACTGACTCCCTAAGCTAGGCCCTGGCCTGTTTATACTAAACTGGGGGCTCCCTCTGCTGGCTGGAATATGAATTGCCTGCTACAGGCCTAACTTTCTTAAAGGGAGATACACATTATAATATAGCAGTGTCGGGTAACCTACCCGTATGCTGCATGCCCCTTATCTGCCCAAGCCTCCAATCTATCCAGATCCCTCTGTAGTAGTATACAGTCCTCTTCAGTGTTAATTACTTTACACAGTTTAGTGTCATCTGTGAAAATTGATATTTTACTATGCAAGCCTTCTACAAGATCATTAATAAATATATTGAAGAGAATAGGGCCCAATACTGACCCCTGAGGTACTCCACTAGTGACAGTGACCCAATCTGAGTATCTACCGTTGATAACCACCCTCTGTTTTCTATCATTGAGCCAGTTACTTACCCACTTACAGACGTTTTCTCCGAGTCCGAGCATTCTCATTTTATATACTAACCTTTTATGCGATACAGTGTCAAATGCTTTGGAGAAGTCCAGATACACGACATCCATTGATTCGCCGCTGTCAAGTCTAGAACTTACCTCCTCATAGAAACTGATTAAATTAGTTTGACATGACCGATGGAAAATATAATTGGCAATTGCCATCTTTGGATCCAGTCCCGTACACGCTGATCTCAGCTCCGCTCTGTTATCAGCGCTACTTGTTTCCGATCCCCGTTCCTGTCCAGCCCTCTCCCTTCCACCACTTCGTGCACCGTTCGTAACCCCGCCCCTCCACGGACGCTCCTCCAATGAGCATAGTTAGGCCCTCCCACATACTCCTTTTAACCTGTAGCAGTGCGCGCGCTGCACAGGTCAGCGTCTTCCTCGTGTCACTTGGATTCAGCCGCAGCGTCCGCTCTGCTGATCCGACCCAGGTAAGACATACCCCGGCATCGGAGTCCCTCCTCATCAACCAGCAGCAACATCCCCAAGCCCCATTATGGATTTACTCACTCACCATATTCTATTTAAAAGCATATGATATACCACCAGCCACTGATTGCTGGCTCATATGCTCACCTCTAAGGATATTTTGTATATGTCCATTTATTTACATCCCTCTAGTCCCTTGCCCAGTTGGTAACAACACCTATATATATGTTTATTTTCTCTTTTTCTCTTTTCCTAATGAAGAAATACAATTTTTGGTGTCTTTCTCAGCTGAGATAACAGTATATTATATAGTATGGCCTCTTCTAGGGTTTGTGTCCATTTCTGGTACAACATAGTGGTTTTTACCCCAGCAGATGATAATTTTATAGCATTGACCTTTTAGGTCACAATCCTCTATGTATATGCGGTATTGGTTATTCTATTAATTTTATATATATGTATTTTCTTTGGCTTTTTTATGTCACAATTCTCCATGTATATGCGATATTCGTTATCCTATGAATTTTATATGTATTTTTATATATATATATATATATATATATAGTTTTTTATTAATTTTTTCTCATATATATGCATTTTTTTTTTCATTATTATCTATTAATTTTTATTTTTATCTTTATATCTATTTATATATATATATGTATTTATATTCATATATATTTTCATATAATTTTCTATATTTATTATTATACAATTGTATTACACATCTCTTTATATGGATAGGAACACATGTATTGTGTTTTTCCACATGTGTGTCCATTTTTCTTTTTATTAATCCTCCTTTCAGATTTGATAAAGGGGTTTCAAGTACCCCGAAACGCGTTGTCTATGAATAAAATGGAAAATTGCTGAAACCTAAATATTGCTTATGACCGGTTGTGTTAGTGCGCCCTCTAAGGTCCACACGCTCGACGTAAAGTTCAGCGTTTCTTCTCTTCTACACACACCCCAACACAGTTCACCAGGATCGCTCAGACAGTAACGTAGTTATCTCCACCACTGGATCAACTCCATACATAACAGTGCTAATTGGTCTTTTAACACTCCCATGGCTTCTCTAAAATTGATCTCGTTTAACGCCAGGGGCCTCAACTCCACTATTAAATGCTCACAAATACTACACGACCTTAGGAAAGCGAGAGCAGACATCATCTTCCTTCAGGAAACCCACTTCCTGAAAGAGAAATCTCCTACTTTCCATAAACACTACTACGACAAATGGTTTTATTCCCATACCCCTAACAAAAACTCTAGAGGAGTCTCAATAACATTTGCATAACACATCTTCTTTGATCTTACAGACTCATATATAGACTCAGAGGGTAGAATAGTAGTCCTCATTGGGAAACTAGAAGGATCCTTAGTCACTTTAGCAAATCTTTACGCGCCAAACACCCAACAGGCTTCCTGGCTTCGCACCTCACTGGCACTCTTAGATAGTCTCAAACAAGGTGATCTAATTGTAGGAGGACACCTTAACGTAGACCTAGAACCCCTCATTGACACTACCTCAGGGAAATCGCCACTCTCATACAAAACCCTTAGAGATATTAAAAAGTCATTACAATTTCTCTCACTAACAGACACACACCGTTTCTTCAACCCTCAGGAAGTCAGGAAGAGACTATACACTATACTCAGCCCCTCACAATTCCTACCATAGAATAAACTATTTTTTCACTTAATATGGTACAATCCTCAACAATTAACTCAAGTATTCACTCAGATCACTCTCCAATAAAACTGATTTCCAAACTGCAGACTCCCATAACCACCAAACCACCTTGGCGTCTCAATGAAACATTACTCTCCATTCCTCATGCTCACACTAAAATAAATGACCGTCTAGACCTCTTCTTCAAACAAAATCGAAGTGACAAGATCTCTGTTCCCATGACATGGGAGGCCCATAAGGCCACGATACGGGGATAATTTATATCCCTAGGCTCATACTATAAAAAGCATAGAGATCCAAAGATCTCAAAATAACAAAAGGAGATTGAGGAACTCGAACAAACCCATAAACAATCTCTTATATCCTCTCATCTCCAACAACTAACACTTGCTCGCTTGCAACTTAGAGACATACTCAACAAAAATTCAGCAAAAATTTACATGTCTGTCAAGCATTCCTTTTATTCTCATGGCGACAAATCATCTTAACTTATGATGTCTCTCATCAAAAGAAGAAAACCCAGAACCCAAATCCTAGAAATTAAAACAAGATCTGGTGAGGTAACATCTGATAGCTCACAAATAGAAAAGGAATTCATAGCCTTTTATACCTCGCGAGTCGCTATACCAACTTAATTCACACACACCAAGAAATGAGACACAGGATAAGTCTAAACATATAGACCAGTTCCTTTCCCATATCACATTACCTACTCTCCCACCCTCAGTTCACACTGATCTGGTCAAGCCTTTTACTCAAGAGGAGGTCCAGTCCACCCTGAAAAGATGCCCTAAATACAAGGCCCCAGGCCCAGACGGCCCTCCATGCGCTTATTACACTTCCTTCTCCACTGTCCTACTCCCACAGCTGACAGACACTTGTAATGCATACCTACGGGGATCCCATATTTCAAAGCAAGCATTAGAAGCATATATCAAACTGATTCACAAAGAAGGGAAAGACCCAAAACAATGCGGTAGCTATAGACCAATCTCGCTACTGAACTTAGATCTTAAGCTATACGCTAGCCTGTTAGCCAACAGGATGAAACCCCAAATCCCACATCTGGTTTCTGCGGAACAAGTGGGCTTCGTAACCGGGAGGGAAGGGAAAGATAACTCAATGAGAGTTCTGTCCTTACTACAACTAGCCACTCACAAAAAGATGCCTCTAATCATGCTGGGGACTGATGCGGAGAAGGCGTTTGATAGGGTGGAGTGGACCTACATGAGACAAGTGCTTATATATTTCAGCTTCCCCCCATCTTTCACAAGTGCAATTTTTGCAATGTACTCATACCCTACGGCAAAACTGCGGATCAACAAATCACTATCAGAATCATTTGAAATTTAAAACGGAACTAGACAGGGATGTCCCTTGTCCCCATCTCTCTTCGTCCTATCCCTTGAACCACTCTTACAATCTATTAGAGAACACCCAGAGATAATTGACTTTCACACAAGTAAGCACACACACAGCACCGCCGCCTACGCAGATGACATCTTAATCTTCATCACAAACCCACTAACCGCATTTCCGGCATCGCAGACACTTCTCCACGAATACGTTTCCCTCTCTAATTTTAAGATAAACGCAACAAAGTCCGAGGCCCTGGGTCTCAACATCAGTAATGACCTAATTTCTGGCCTCAAACAACACTTCCCATATCAGTGGCCACATTCACACATCACATACCTAGGCCTCAAAATTAGTAAAAACTGGAAGGACCTCTACAAACGGAATTATGCTCATCTACCCCAGACATTTCAAATGACTTTTGACTCTTGGTCACTCCCATACCTGTCGTGGATGGGACGTAAAAATCTCATTAAAGCTATACTTCTTCCAAAACTATTGTATCTCTTTCAGGCACTGCCAGTCCCCTTACCAATCTCCTTCTTTACTGAGATCAAAAGAACTACTAACCGTTTTCTTTGGCTGGGTAAAAGACCTTGCCTAAACTATGCATTACTCATGCAACACAAAACAAGAGGGAGATCCCACACGACATTTTAAAAAGTATGGGAAGATTGGATATCCTTCCGAAACACTACACCAGCACTTTCCAACACATCTGAAACACCGAACTGATCCTTACGAACTCATGAGCTGTTCGTCCTGATCCTGGTCATAACACACCCTTCACACCTAATCCTGAACTCTCTCCACTCCCTCTCCCACACACCCCCATCCTCACCCCCCTTCCCGCCCACTCATTATTCTGTGTTCATTATTTTGTTCTAGAATGAGCATTGTTGCATAATAACTTGCCGTGATTGACCATGATCTCTTCTCCATTGCTACAATGTAAACAGTCTCTTATTTTGTTATATAAAAATAATAAAAAGAGAATTGAAAAGAAAAGTAAGTGGCAGCAGAATCATCAGGAGGCCACCGAGTGGCACAATGACAGTCTGAAGGTGGCAGCAGCAGAATCAGGAGGCCACAGAGTGGCAAGGTGACAGAGTGTGGAGGTGGCAGAGGCATCAGGAGACCACAGAGTGACCCGTTGACAGAGTAGGGAGGTGGGTGGCAATACCAGTACCCACTGAGGATGGTGGGTGAACGAAGGAGTACATCAGATGGGTGGCATCAGGCGGGTCGAGGCATCAGAATACTAGCTGAGGCATGTAGCCAGAAGAAACTGGTCTCTTTTGGCAAAGTGTTGGTGTGGCACCATAGATGATCTAGTCTGATGCATCAGGCATTGGTGGGTGGAAATCCTGGCTGATCCACACCTGATTTATCTTGACAAAGGTCAGTCTCTCCACATTTTGGGTGAACAGGCGATTTCTTCATGGGGTAACTTTGGCCCCCGCTGCACTAAACACCCGCTCTGATGTCACACTACTGGCCGGGTAGCCCAGGTTTTACAGGGCAAACTCTGTTAGTTGCGGCCACAAATCCAGTTTGGCTGCCCAGTAGTCCAGCGGATCTTCAATTTGGGGTGGCAGGGTGCTGTCTAACTATGCCACCACCTGCTGGTTCAGGTCCTGCTCTAGGTCTAGCTGCTGCTGGTGAGTAATTTCTTTACTAGACGGGTGAAGAAAGCTGCTTATCAGCGACTCAAGTTGCTACTGAATGAGCTGGAACTGCTTCTACCCCCCACCCTGCCACAGCAGCCATGGCAGAGTAACGTGAGCGAAGAGGGCCCCGCTGGTCAGACCTGCGAGAGGATAGATGATGGCGCAGATAGGCAGCGGCCAAGTGACTGCACAGGATGTCTCTATTGTAGTTCAGTTTGTCCTCCCACTCAGCTGGTGTAAAAAAGGCCCCCATTTTGGACCGGTAGCAAGGGTCCAACAAGGTGGAGAGCCAGAAGTCATCCCTCTTCCGAATGGTGACAATTCGGCTGTCACTACGCAAGCAAGTGAGCATGCATCAGGTCATTTGTGCAAATGACTTGGAGGGACTCCTTGCCTCCATCTCTACTGCATACTGTAATGGTGGGTCTGGGTCCTCTGCCTCGTCTTCCTCATCACCCTGTATCTCCTCTGCCTGCTCCTGCTCCTCCTCTCCTGTCACCTGTGTATAAAAATCACCCATTTTTCTACACACTGCTTGTGCTCCAATGTCATCCACCTCCCACTCCTTGAGTTTAGCCCTCACAGGGCTCATATGGCCATGAGATCTAGCTGCCACGTCTCCAGTCCCCTGACCAGTCAGATTTACCAGCATCTGTTCTATCACATGAAGCAATGAAATGACATTGTTCAATCCCTTAGTCCTGGCGACTGACACATAACGTAGCCTCCTCAAATGGCCTAAGCAAACGACAGGTGTCAGGCATGAGCTGCCACTGGCTGACATCAAAGTTACACAGGGGAGTACTCCTGTCTGCTTGGATCATCAAGAAATAGTTTATGGCCTTTCTCTGTTCGTATAGTTGGTCCAACATATGGAGGGTGGAATTCCAATGGGTGGAAACTTTGCATATCAGCCTATGTTGTAGGATGCCGTTCTGCCGCTGCAGCTCAAGGAGGGTGTGCTTTGTGGTGTACGAGTAGCTGAAGTGCATGCAAAGTTTCCTGGCCATTTTTAAGATGTCTTGCGGATGGGTGAAAGACTTCAGCAACCGCTTGACAACCAGATTTACCACGTGTGCTATGCAGGGCGCATGGCTCAGCCCTCCTTGACGCAGTGCCGACACCATGTTCTTCCCGTTATCGGTCACCATGATGCCGATTTTGAGTTGTCGCAGAGAAAGCCAGGATTTAATTTCTTGATGAAGGACACGGAGCAGTTCCTCCCCTGTGTGACTCTGTTTGCCAAGGCAAATGAGGTGCAGAAGAGCGTGACACCGCCGTGCCCTGCACATGTGGTATGCTGGAGGGGAGTTTTCCTTGCAGTGGAGGGTGAGGACACGGTGGAGGATGAGGAGGCAGAGGCGGACATTGTCGCAGGACCAACGGCGTGAGAATGTGGAGGCAGAAATGGCATCACTTGGCCAGGCAGCAGGAGCCACATTCACCCAGTGGGCCGTAAAGGACATATATTGTCCCTGACCGTAGTTACATCTCCACAAGTCGGTGCTGCCATGCACTTTGGCAGACACCGACAGGCTCAAGGACTGGACTTTTTAATAAAATATAAATAAATTACAAAATTATTTACAAAGAACTTTTCAAGTTACTAGAACTATTAAACTTACTAGAACCCCATCCCGACCAGTCTCCCACCCTAAACCCCGATCAACATTCACACATTAACTCGTTCATACTTACCACAATATTTACATATTTACATGCCTATAATAAAACCATATATACAAAATATTTACAAAAATTATACAACAATATAACACACAAATGAAATATACAGAAACTTAACTTAAATACTAACTACTAAACAGTTCACAAGCCCACACTGCAAACACACAAACTGATCTCCCGCCAAAGTTCAAAGGGTAACCCCGAGCTTTGTCAATCCAAAGTTCATCCCCAGTCGGACTGGGGTCGACCAGTTTGCACACACAAACTTTTATTTATTTATTTTTTCATCTGAAAGGAAAAGAAAAAATATATATACACATCCCTCTCCCACCCCCCCACACCCCTCCACCCAACCTAACTAAACCTCACTACACCCTTTCTACTAGCTCAAAATCAATAATATAATACAATAATACAATATAATACAATATAATACATATAATAAGCATAATATAGTACAACTTTATAATATCCAATATACAAGCCACTTCCCACAACTTCTACGGCCTCATGCACACGACCGTTGTTTTGGTCCTCATCCGAGCCGCAGTTTTTACGGCTCGGATGTGGACCCATTCACTTCAATGGGACCGCAAAAGATACGGACAGCACTCCGTGTGCTGTCCGCATCTGTTGCTCCGTTCTGTAGCCCCGCAAAAAAAAATATAACATGTCCTATTCTTGTCCGTTTTGCGGACAAAAATAGGCATTTCTACAATGGGCTACCCTTTCCGTTCTGCAGATCCGCGGTTTGCGGACCGCAAAAAACTGAACGGTCGCGTGAATGAGGCCTTACTGTGCCTTTTAAATCAGCCCATCACCAGGGGAAGAGTACTATTCAGTCAAGGTACCCCAAAACAGAAGCCCTCCAAATATGAGAGGCCTTGGGGTCCCCCCACCTTTTGTACTCAAGAGAACGCACCTTCACCAAGTCACCCATAATGTTCCTATATATCGTATTCATTGGGAAGATTTTACGACTCGTCGACACTAAGCTCCGTGCGCACCAGATGTGATGCCTGGTTACTTCGCTGACTAGAAATAAAGTGCCGTGGTCTCTTCAACCAAGGTCTTTGAATGCACCATAGGCTCCACTCTACATAAGACAGGGCGGCCAACCTAGGCCAACCGATGGAAGTCCCCACCCTTCTGTATACCTCTATATTAAAGAAACAGTGAAGCAGGAAGTGGTCCATGCTTTCCAGCACGCCCTCACACTCCTCCTGGACACAACCCCTTTCCTCAGAGCTCCTACACTTCACATTGTCACTTACATATAGCTTACCATGAAAGCAGCGCCAAGTCACATCCCAAACCTTCTTAGGGATCCTTTCTGAATTGAGCAAAAGTAAACCACCTTCTAGATCCTGACTTCGGCAATTCTTCAAGGGCAATGGAGCCTGGAAGAGAGAGGACAGGACCCTCCTGTCAAGGGAAATCCTCAACATAGTTTCCACCTCCGTCTTCCCCAGACTCCACTGTTTTATGATCCTCAGAACCGGGGCAGATAAGTCCAGAGATATCCATGTGACGCACGCAGGTCTTTCACACGCCCTCCTGTCTCCCATTCCTGTAAGAAAGTCCTAAACCACTCCCTGCAGGAAATTACCCACAAAGGATCCCTCTCTTTCCAGAGGTTTGCAATATTTATTTTCAAGAAGGTATTTATTAAGAATACCACTGGGTTGACCATATCCAACCTGCCTAGTCTCCTTGTGCAATAAGTCACCTCTCTCCTGACTAGGTTCAGCCTGTTTCCCCACAACATTTGGAAAAAGAGGCTTTAGATCATCGCCCAGAGAGATCCTGGCAGGACACAGACACTGCCCAAGTACAATAGTACAGGGATCAAGTAGGCCTTGCACAAGTAAATCCTTTCCCTAAGGGTCTGCTTTTTCAATTTTTCTGATGATAATCCTCACCCTGGCCGAAATTGATGCCGAGAACTTTTAAGCCCCTTTCACACGGGCAAGAATTCTGTGCAGGTGCAATGCGTGAGGTGAACGCATTGCACTCACACTGAATCCGGACCAATAGCGGTCCACTTCAGACATCACTAACCTCACCTCCTCTTCCGAAGAGGCAAATATAGTGACATCATCCGTGTACGCTAACACCTTCAGAGATGGTCCCTAAGCCGCCAGTTCCAACCCCACCCCCGCCAACGGTCCACGATCTACCCTTCTAATGAAGGGATCAATCGCAAACACGTACAGCAAGGGGCTTAAAGGAGATCCCTGACGGACACCGGAAGCCACCTCAAAAGGACGACACAACCGCCCATTAACCAACGGGAAACTTTCCGCCCTCTTGTACAAAGTCTTCAGACAATATGGGTCTCCAGTTCTCAATACGGGATGGGTCTTTACCCTTTGACAGAATAATCAGGGCTGACTTACCCATTGACTTCAGCAGAGTGCCCGAGGAAAGACACTCATTAAACACCTCGGTCAAGAGAGGAACCAACTGTTCCTTAAAAGTCTTATATCACTCGGATGTTAAGCCTTCCGGACCTTGCGATTTTTTAGGCCTAAGCCCATCAATGGCCAGTCTCACTTCCTCTTCCCTGATAGGTTCTGACAAAACGTCAAGAGAGGGGTCCTTTCCTGCCCTGGGAACAGCCTCAGCCAAGAAAACTGAGAAACTGTCTCTATCTAGTTCCTTCCTACCCAAGAGGCGAGAGTAGAAAGACCTGACGATCACCAGAATCCCTGACTTGGACCTATTCAGGGAGCCCGTACTGTCAACCAGGCCTACCACAAGCTTACTTCTTACTGCCATCTTACAGTTCCTGAAAGGGTCGGGCGAGAGGTACTTCCCGAAATCCCTCTCGGCAACCAAAGAGGCATACCTATCATACTGACACCTCTTAAGTAAGGATTTCACACGAGAGATATCCTCACGGCTACCTCTCGTCGAAACAAGTCTTTCAAGTTTCCTCCTCAGTTCCTGGTACAGATGGTATATGTCCCAACTCCTGAGGTTAGAGAGCTCTCAGAAAAACATTGCCATCCTTTTTTTAAACATCTCCCACCACTCTGACTTACTGTTACAAAGGTCCATCAATGGTTCCTGGCTCTGAAGGAATTCCTCAAAAGATTGTCTTATCTTCGCTTCTTCCAGGAGAGACGAATTCAATTTCCACATACCTCTTCCCATACAGGGAGTCTCTGCAACATTCAAAGAGAAACTAATGAAACAGTGATCAGAGAATTCCACTTCCTCAGATTGTAAAGCTGAAAAAACTGCCTCCCCCTTTAAATAAAACCTGTCAATTCTAGACCTATTATTACATAGAAACATAGAAACATAGAATGTGTCGGCAGATAAGAACCATTTGGCCCATCTAGTCTGCCCAATATACTGAATACTATGGATAGCCCCCGGCCCTATCTTATATGAAGGATGGCCTTATGCCTATCCCATGCATGCTTAAACCCCTTCACTGTATTTGCAGCTACCACTTCTGCAGGAAGGCTATTCCATGCATCCACTACTCTCTCAGTAAAGTAATACTTCCTGATATTACTTTTAAACCTTTGCCCCTCTAATTTAAAACTGTGTCCTCTTGTGGTAGTTTTTCTTCTTTTAAATATGCTCTCTTCCTTTACCGAGTTGATTCCCTTTATGTATTTAAAAGTTTCTATCATATCCCCTCTGTCTCTTCTTTCTTCCAAGCTATACATATTAAGGTCCTTTAACCTTTCCTGGTAAGTTTTATCCTGCAATCCATGTACTAGTTTAGTAGCTCTTCTCTGAACTCTCTCTAGAGTATCTATATCCTTCTGGAGATATGGCCTCCAGTACTGCGCACAATACTCCAAGTGAGGTCTCACCAGTGTTCTGTACAGCGGCATAAGCACTTCACTCTTTCTACTGCTTATACCTCTCCCTATACATCCAAGCATTCTGCTGGCATTTCGTGCTGCTCTATTACATTGTCTTCCCACCTTTAAGTCTTCTGAAATAATTACTCCTAAATCCCTTTCCTCAGATACTGAGGTCAGGACTGTGTCAAATATTCTATATTCTGCCCTTGGGTTTTTACGCCCTAGGTGCATTATCTTGCACTTGTTACCTTGATGAAAGGTGAAATCCACGTGATCTGGTTTATGCTGTAAATGGGCATCCACCAGACGAGCTTCCTCAACTATTCTACTCAAGGCGACGCCAACAGCATCCAGCCCACCTTTGGTGCCTCCCCTGTCACAGACTCTAGTCACATTATTAAAATCTCCTCCAAAGATTATTTGCCGGCTGGTAAAAAGAAAAGGTTTAATACCTAAGAAGACATTTGCAGTCCCACTTACTTTGTGGACCATAGATGTTAATTAATCTTAATTTCTGTCTCCCCATGAGGACATCTAGAATCAGGCACCTTCCTATTTCCAACTCAATAATCCTCCTACATTCCACTCTTTTGGCGGTTTTAAAAAGTACCGCCACCCCGCTATACAGCTCGGCCGCAAGAGACCAGAATGACTGACCAAGTCTCCATTCCCGCTTGACTTTCTCCATCAACACAACACTTGTTGACCAGGTCTCTTGCAAAAATAAAATATCAGCATTGATACAGCTGGAAAAATCAAAGGCCACAAAATGAGATGCATCTGACTTGATGCTAGCAACATTAATACTTGATAGCGTCAACGGTGTAAGTTCCGCCATCATGGATGATCGGGTTGGACAGCTTTCTTCTTTCCGCTCCCACCACCATCAACCTTGTTATCACCAGACCCCTCACTCTCTTTCTGCCTTTTCAAGCATACCGACACATCCATACTACACTGTTTGCCAGAGGAAACAGGCTTAGCCCTGCTTCCAGAGGGTAAAGGGTAGGGCCCGGCAACCTGCGGGGAGGCCTTCACACCTCCGGCACCACGCCCTGCTCCTCCCAAGTTGGAGCAACTGGAGGATCCTCGCTAAGGACCTGATACCGATTGGAGAGATCCACAAGAGGGGCCCCAGTTGATCCTTCCTTTGGCACCTGGTCAAGGGTGGGTGGGACAGATGAATCCCACTGCAGAGAGGGCTTATGACCCTCTCCTTTCTTTTTTCTCCTGCTCCGTTTGTTCCTCTTCCTCTCCAACCACTTCCTATAATCCTCATCCATGCTTTCGCCGTACGAGGATGTGGTCGCAGCGGAGAGGCCAGCCTTCTCAGGCTGGGCTTCAGATATTCCACCATCATCGCTGTACCCTGGGTCACTACAAACGGGATCCTCAGCCAAAAGACCAACCAGAGGATCAACTGAGGGACCAGCTGCCACCTGCTCCCTATCTCTGCGGCGTTGTTCCTGCAGTCAAATCTTGGATGGCCTTAGCTTTTTAACAAGATCCTGTCTGCTTCCACCAGTGCTAGTATCTCCAGCTCCAACACTCGTCCCCTCACCAACCGGCTCAGTTCCAGCAGCAGGCCCCTCCTCAACCACAGACCCAGCCACACGACTAGCGTCCGCCCTAGTTTGAGCCCAGCCCTTAGCCTTATTGACGAAGGCAAGCGGACAACGACTGAAGGGATGACCCAGGTCTCTGCACAGGTTACACCGGATCCGTCTACAAGACGCGGCAAGGTGACCGACGTCCCCACACTACTCGCACTTACGAATGTTGCATTGTGTGCTAAAGTGGGCGGAACTACCACACTTGTGACAAACCTTCGGCTGCCCCTGATAGAAGACCATAATCCTGTCCCTCCCTAAAAAGTCAGAAGAGGGAATATGAGCAACAGAGTTGCCTTGAGCCAACAGCTTTATGCTGAAGGTCCAGGTGCCTGACCAGATACCATTATTGTACAAAAGTTTGGCAGGGAACTGCCCAACCTCGCCATTACGACTGAGCCAGGTCATTATATCCACGCTAGAAAGAGATTTGTTACAAGTTAATACCGTCACTCTCTTAAACATTGTTTGGCGGGTTATAGCCTGGACTAGTGATGAGTGGCAGGGGCGATATTCGAATTTGCAATATTTTCCGTATATTTAGTAGAATATTCATCATATATTTGCGAATTCGAGATACATTTTTGATCGCGAAAAATCGGCAATGTAATATTTGCGTAATGCGCGCAAAATACAGGCGTGGGTCACTATTGCTAAATTTTTCAAGCTGCTAGAAGTTTTCTGAGACTGGAGAAAATGGTTGGCTTGGCAGAACATTACAATACCTTTATATGCAGATAGAGTGCTCCAATATATTCGCGATTGCAAAACTGGCACTTATGATGCAAATATTTTGCCGCAATACGTGCAACTTCACATTTTAACAGGTCTGACTACTTATTAGTGATTGGTGCACTAAGTATTGTTGTGAACTTTTGACATCACAGCACTATGTATGTATGTATGTATGTATGTATGTATGTGGCATACATACAGCACTATGCAAGTAGCATGTATGTATGGACAGCAGAACTTATCAGCAACACTATATCACTGTCTAACCTACACTGACTATCTCCCACTAACTATCTGTATTATATATATATAAGCTAACTAACTATCTAATATAATGACACAGGAAAGCAGAGAGCACAACAATAACACTGCTGTCTCTCTCAGATCTGCAAAACACTAAATACAAGGGCTGCTGAGCAGGTTCTTATAGTACTCCTCCTGAGGAAGCAAACTATACGCGAAACGCGCGTTGAGGAGCGCCATTGCCCTGGTACCTGTCCCTGCTCTGTTGGTATGTAGCCCTATACACCTGCCTTACCTTATATTTTCGGATCTTGTGTCTGCTATTTTGGTATTCATGCACACCGGTGTATTGAGGCAAGCGCACCCTTGCTATAGATTCTCCATGCTCCTGGTATTATATCCTTTGGGATAATAGATTATTTATATATTACATACATGGAGATCTATTTACGTCCGTCCAATGGATGGGGCAGGTAGCAGTGTGATGCAGGATTGTGGTTGTCCCTGCTCATTTATTGTCTTATAATATGTATCATGTATGTCTTTTATGGATATTGAATAAAATTGATTTGTATTTTCTCATACCGGTGTGTCTAGCACTCTTTTTCTTTATTGTGGTCTTATATAGTAAGGGGTAGGCAACTTTTCTATTGGTTGCTAGGGATGTTGCTAAGCTCAGACAAAGACATTGCAGCCTTCTCATTGGCCCACAAGCAAGAATGGAGGTTACTGATGAAAAAAAATCTAGAATGTTTGAAATTACGAATATATATAACTATATTCTAAATATTCACGAATTCTCGAAGTGCCGATATTCTCAATTAATATTTACTATTCGAATATTCGTGCCCAACACTATCCTGGACAGAAAACCCCCGCCAGGCCGGAGTGCTCTTTGGCAGTTCCTACTGAGACCAGAAGAGTTTAAGACCCTCCGGTCTAGCAAAACTGACATCAAACATCTTGGTACCGTAGGGATAAATCAGAGCAAAATGTAATTTGCCACAAAGCACATCCCCAGGAGAAGCTCCACTGCATCTTTGCTCCACTACATGCGGTATTTCTGGTGGATACTCAGACACTGTGTTTCAAAACAGGTAAGGAATTTGTTAGACAGGTTATCACTATTGTCTGATTGCAAATGAGCATAGATGATTATGGTATTAAATTTGTTGTTGAGGGAGGAGCTTTTGTGCGAGTGTGTGTATATATAGCCACATAGTATTAACTTGTCTAATTATAGCTTGCTGCATTTTCCAAGTGCTGCTTTTTATAAGTGCATTGGAGATACTCAGGAGGTAATCTGGAGGTGGATACAATCTAAAAAAGTAAGATTTGTTTGTTTAAAATCTTTCCCCTCTTTAAAATGGCAGACCTGGTTCTCTGCAGGAATTGTTGTGCTTTTATTTCAGGTTCCACTCTTCGGAGTTTTGGATGCTGTCTGATCTGTAGACATCTCTCCATAATGCAGCAGGAAATCGCATTTTTTAAATCTGAGATTTGTAAATTAACCGTTAAACAAACTAAGGCTGAGAACATTGCAATGCCACTGCCACAGAGGCCCCCTAGAAATGGAAGATGGGTTACTGCAGGTTCTGGTAGACTGAGAGTTGTTGATAGAAGACATGTCCCACAGTCTGTGGCTCTCCATAATTCATTTGCAGCACTTTCAGAGTGCAAGAGCAACATGGAGGGTGGCTCAAGCACAGTGGGTGAGAAACAATCATCTCCCATGCCTAAAGTATGCAAGGCTGCAACCAAAGACAAAAAAGGGAAGGTGAGGACTGATAGTAAGCAGCTGTTGGTGGGCGATTCCATCATAAGAGGTGTGAAGTTTGAGGAAAATGATGTTGTGAGATGTCTCCCTGGTGGTACTGCTAGTAGGGATAGATGACGTATCCTTAATATTGTTAAACTAGGTTAATGGACTAGGCTGGCACTCTGTATGTGTGGAGTAATACGGATAAATACAGTAAAATGAATAAAAGAATAAAATACAGTATAAAGTGATCACACAATTTAATTCAAATAGCAATAAAATCACCAAAATACATGGCTAAAAATGAACGCTGCGCGGCAAAATAAGACACTGCAATAACAATCATAAAAATAATCATAGAAAAATGATCCCAAAGAGTCCTTGGAATCAATGGTGTTCGATAATATTCCTATATGTGGGTCTAATAATAGAACAAAAAAATGAAAAAATGCAGATTATATGTCCTTCCTTTCAAATGCTATATGGAGAGGAATGCCGCATTGGATGTGCGGTAGTGGGTTATGTCCGTAATTTAAAAAGGACTTTTGAAAGAAGCAGGTTTCCCAAGATGACTTGTTAATTGATTCTAGTCCAATTCAATATGTGGATAAAGTGCTGTATGCTCTGAGGTAACAATGAGTCTTACCTTGGCCAAGATGGTATTTAAAGTAGATGTAGATACCGCATACCTGATTGTGCACGGTCTTGTGTTGTATGTATAGACGGACGCTGGAGTAGCGTGGTCTGTGGCGTGCTCCTGGCTTAGTCCGCAGCAGAGTATCCTGGAGGCTGGTAACCGGACTGTTCGTATCCCAGGACGCCGCGTCTCACGTGATCTATGACGTGTCTCTAGTCCGTGACTATGTCCAGGTATCGCGAGAACTATGCTCGGCGGTTTCTGTATGAAAAGATTTTCTTACTGGAGCGCTCCAATTTTTGAAGAAAAGATCACAGACTTTGTATCATCTGTATCATCTGTAGAAAGGCCTTTAGACGAAATGGGAGCTATCAGCTGGTTACGCCAAACGCGTTTCGGGGACCTCTTCCCCTTCTTCAGTGGCAGCTGATCTCCCAATCTTAGGTTAGCTTTATATAGGTCCATCAGAGAGATCCAAAAAACGGCCTGGATTCAAAATTCCAAATGAATGTCCAGTTGTTTGTGGGAAATTTTATATGCGATTTCAATGCGTTATTTCCACTACTTTTGCGTTTTTTTGATATATCATACATGGTGTTTGCTCTAATTCACCCAATAGGAAATAAATATTGCAGCTCATTTATTTTAATAGAAATACACAGATAATGACTAAAACAATGGATATGTACAATAAAACTTCATATTAAAATATATAAATAAATAAAACATGTTTATAGATACACTTATTTGATGCAATGCATAATGGTAAGATATTATATGATGGTAAAAGTGTTGCAGGATGATAAAATGTTGTATGATGATAAAAGGATGCATGTCCGATTCCAAGAGAGAGACTCAGTGCTGGTAAACAGCCTAACATGAGGCTCTCTGTCGGAAAGCGGACATGCAGCCCATGTCTTATAAAAAGCCAAAAATTTCTAAATCAGCATTTAAGCCCATCGGAATCAGGCTCCCAAAGTCAAATATCATTCGTGATTCGGCCCTGGACATCTTGTCTATATGTTTGCCTCCTCGCCAATGTGTATCAATTTTTTGTAATGCCATGAAGAGCATGCCCTTTGGGTCTTTGTTGTGAACTTCTTTGAAATGTTTTGATAATGAGTGTTTCATGTATCCATTCCTAATATTGCGTAGATGTTCGCTTATTCTTATTTTCAGGCATCGTTTTGTTCTACCAATGTACTGTTTTCCACACGGACATTGGATTAGATAAACTACACTGGAGGTATCACAACTCAGAAAACTCTTGATGGTCATAGAGAAATTATTTTGGAATGATTTAATTTCAGTGGTTCTTTTAGGAAATTTTGTTATTTTACATCCTTGACATTTACCGCATCTGTAAAATCCCTTAAGGCTCATCCAATTTCCAATAAACAAAGGTTTGTTAGGGTTATATTTTATTGAAGGTGCAATTTTCAAACCTAGGTTTTGTGCTCGTGTATAAGTGATCTGTGCTTTTGTCGGTAATAGTGGACCGATTATCTTGTCTTGTGTTAATAAGTGCCAGTATTTATTAATAATTCGTTCAATATTCTAATGTTGAGTGGAAAAAGGTAGTATAATCCTAAAGAAGGTTTCTCTAGATATTTTGTTTACCTTCTGGGATGCTGTTTCCAAAATATGTGTGGGATATTTTTTCTCTATAAATTTGTTTTTTAATAATTCGGCTTCCTTCTGGTATTGTAATTCTTCAGTACAATTTCTTTTTAACGGCGAAATTGTCTAAAGGGAACATTTATCAACCATTGGGGCAAATGGCAACTTGAATATAATATGTAACCATTTTTCGCAGTTGTTTTCTGAAAGGTACGACATATGTATTTGCTTTCCTTTTTAGTTATATTCAAATCTAGGAATTCAGTTTCTAATTGGTTTATATTTGCTGTAAAGTTCAAATTATAGATATTATTATTTAATTCTGAAATAAAGGAGTGTAAACTAGTTTCGTTACCCCTCCAGATCAAGATGACGTCGTCAATATATCTACGCCAGAGCACCAGGCTGCCCCCTATGTTGGGATCAACAAATAGATCTTCCCAATATGCCAAAAATAAATTTGCATAGCTGGGGGCAAACCTGGTGCCCATGGCGGTCCCCATGATCTGGAGGTAATAATTATTTTCAAAAAAGAAATAATTATGTTCTAATATGTGTCTTACTCCTTCCGTAATAAAATCTAATTGTTCCTGTTTAAAATTTTCTTTTTCTAATTGAAATTAAAGAGCATGGATGCCTTGATCGTGATTGATCACTGTATACAGTGATTTTATATCTAGAGTGGCTAAAATCCAATCATCTTCAACTTTTAGTTTCTCCAATATTTCAATAACTTCTGTCGTGTCCTTCAGATATGATTTTGTTTTTTTAACTAGAGGTTGTAACACGAATCTATATATTTGAGAGGTTTGCAGTTAGGGATCCAATGCCAGATATTATGGACGACCTGGTGGACAAATGGCGTTCTTATGAACTTTTGGTAGGCAATATAATACCGGAAGTCTACCAGGTGTTCCCATAATGAAGTTGAATTCTGTCTTATTCAGGATTTCTGAATGTAATCCTTTCGTACTGTATTCTAACAATTTTTCTTTAAACGAAGCAGTTGGGTCTCCCTTAAGTATCTTATAAGTGTCTGCATCGGATAGATGTCTTAGACATTCTCTATTGTAGTCCTGGGTATTCAGAATCACTATAACGCCCCCCTTGTCTGCAGGGCGTATGGTGATTTATTTTTTGTCTTGAAGTTCCCTTATTGCTAAAGCTTCTTTCCTTGATAGGTTGTTGTTATATATTTGTTTTTCTTTTAGCTTCCTTAAATCCATCTCAACACATTTTTGAAATCCTGCCATTTCTGGACCTATTTCGCTTCTAGGAAATTTTTTTGACTTGTTTTTAAGATTGGTGTGCGGGAATTTTTCGATTGTGTGTATTTGTGGAACCAAAGGATTTTTAAAAAAATATTTTTTTAGACAAATGTTTTTTATAAATTTTTGTATACCAATGTAGGTATCGAATTTGTTCAATTTCGCAGATGGGGCAAATTTAAGCCCTTTATTTAGAAGTGAAATTTGTGTTTGTGTGAGATCTACATCACTTAAATTAATGATGTTATCATTGTTATCTAGTAGTCTCTTCTGTAATCTTTGTGTCTTCTTCCGTCCTCTACGTGTTTTCTTTGGTCTCTTTGATCCAAGTGATGTTGTTGATGTGTCGGTGTTGTGAACTGTTGTTCTGCGTATCTCGGTGCTCGGGGGTATCTTTGTTGGTGATAATTCTCTAAGTGTGGGTTGTGATGTCTCAGGTTGTAAGGGTGTTTTGGGGGGGGGAGGGGGAGTTTTCTTGTGTGTCGGAGATACCGATCTTTTGTGTCTTATTCGTGTTGAATGGTGGGGTGGAGTCCGGTCTAAAAAAGCTTGTTCTGTGAAATTTTCAAATCGGTTTCTCACTGGTATATTGTATCTTTGTCTTTTCAATGGGGATTACTTCTGCAGTGCTTTCAATATCTGTTATTATATCTCAACCTTAATATTGTTAGGCTAGAAAAGCAGGAAAGGGAGGTGGATGTTATTGTCCATCTTGGAACAAATGATCTGGCTTGCAATGAGGTTTCAAAGGTGAAGGAAGCTTTTCACACACTGGGAAATGATATACAAATGATATACGGGAGGTTGCATCAACTGTTTCATTCTCTGCAGTTTTTCCTGTGCATAACCTTCAGCATGACAGGAAGATGTGCATTAAGGATTTCAATGTATGGCTTGGTGAATGGTGTCTGAACCAGGGGTTTGGCTTTCTGTCTCATGTTAGCTCTCGTTGGAATGGAAAAGAACTGTACAAGAAAGATGGTTTGCATCTTTCTCTCAAGAGAATGAAGTATTTGCTAAGGAGCATTTAAACTTGAAAGCGGGGCAAAAGAGTGATAATCCAGCAGTCCGACTGCCCCCCGGAACAATGCCAGAAGATGCCAGTAGCACATAGGTTAAGAAATGACAAGCTGAGAGTATTGTCTACAAATGCTCACAGTTTAGGGAATAAGATCAATGAACTTGAGGCTATAATGGCATCTGAGAATATAGATTTAGTGGCTGTTACTGAGACATGGTTCAATGGGAGTAATGACTGGGATATAACAATACCAGGGTTCTCTCTATATAGGAAAGACAGAGAAGGCACGAAGGGGGAGGGGTGGCCCTGTATGTGAAAGATAGCTTAAAATCCAATTAAATACAAATACCAATTTAGAGTCAGTTTGGGTTGCCTTGCAGCTTGATAATCATAAGGTAACTAGTGTAGGTGTGATATATAGACCACCTAGCCAAGTCAAAGAATTAGATGATCTACTAGTTGAGGAAATAGCTAAAATGACATTGAAGGGGGAAGTTATCATTATGGGAGACTTTAATCTTCCTGATGTAAACTGGAAAACTAGCTAGTTCTGCCAGGAGTACAGATATTCTAATATCCCTACTGGGATTATCTCTACAGCAAGTAGTTGAGGAGCCAACCCGGAAGGAGGCCATTTTAGATTTAGTATTTCCAAATGGGACTTTGGTATCTGATATTACTGTAGGGGAAAGCTTGGGATCTAGTGATCACCAGTCAGTGTGGTTTACTATAAGTACAGTGACTGAGTCACGCCACACAAAAACAAAAGTTTTAGATTTTAGAAAAACAGACTTTTCTAAAATTAGATTAGTAGTATACAAGTCCCTATCAGATTGGAACAGTTTCAATGGAGTCAAGGAGAAATGGGACTACTTAAAAGTGGCACTATTGAAGGCAACAGAAAATTACATTAGGCTTGTCAGTAAAAGAAAAAAAAGGAAGAGACTACTGTGATACTCAGCAAAAGTGGTCAAAATCATTAAAAAAAACGAGGATGACAGGCAAATTTATAAGATTAGGCAGAAGGAGGCCAAACAAGTTATAAGAGCTTCTAAAGCACAGGCAGAAGAGAAATTAGCTCAGTCAGTGAAAAAAGGCGATAAGACATTCTTCAGATACATAAATGAAAAAAGGAAACTAAAACAAGGAATTACCAAATTAAAAACAAAAGAAGGAAGGTATATGAAAGAAGATAAAGAACTAGCTGACTGCCTCAATGAATACTTCTGTTCAGTTTTACAAAAGAAAAATTAAGGAAAAGGACCTCAGTTACGAAGGAAGACTAATGAATCTTTTGATGCATGTGTCTTTACAGAGGAAGAGGTTCAGCTGTCTAAAATTAATACAAATAAGTCACAGGGGCCTGATGGGATACACCCAAATCTATTAAAAGAGCTCAGCAGTGAACTAGCAAAACCATTAACAGATTTATTTAACCAATCACTGGTAACAGGAGTCGTCCCAGAAGATTGGAAATTAGCAAATGTTGTGCCCATTCACAAGAGTTTACTTCAGGGAGATCATGCCAAACTAATCTTATTGATTTTTTTGATTGGGTGACTAAAATAATAGATGGCGGAGGTGCAGTAGACATCGCTTATCTAGACTTTAGTAAGGCTTTTGATACTGTCCCACATAGAAGGCTTATCAATAAATTGCAGTCTTTGGGCTTGGACTCCGATATTGTTGAATGGATTAGGCAGTGGCTGAGGGACAGACAACAGAGGGTTGTAGTCAATGTAGTATATTCAGACCATGGTCTTGTTACCAGTGGGGTACGTCAGGGATCTGTTCTGGGACCCATATTGTTTAATATCTTTATCAGCGAAATTGCAGAAGGCCTCGATGGTAAGGTGTGTCTTTTTGCTGATGACACAAAGATTTGTAACAGGGTTGATGTTCCTAGAGTGATACACCAAATGGAAAAGGATTTAGGAAAACTAGAGGAATGGTCAAAAATCGGGCAACTAAAATTTTATGTTGATAAGTGCAAGATAATGCACCTTGGGCGTAAAAACCCAAGAGCAGAATATACAATCAGTGATACAGTCCTAACCTCAGTATCTGAGTAAAGGGATTTAGGGGTCATTATTTCAGAAGACTTAAAGGTAGGCAGACAATGTCATAGAGCAGCAGGAAATGCTAGCAGAATGCTTGGGTGTATAGGGAGAGGCATTACCAGTAGAAAGAGGGAGGTGCTCATGTCGCTCTACAGAGCAATAGTGAGACCTCATTTGGAGTATTGTGCGCAGTACTGGAGACCATATCTCCAGAAGGATATTGATACTTTGGAGAGAGTTCAGAGAAGAGCTACTAAACTGGTACATGGATTGCAGGATAAAACTTACCAGGAAAGATTAAAGGACCTTAACATGTATAGCTTGGAAGAAAGACGAGACAGAGGGGATATGATAGAAACTTTTAAATACATAAAGGGAATCAACAAGGTAAAAGAGGAGAGAATATTTAAAAGAAGAAAAACTGCTACAAGAGAACATAGTTTTAAATTAGAGGGGCAAAGGTTTAAAAGTAATATCAGGAAGTATTACTTTACTGAGAGAGTAGTGGATGCATGGAATAGCCTTCCTGCAGAAGTGGTAGCTGCAAATACAGTGAAGGAGTTTAAGCATGCATGGGATAGGCATAAGGCCATCCTTCATATAAGATAGGGCCAGCGGATATTCATATTATTCAGTATATTGGGCAGACAAGATGGGCCAAATGGTTCTTATCTGCCGACACATTCTATGTTTCTATGTTTCCTTCTTAGAAGGTGCTGCTTCCTCACTCCTCCAATAGAGATGGGCCACATGCCTACGGTCCCTCCCAGCTGTAGGGAGAGTCCAGACAGTCTCTCCCCTTTTCACCTCTCGGAAAGGCCCAAAGATCATGTCTTTCCGTCCAAAAAGACAAGTCAACCAGTTCTCCCTCTACTTGTATGGAAGTCTCCTTCCCTTTCCTCAAGGCCTCCAAAAGACGCCGTTGCAAATCACTCTTACTTGATTCCCCGGGCAAAGGGTCACTCGCAGCCACACTCGCATAAGACCTTACATATGATTTGGCATATTCCTCCACCTTCCCTACAACCTCTCTCTTCCTCTATCTCTTCATCCACATCCATATCTGCAGCATATGCCGCTATCAGATCCTCATCGATAATCTCATTCACCTCCTCGCCATTTGCCCTACCTATAATCTCATTCATCTCCTCATTTGCATCCTCAACACCATTTGCATCATCAGTTACGTTATCAATTACAACACCATTTGTATCTCCATCCACACCCTCATTTGTATTTGTATTCCTTCTCTTGTCTTCATTTGCATTGCCATTTACATTCCCTTTTCCATTAAAAAAAATCATTCTCTCCTCAATTTATAGTTGCATCCCTCACTCCCCCCAGACTGGCCGGGTTCCCAATAGAGTCCATTGTATCACTAGGGGTAAGGTTAGAAGAGCCACCAACAGAGACTGCAGGAGCCCCCGCATTCCCCACCCCCTCCTCCACCTCCATGTTCCGCTCAGTCTCTACTAAATTTGATGGTCTAATGTCAACTTTAGTGGTTTTAGTAGTCTTAACAGTTTTGACAGTTTTTAATGGTCTCACAACTGTTTTTGCCTTGTCCGCAACAGATTTAACCTTGTCCGCCTCACTGTTTGGTATTTCAACCATAACGCTTCTTGCATCTCCCTTTCCACTACATGAAAAGAGGACTCCATCCGTCACCTCCTTTAGGTCAATCTTCCGCACTGTTTGTCCTGATTCCACTACAGGAACTGGGCTAGGCTCGGCAGTGGGTTCAGACAGTACATATCTCAAAACCTCCTCCTTAATGGTTTTCTTCTTTTTCTTCCTTTTTACCACCTCACCCTCAGGGACCTCCCTCATCTCCAAAATACAACTTGCCCACTGGATATTCCAGCTGCCTGATTTCCGCCATCAACTTGCCCCCAGGCATGCCTTCACCCCAGAGGACAACATAAGTAGATCCGAGGGGTCCCCCTGCCCACCTGGCAATGAGTCCACCTCTGATTCATTTGCCGTCTGCATCACTTTCCCCTAGCTCCCAGTCTGCAGCCCTGGCAGACTAGAACCAGACATGTTCTCAAAACGCAAGTCATTTTTAAACTTTTCAACAAATGGACCTCTATTTTTTTTATGGAGGATTTTCTCTCCTCCAAGACTGCAATCTCTTCCTCCAGCTTCTCCAGCCTGGAGGACAGCATTGCATTTTTACCTCTTGGCAGCATACTGTCCCGTGCCTTCAAATTGCTATATTCCATTTTCAGCTTTTTAAGTCTTTTTTAACTTCCTCATACATATTTGAGAAATACACCCATTACCCCCCAATTAAATAATCTTCTGGCCCCTCTGGGAGATATATCAGAGAAAACACTGCTACTAGTACTAGAGACAATGTTACCACTACTGGGCCGAGGCATAGAAACATTATGAGTATAGTTGAGCGGACACCTGGATGTTCAGGTTCAATGGGTTCGGACGAACTTCACAAAAAAGTTTGAGTTCGGGAACTTGACCCCGAACCCCATTGAAGCCAATGGGGACCCGAACTTTTGAGCACTTAAATGGCTCTAAAAATGTAATGGAAAGGGGTAGAGCGCTACAAATGGCAGCAAAATGTGGTTTAGAGCTTGGCAAGTGCTCTGCAAACAAATGTGGATAGGGAAATGACTTTAAATAACATAAAATACATAAAAAAAAATAATTATAATCTTTATCTAGGAGGACGATGTCCATGGAGGAGGTTGAGGAGACAGTGGATGTGGTGGTGTAGGTGAAAGTGGCGGTGGAGAAGGAGGTAGACTACGCATTTTTTTTTTAAATTAAGGTACACCCCAAAACATTAGGAAATATAGCCTGTGATAACCCCCTCCAGTAGTGCTAAATACACATTCAGACAATACACTGGCTGCAGGGCAGGCCAGCACCTCCAAGGCGTAAAGGGAAAGCTCAGGCCATGTGCCCAGTTTGGAGACCCAGAAGTTGAAGGGGGCAGACCCGTCATTCAGTACGTGTAGGCGTGTGAACACCACTGAAGAAGGGACCGTAGTCCTGAAACGCGTTTGGTGTAATTCCCCCATGAAAGACTAGGAAGACTCTTACTACCAAATATTGCTGGTCTATTAATACAGCACAAAGGAATTTTCTGCAATTGAAAACATGGAGAGCCATCCTTACCTCTTAACACAAATTTACCTGCACGTAAGAAGGCATCGGTCATATTGTGAACCGGCACCGGAACACAGACGGAGGTCAGAGTGCGGTGCTAGCCAGCGTGGGAGAGAAAAGCGGTGAGGATGCCAAATCGTGAGTTTTAACAATCGCACCAAGGTGCAATACTTCTCATGAAATAATAGAGATCACATGATATTCTGGTAAAGACTGTACTCAAAACTATATGAGAATAAGACCAGCAATTAGAGCCTCATTTACCAAGTTTCTGTGAAGGGGGACGCCGCTCACTCATACGAATAATCTCCACTACACCAATAACTATACGAATTATAATTGTATATATGGCCATATACGAACATTGGTTCACTTTCAAACTTTGAAGACTGTTTTTATGTACCTTTGGAGGGATCCGAATATAGCACATACGATTTTATGCACCTAGTAACACATTGTATGGTTTGGAAGGACCGTTGTTCCTGACCACTACTGGTTGGTATTATCTCTTTGAACTGCAAATATCTTCGAATTATTTTTAAAATAATTTTTATATAGGACATTTGATTTTATGTATTTAACATAGGACATTTGATTTTTTTTATTTTAATTTCAGCTATACACTGCATGGTTTTCAAAGACCTTTTCTCCTGACCATTGGAGGTTTATCACATAGGATTGCTGCTATCTCTAGTTCCGATTATTTATCATTTCTATTGTTTTTTAACTGTACTATTATTATCATTTATTTTATCTTACTTGTAATAATAAATAGCTTTTAATTGACCCCATTGTCAGTAAATGCCAAGTTGTCATTTTTATATTTTATTTGTGTGCACACATACTGCCCCATCATGTCGCACGTCCCCGTGATGTTCACGATCCAATTGGATATCTGCTCTATCAACTTTTGATGTTCTTTTCTGCGCCTACCATGTTGATCACAGTTAGCGGCGAATCAGGGTTCCACGCCAGAAAGGGAGCCTGAGAAAGGGATACCACATCCAAGGGAGGTCAATAGATGAAATTAAATGTGATCGAGCGGAAATGTGGGAGAAGTTATTAAAAAGGAAGAATCGAAGGAAAGGAGGGGGCGCGCAGCAATTACCAACTCCCGACTCGGGGAGGTAGTGACGATAAATAACAATACAGGACTCTTAAGATGCCCTGTTATTGGAATGAATAATAAAACATTATAGGGAATGTCACTGGGTATTTTGGATTTGGAAACGTTAGACTGCTGCTTTGTTGACTCTAGATAACTTCTGCCTGATCGCACGTCCCCGTGACATCCACGATCCATTTGGATATTTTCTCTATCAACTTACGATGTTCTTTTCTGAGTCTACCATGTTGATTACGGTTATCGGCGAATCAGGGTTCCACGCCGGAGAGGGAGCGTGAGAAAGAAATACCAGATACAAGGGAGGTCAATTGATGAAATTAAATGTTGATAGAGCGGAAAAGTGGAACAAATTATCGAAGTCGAAGCTTACAAGTAAATGAGGGGGTGCGCGTCAATTAAAGAAGAATTTTTGAAATTGAATTCCCTGTCACCTATGCAGGGCAGGGGTTTGTATACGGCAACATTGGTAAAATGTCACCTGACAATGTAACAGACGATTATTTGAAATTTATGTCCCTGTCACCTATGCAGAGCAGATGTTTAATCACGGCAAAAATGGTCAAATGTCACCCAAGAATGTAATAGACAAATTAGTGAAATGTTTTTACTTGTCTACTAGGTATAGCAGGGGTATATCACAGCCAATAATTGGTGAATTTCACCCGAAAATGTGTGAAATGACATTAAATAAAATACGTACAAATTTAAAAAAATTATTTTGATTTATGAGGTGAAGGTCCATATGGAGTAGGAGTTTGACGAGGCATTGGACGTAGCAGTGTAGGTGGAAGCGGCGGTGGAGGAGGACGAGGTGGCTAACACTGGATTTTGGTTTTAAATTATAATATTTGTTTTTATTAGGGTACACTCCAAAAGAGGGGGAAATATCCAAGATACAACAATGAGCAATTGCGCTGTAGTATAACAATGGCTGGGTAAGGCCGGTATACATGTCTATTCTGCACAAGGTACGGACAGGTCCTGTGGGATCCTAGGCGTAAAGGGCAAGCTCAGGCCATGTGCCCAATTTGGAGACCCAGAAGTTGATGGGGGCAGACCCATCATTCAGTACGTGTAGGCGTGTGCACACAAACTGCTCCACCATGTTGCTGAAATGCTGCCTCCTGCTAAGACGTTCCATATCAGCTGGTGGTGCTGGTTGCTGTGGTGTGCTGACAAAGCTGTTCCACATTTCGGCCATGCTAACCCTACCTTCTGAGGTGCTGGTGGTGCCCCAGCTGCATTGGCGACCTCTTCCTTCTCCTTGTACTTCTACTGTGCACCCGCTGTCAGGTGGGAATGCCACCAGCAGCGCGTCTACCAGCGTGCGCTTGTACTCGCGCATCTTACGATCACACTCCAGTGACGGAATTAAGGATGGTACGTTGTACTTGTAACGGGGATCCAGCAGCATGGCCACCCAGTAATCAGCACAAGTTAGAATGTGGGCAACTCTTTGGTCATTGTGGAGACAATGCAGCATGTAATCGCTCATGTGTGCCAGGCTGCCCAGAGGCAACAACAAGATGTCCTCTGTGGGAGGTGTATCGTCTGTGTCCTCTGTATCCCCCCCAGCCACGCACCAGTGATGGCCATGATGGATGTTTGGGTGCCACCCTGCTGTGAACACGGTTCCTTATCATCATCATTCTCCTCCTTCTCATCCTCCACCTCCTCATCCTCCAGAACTGTGCCCTGGCTGGACAATTGTGTACCTGGCGTTTGTGGGTGCAGGAACCCACCCTCAGAGCCACTTGTGAATGACTGGCTGGAAACCCTATGAAATTATCCCTCTTCCTCCTCCTCCTCCTGTGCCACATCCTCTTCCATCATCGCCAGAAGCGTTTTTTCAAGGAGGCATAGAAGTGGGATAGTAGTGCTGAGAATGGCGTTATCAGCACTGGCCATGTTTGTGGAATACTCGAAACAGCGCAACAAGGAACACAGGTCTCGCATGGAGGCCCAGGCATTGGTGGTGAAGTGGTGCTGTTCCTCAGAGCGACTCACCCGTGCGTGCTGCAGCTGAAACTCCACTATCGCCTGCTGCTGCTCGCACAGTCTGGCCAACATGTGCAAGGTAGTGTTCCACCTTATGGGCACATCGCATATGAGGCGGTGAGCGGGAAGGCCGTAGTTACGATGCGGCACTGACAGGCGAGCAGAAGCAGGGTGAGAACGCCGAAAGCGCGCACAGACAGCCCGCACTTTATGCGGCAGCTCTGACATATCGGGGTAATTGGGATGTGCGTCAAACCGGCTAGTCCCAGAGCTGCTACGAGATTTCGCCCATTATCGCACACCACCAGGCCGGGCTTGAGGGTCACTGGCACCAACCACTCATCGGTCTGTTATTCCATGCCTGTCCACAGCTCCTGCGCGGTGTGGGGTTTGTCCCCCAAACAGATACTTTTTATAGCTGCCTGCTGTCGTTTAACCCTGGCTGTGCTGAAGTTGGTGGTGAAGGTGTTACGCTGACTGGATGAGGAGGCGGTAGAGGAAGAGGAAGCGGAGTAGGAGGAGGAAGCAACAGGAGGTAAACTGAAGCACCCTGCAATCCTCGGTTGTGGAAGGACATGTGTCAAACTGCTATCCGCCTCAGGCCCAGCCGCAACTGCATTTACCCAGTGTGCTGTTATGGAAATATAACGTCCCTGACTGTGCTTACTGGTCCACGTATCTGTAGTTAGGTAGACCTTGCCACAGATGGTGTTGCGCAGTGCACACCTGATTTTTGTCCCCCACTTGGTTGTGCAGGGAAGGGATGGCTCGCCTAGAAATGAAGTGGCGGCTGGGCACGATGTACTGTGAGACACCGCCATAAGGCTTTTAAAGCTCTTTGTCTCCACCAGACGGAATGACAGCATTTCAAAGGCCAGTAATTTTAAAATGCTGGCATTCAGGGCCAGGGATCGCTGGTGGGTAGGGGGGTACTTCCTCTTCCACTCCAGTGTTTGGGAGATGGAGAGCTGAACGCTTCAGTGGGACATTGTGGTGATGCTTGGTGACCCAGGTGGTGGCAGATCCGCTGTTTGCGGGGTGGCAGGTGCCACTGTCACTCCAGAGGTGGATGAAGAGGCTGAGACTGCAGCAGAAGAGGAAGCAGGAGGAGCCACAGTCTTTTCTTGGTTTTTGAGGTGTCTACTCCACTGCAGCTCGTGCTTTGCACTTAGATGCCTGGTCATGTGAGTTGTCCTCAGGTTTAGAACATTTATGCCTCACTTCAAGCTCTGATTGCACAGTGTGCAAACCACTCGTGTCTTGTCGTCAGCACATTGTCTGAAGAACTGCCATGCCAGGGAACTCCTTGGAGCTGGCTTTGGTGTGCTCTGTCTCTTGCACACTTTCGAAAGCCACAGCAGTTGGCTGGGGCAGAGCTAGATGGATGGCCCTGGGAAATCCTGCTTGCAGAGTCATCAAAAATCAGAAGAGACTGCTGCATGACTTGGGGCTGAGACTGCTTGGCTAATTTGCAAGGGGGAGATGTGAAAGACTGATGGACATTGGCTGCTGGTGCCAACTCTGATCTTTCAGCAGGAGACTGGGTGGGAGACAATGTAAAGGAACTAGAAGCACTGTCAGCCACCCAATCTACTATCGCCTGTACTTGTTCTGGCCTCACCATTCGTAGAGCCGCATTAGGCCCGACCAAATACAGCTGAAGGTTCTGTCGCCTACTCGCACATGAGGAAGGTGTTTCACTTGTGCGTGTAGCTGGCACAGATCGACCACGTCCTCTCCCTGCAACAGGAGCTCCACCAGCAGCACCACGACCGGGGCTACGTCCTTTATTTGATGCACTCCTCATATTTCTCAAATTTTGTATCTTGCCCAAAATGGGTGTTTTTTTAATAACAGAATAGAACAGCAGTATCTAACGCGTGTATCTCACACTGACATTTGCAGCAAAGGCTGCAAATGTAGTTTTTTGCCCGAAATGGGTGTTTTTTTTTAAACCTAGAATATTATTGCAGTATTTCTAGCTTGTATCTCACACTGACAGATGCAGCAAAGGCTGCAAATTTAGTATTTTGCCCATAATGGGTGTTTTTGTAATAACAGAATAGAACAGCAGTATCTAACGCGTGTAACTCACACTGACAGATGCAGCAAAGGCTGCCCAAAATGGGTGTTTTTTAAACCCAGATTATTATTGCAGTATTTCTAGCTTGTATCTCACACTGACAGATGCAGCAAAGGCTGCAAAATAAATTATTTTGCCCAAAATTGGTGTTTTTTTAAATAACAGAATAGAACAGCAGTATCTAACGTGTGTATCTCACACTGACAGATGCAGCAAAGGCTGCAAATTTAGTTTTTTGCCTAAAATTGCGTTTTTTTTTAACCCAGAATATTATTGCAGTATTTCTAGCTTGTATCTCACACTGACAGATGCAGCCAAGGCTGCAAATTTAGTATTTGGCCCATAATGGGTGTTTTTGTAATAACAGAATAGAACAGCAGTATTTAACGCATGTATCTCGTAGACACCAGTGTCTAACGTGTGTATTTCACACTGACAGATAAAGCATAAGCCCCTGATGTTGGGTACTGCATGTATTGGTGTTTTATTAAACCCAGAATTTTATTGCAGTAATTCTAGCTTGTATGTCACACTAAGAAATGCAGCATATGGCCCAGATGTAGGGTATTGACAAAAATGGGTGTTTTTTTTTAAACGCAGAATATTATTGCAGTATTTCAAGCTTGTATATCACACTGACAGATGCAGCCAAGGCCGCAAATTTAATATTTGGGCCAAAATAGTTGTTTCTTTAATAGAATCGAACACCAGTATTTAACGCGTGTATCTCACTCTAATAGATGCAGCAAAGGCTGCAAATTTTTTTTTTTGCCCAAAATTGGTGTTTTTTTTTAAACCCAGAATATTATTGCAGTGTCTCTAGCTTGTATGTCACACTAAAAAATGCAGCATAGGCCCCAGATGTAGGATGTTGCCAAAAATGTGTGCTTTTTTCAACCCAGAAAATTATTGAAGTAATTTGCAAGCTTGTATTTAACACTGACAAATGCTGCAAAGGCACCAGATTTAGGATATTGCTAAAAATTGGTGTATTTTTAAACCCAAATTATTATTGCAGTATTTCAAGCTTGGAGTTGAATGTCAAAAATTCACATATGCTGTGCTGTTGCACTGAGCTTGCATAAAATGACCGCCGCCGCCCACCTAACTAAAAGACGGATAAAAGTTATTTTTCTGTGTCACTGGTCTCAGGGCAGGGTAAAAAGATTGAGCACTGCACACACAAAATTAAATCCTTGTAGATCGCTGAGTTAACAAGCACTTCAGATTAAAGATTCTTTCCTATTCTCTCCCTCACAGCAGCAGCATCCTATCCCTACACTAATCAGACCAGAGTGACGTGCAGCGCTACGTGACTCCAGCTTATATAGAGGCTGGGTCACATGCTGCACTGGCCAATCACAGCCATGCCATTAGTAGGCATGGCTGTGATGGCTTCAAAGGGCACAAGAGTAAAACGCTTGTTGATTGGCTGCTCTGCAGCCTTTCAAAAAGCGACAATAAATCGTCAAACACCGAACTCGAACCCGAACTTTTACTGAAACATTCTTGTTCGGGTCCAGGTTTCAAAAATCCTAAAGTTCGGTACGAGCCCAAACTTTAGAGTTCGGGTTCGCTCAACCCTAATTATGAGTAATATCACATACTTCGACCCTTGGAACCATTATCTTTGTCTCTGCAGTCTTCCTTTGTCCTGAAGCTTGTCCTGCAGCTTGCACAGCAGGCTGGTTGTCCTCCCAGGACCTCTCTGGACCCCACCTGATACTCCGCTGGGTTCATTCTGGGGATCGTGGCTGCTCCTTGTCGCAGAGCTTGCAGGGCTGTCACCAACTCCTTGCAGCCGCACGCTGCGGGATTCTCTGTATCTTCTCTTGGCCTGTAGGCATTCTATCTCTAGTGTCTAACAGAGTCGAGACTTGAGTCTCCAAGCTCAGGTGCCATTTGCTGGGCTCCACCATGGCTGCCGTGACGTGTTAAGAAACGCCGACCGCGTGGGGTTCCATACAAGGAGAACACGCCACCCCTTGGGGAAAGGGCGGCGCTTCCCCCAGCTCACATTGGTAGCCATCCGGTCCTCTCTCAGAGCTTCAACACACAAGTAGAAACACAGCTCCACCCACTGGCTCACCTTCTGTTCTACATCTGTGTGCAGCGCTGGTACTTTTTTTACAAAGAAATGACGGCTTGTGACTCTCCACAAGCCATCAGTTCTCTGAAAGGTGCAGAGTCCACCACTTGGAAAGGGAGGGACTGCAGCACCAGCAACTTGGCCAGGAGCACATTTAGCTTCTGCGCCATTGGATGAGTGCATACATACTCTTGTCTCTTGGCAATCCCTTCGGTAATCTATTGCTGATGGAATGACTGACAAGTAGTGTCTGGCGAGCATGCTCGGCCGAACACCGCCTGTGCTGGAGCCTGATGCTCGAGTCTCCTCCCCACAAGTTTGTTGGCTGCTACGTGGCCAATAAACATGCAGGTAAGTACTGCCATTCACTGTAATGCCATAGCAAAGGTTGGCTACTGGCATTACAGTGATTGGCTTGCCAGAGCGCGTCATCAGGTGCTATATAGCACCCGATGACACGTGTTCGGGTCAGTATTTTTATGCTCTTGTTCACCCAGATGGAGGCTATCAGGGGATGTAACTTTTATGGGGATATGTGATGTTTTGGAGTGTTTTCTGTGGTTGGAAAAAATAGAAACATAGAATGTGTCGACCCATCTAGTCTGCCCAATATACTGAATACTATGAATAGTCCCTGGCCCTATCTTATATGAAGGATGGCCTTATGCCTATCCCATGCATACTTAAACTCCTTCACTGTATTTGCAACTACCACTTCTGCAAGAAGGCTATTCCATGCATCCACTACTCTCTCAGTAAAGTAATACTTCCTGATATTACTTTTAAACCTTTGCCCCACTAATTTAAAATGATGTCCTCTTGTAGCAGTTTTTCTTCTTTTAAATATTCTCTCCTCTTTTACCTTGTTTATTCCCTTTATGTATTTAAAAGTTTCTATCATATCCCCTCTGTCTCGTCTTTCTTCCAAGCTATACATGTTAAGGTCCTTTAATCTTTCCTGGTAAGTTTTATCCTGCAATCCATGTACCAGTTTAGTAGCTCTTCTCTGAACTCTCTCCAAAGTATCAATATCCTTCTGGAGATATGGTCTCCAGTACTGAGCACAATACTCCAAATGAGGTCTCACTAGTGCAGCATGTAGAGCAGCATGAGCACCTCCCTCTTTCTACTGGTAATTCCTCTCCCTATGCACCCAAGCATTCTGCTAGCATTTCCTGCTGCTCTATGACATTGTCTGCCTACCTTTAAGTCTTCTGAAATAATGACCCCTAAATCCCTTACCTCAGATACTGAGGTTAGGACTGTATCACTGATTTTATATTCTGCTCTTGGGTTTTTACGCCACAGGTGCATTATCTTGCACTTATCAACATAAAATTTTAGTTGCCAGATTTTTGACCATTCCTCTAGTTTTCCTAAATCAATCCTTTTCCATTTAGTGTATCACTCCAGGAACATCATCCCTGTTACAAATCTTTGTGTCATCAGCAAAAAGACACACCTTACCATCGAGGCCTTCTGCAATTTCGGTGATACAGATATTAACCACCTCCGGACCGCTGTACGCACAGACGCGTCCTGGAGGTGGTTGATTCATTCCGAGTGGACGCACCGGCGCGTCCTCTCGCGAGACGCGAGATTTCCTGTGAACGCGCGCACACAGGCGCGCGCGCTCACAGGAACGGAAGGTAAGAGAGTTGATCTCCAGCCTGCCCGCGGCGATCGTTCGCTGGCAGGCTGGAGATGTGGTTTTTTTAACCCCTAACAGGTATATTAGACGCTGTTTTGATAACAGCGTCTAATATACCTGCTACCTGGTCCTCTGGTGGTCCCCTTTGTTTGGATCGACCACCAGAGGACACAGGTAGCTCAGTAAAGTAGCACCAAGCACCACTACACTACACTAAACCCCCCCCGTCACTTATTAACCCCTTATTAGCCCCTGATCACCCCTGATCACCCCATATAGACTCCCTGATCACCCCCCTGTCATTGATTACCCCCCTGTCATTGATCAACCCCCTGTAAAGCTCCATTCAGACGTCCGCATGATTTTTACGGATCCACTGATAGATGGGTCGGATCCGCAAAACGCATCCGGACGTCTGAATGAAGCCTTACAGGGGCGTGATCAATGACTGGGGTGATCACCCCATATAGACTCCCTGATCACCCCCCTGTCATTGATTACCCCCCTGTCATTGATTACCCCCCTGTAAAGCTCCATTCAGACGTCCGCATGATTTTTACGGATCCACTGATAGATGGATCGGATCCGCAAAACGCATCCGGACGTCTGAATGAAGCCTTACAGGGGCATGATCAATGACTGTGGTGATCACCCCATATAGACTCCCTGATCACCCCCCTGTAAAGCTCCATTCAGATGTCCGCATGATTTTTACGGATGCACTGATAGATGGATCGGATCCGCAAAACGCATCCGGACGTCTGAATGAAGCCTTACAGGGGCATGATCAATGACTGTGGTGATCACCCCATATAGACTCCCTGATCACCCCCCTGTCATTGATTACGCCCCTGTCATTGATCACCCCCCTGTAAAGCTCCATTCAGATGTCCGCATGATTTTTACGGATGCACTGATAGATGGATCGGATCCGCAAAACGCATACGGACGTCTGAATGAAGCCTTACAGGGGCGTGATCAATGACTGTGGTTATCACCCCATATAGACTCCCTGATCACCCCCCTGTCATTGATTACACCCCTGTCATTGATCAACCCCCTGTAAAGCTCCATTCAGATGCCCGCATGATTTTTACTGATCCACTGATAGATGGATCGGATCCGCAAAACGCATCCGGACGTCTGAATGAAGCCTTACAGGGGCGTGATCAATGACTGTGGTGATCACCCCATATAGACTCCCTGATCACACCCCTGTCATTGATTACCCCCCTGTCATTGATTACCCCCCTGTAAAGCTCCATTCAGACGTCCGCATGATTTTTACGGATCCACTGATAGATGGATCGGATCCGCAAAACGCATCCGGACGTCTGAATGAAGCCTTACAGGGGCGTGATCAATGACTGTGGTGATCACCCCATATAGACTCCCTGATCACCCCCCTGTCATTGATTACCCCCCTGTCATTGATTACCCCCCTGTAAAGCTCCATTCAGACGTCCGCATGATTTTTACGGATCCACTGATAGATGGATCGGATCCGCAAAACGCATCCGGACGTCTGAATGAAGCCTTACAGGGGCATGATCAATGACTGTGGTGATCACCCCATATAGACTCCCTGATCACCTCCCTGTCATTGATTACCCCCCTGTAAAGCTCCATTCAGATGTCCGCATGATTTTTACGGATGCACTGATAGATGGATCGGATCCGCAAAACGCATCCGGACGTCCGAATGAAGCCTTACAGGGGCATGATCAATGACTGTGGTTATCACCCCATATAGACTCCACTATCACCCACCTGTCATTGATTACCCCCCTGTAAAGCTCCATTCAGATGTCCGCATGATTTTTACGGATGCACTGATAGATGGATCGGATCCGCAAAACGCATACGGACGTCTGAATGAAGCCTTACACGGGCGTGATCAATGACTGTGGTTATCACCCTATATAGACTCCCTGATCACCCCCCTGTCATTGATCACCCCCCTGTCATTGATCACCCCCCTGTCATTGATCACACCCCTGTCATTGATCACCCCCCTGTCATTGATCACCCCTCTGTAAGGCTCCATTCAGACATTTTTTTGGCCCAAGTTAGCGGAATTATTATTTTTTTTTCTTACAAAGTCTCATATTCCACTAACTTGTGTCAAAAAATAAAATCTCACATGAACTCACCATACCCCTCACGGAATCCAAATGCGTAAAATTTTTTAGACCTTTATATTCCAGACTTCTTCTCACGCTTTAGGGCCCCTAGAATGCCAGGGCAGTATAAATACCCCACATGTGACCCCATTTCGGAAAGAAGACACCCCCAGGTATTCCGTGAGGGGCATATTGAGTCCATGAAAGATTGAAATTTTTGTCCCAAGTTAGCGGAACGGGAGACTTTGTGAGAAAAAAATTTAAAATATCAATTTCCGCTAACTTGTGCCAAAAAAAAAAAATTTCTATGAACTCGCCATGCCCCTCATTGAATACCTTGGGGTGTTTTTTTTCCAAAATGGGGTCACATGTGGGGTATTTATACTGCCCTGGCATTCTAGGGGCCCCAAAGCGTGAGAAGAAGTCTGGTATCCAAATGTCTAAAAATGCCCTCCTAAAAGGAATTTGGGCACCTTTGCGCATCTAGGCTGCAAAAAAGTGTCACACATCTGGTATTGCCGTACTCAGGAGAAGTTGGGGAATGTGTTTTGGGGTGTCATTTTACATATACCCATGCTGGGTGAGAGAAATATCTTGGTCAAATGTCAACTTTGTATAAAAAAATGGGAAAAGTTGTCTTTTGTCAAGATATTTCTCTCACCCAGCAAGGGTATATGTAAAATGACACCCCAAAACACATTCCCCAACTTCTCCTGAATATGGCGATACCACATGTGTGACACTATTTTGCAGCCTAGGTGGGCAAAGGGGCCCATATTCCAAAGAGCACCTTTCGGATTTCACAGGTCATTTACCTACTTACCACACATTAGGGCCCCTGGAAAATGCCAGGGCAGTATAACTACCCCACAAGTGACCCCATTTTGGAAAGAAGACACCCCAAGGTATTCCGTGAGGGGCATGGCGAGTTCCTAGAATTTTTATTTTTTGTCACAAGTTAGTGGATAATGCAGATTTTTTTTTTTTTCATACAAAGTCTCATATTCCACTAACTTGTGACAAAAAATAAAAACTTCCATGAACTCACTATGCCCATCAGCGAATACCTTGGGGTCTCTTCTTTCCAAAATGGGGTCACTTGTGGGGTAGTTATACTGCCCTGGCATTCTAGGGGCCCAAATGTGTGGTAAGGAGTTTGAAATCAAATTCTGTAAAAAATGACCTGTGAAATCCGAAAGGTGCTCTTTGGAATATGGGCCCCTTTGCCCACCTAGGCTGCAAAAACGTGTCACACATCTGGTATCTCCGTACTCAGGAGAAGTTGGGGAATGTGTTTTGGGGTGTCATTTTACATATACCCATGCTGGGTGAGAGAAATATCTTGGCAAAAGACAACGTTTCCCATTTTTTTATACAAAGTTGGCATTTGACCAAGATATTTATCTCACCCAGCATGGGTATATGTAAAAAGACACCCCAAAACACATTCCTCAACTTCTCCTGAATACAGAGATACCAGATGTGTGACACTTTTTTGCAGCCTAGGTGGGCAAAGGGGCCCATATTCCAAAGAGCACCTTTCGGATTTCACAGGTCATTTTTTACAGAATTTGATTTCAAACTCCTTACCACACATTTGGGCCCCTAGAATGCCAGGGCAGTATAACCACCCCACAAGTGACCCCATTTTGGAAAGAAGAGACCCCAAGGTATTTTGTTATGGGCATAGTGAGTTCATAGAAGTTTTTATTTTTTGTCACAAGTTAGTGGAATATGAGACTTTGTAAGAAAAAGAAAAAAGAAAAAAAAAATCATCATTTTCCGCTAACTTGTGACAAAAAATAAAAAGTTCTATGAACTCACTATGCCCATTAGCGAATACCTTAGGGTGTGTACTTTACGAAATGGGGTCATTTGTGGGGTGTTTGTACTGTCTGGGCATTGTAGAACCTCAGGAAACATGACAGGTGCTCAGAAAGTCAGAGCTGCTTCAAAAAGCAGAAATTCACATTTTTGTACCATAGTTTGTAAACGCTATAACTTTTACTCAAACCATTTTTTTTTTACCCAAACATTTTTTTTTTATCAAAGACATGTAGAACAATAAATTTAGTGCAAAATTTATATATGGATGTCGTTTTTTTTTGCAAAATTTTACAACTGAAAGTGAAAAATGTCATTTTTTTGCAAAAAAATTGTTAAATTTTGATTAATAACAAAAAAAGTAAAAATTTCAGCAGCAATGAAATACCACCAAATGAAAGCTCTATTAGTGAGAAGAAAAGGAGGTAAAATTCATTTGGGTAGTAAGTTGCATGACCGAGCAATAAACGGTGAAAGTAGTGTAGGTCAGAAGTGTAAAAAGTGGCCTGGTCTTTCAGGGTGTTTAAGCACTGGGGGCTGAGGTGGTTAAACAATATGGGTCCCAGAACAGATCCCTGACGTACTCCACTGGTAACAAGACCATGGTCTGAATATACTCCTTTGACTACAACCCTCTGTTGTCTGTCCCTCAGCCACTGCCTAATCCATTCAACAATTTGGGAGTCCAAGCCCAAAGATTGCAATTTATTGATAAGCCTTCTATGTGGGACAGTATCAAAAGCCTTACTAAAGTCTAGATAAGTGATGTCTACTGCACCTCCGCCATCTATTATTTTAGTCACCCAATCAAAAAATCAATAAGATTAGTTTGACATGATCTCCCTGAAGTAAACCCATGCTGTTTTTCATCTTTCAATCCATGGGATTTTAGATGTTCCACAATCCTCTCCTTAAGTATGGTTTCCAATAATTTCCCCACTATTGATGTCAGGCTTACTGACCTATAGTTGCCCGATTCCTCCCTACTACCTTTCTTGTAAATGGGCACAACATTTGCTAATTTCCAATCTTCTGGGACGACTCCTGTTGCCAGTGATTGGTTAAATAAATCTGTTAATGGTTTTGCTAGTTCACCGCTGAGCTCTTTTAATAGCTTTGGGTGTATCCCATCAGGCCCCTGTGACTTATTTGTATTAATTTTAGACAGCTGACTTAGAACCTCTTCCTCTGTAAAGACACATGCATCAAAAGATTCATTAGTCTTCTTTCCTAACTGAGGTCCTTTTCCTTCATTTTCCTTTGTAAAAACTTAACAGAAGTATTCATTGAGGCAGTCAGCTAGTTCTTTATCTTCTTCCATATACCTTCCTTCTTTTGTTTTTAATTTTGTAATTCCTTGTTTTAGTTTCCTTTTTTCATTAATGTATCTGAAGAATGCCTTATCGCCTTTTTTCCCTGACTGAGCTAATTTCTCTTCTGCCTGTGCTTTAGAAGCTCTTATAACTTGTTTGGCCACTCTCTGCCTAATCTTATTAATTTGCCTGTCATCCTCGTTTTTTTTTTTTATAATTCCTAAATGCTATCTTTTTGTTTTTAATGATTTTGGCCACTTCTGCTGAGTATCACAGTGGTCTCTTCCTTTTTTTGCTTTTACTGACAAGCCTAATGCAATTTTCTGTTGCCTTCAATAGTGCCACTTTTAAGTAGTCCCATTTCTCCTGGACTCCAATGAAACTGTTCCAATCTGATAGGGACTCGTATACCACTAATCTAATGTGTATTTTATGCCTGTGAGTAATTAAGTCCATTGTGTTTGTTAAATATATCACAGGCAGAGTCCATTGTGTTTGTTAAATATGTCACAGGCAATGTTATTGTGTTGTTAATTGCGTCACAGACAATGCCTATTCTGTTATTGATTGCGTCACAGGCAATGCCATTGTTGAATGTATAGTTTTTGTGTTTAAACTGTAAAACTGTAAAGGATTGGCTGCTATGTTATGTCCTTAGTTCCCAACCAGGTCCACGGGGGTGGTACCCTTGTTGGAAAATTTGTATAAAAGGCAATGCTTGTGTGGTCAATAAAGAAATAAAGATTCCTGTTTAACCATCAATATGGAGCCTCGTCTCGTACTTGGGGAGGGATATTGCTACTTTGGAATATTCTTTTGTCTGTTCCCGGAAAGGTGGATTTTGCATGGTTCCAATTCGGTGGATTCGAGTGTTTGTGGGTTGCTGCTCTCTTCGCCAGGTGAATCGCCCGAACGGTATTAACCCTCACTATACCGGATTATACCGTAATACCGTTCATAACGGATCCGTTTGCATTATTCATAAAAAAAAAGTCTAAGTCAAAACGGATCCGTGTTGACTTACATTGAAAGTCAATGGGGGACGGATCCATTTTTTATTGCACCATATTGTGTCAGTGAAAAACTGATCCATCCCCATTGACTTACAATGGCTCTGCATACTCAGACGGTCACCAAAACGCTGAAAGCTGCGTTTTAGTGACCGTCTAAAAAACTTAACAGGGACCAAACGCAGCCAAATTTATGCATTCTGAACGGATCCTTATCCATTCAGAATGCAATGGGGGCTTAACTGATCCGTTTTGGGCTGTTTGTGAGAGCCCTGAAACGGATCTCACAAGCGGACCCATAAACGCCAGTGTGAAAGTAGCCTAAGGGAACAGAAAAAGAAAAAATGTAGGTTGAGGACAGGTGAGGGTACAAGGCCTTCTCCCGGGCCATGCCAACAAGGGTTGTGTCTGACAAACCTACCGACTCTTTGCTGGGGGTGTCTGGTATCACTTGGGATTAAGTGGATGACCGAATCAACCATTCAAGAACCGTTGGGTTGCTGGTCAAGATACAGATGACAAGCCTCTCGCTGCGACTACTTCTGCCACACCCCCTTACTCTGCTGCGACCTGTGTCTGCACCAGAAACATTTAGGATTCTGCCACTCCCGTGTGCTGGGCCTGGCACTTCTCTATCTGACATAATGTTAGATCAAATAAATAAATAAAAAGACAATTAAAACTCCACAAAAAATCTGTAATTTTCTCACTTTATCACACAACAGCTAATAAGCCCTTTTTTTCCCACTAATACACGCCAAAGAAGGCTTTAGGACATATAACTGCACCGCTGAACAGCAAATTATATTTTTTTTTTTGCCACTTATACAAGCCATAAAGGACTTTAGAACATATAACTGCACCACTGAATGGCAAATAATATATATTTTTTTGACACTAATACACGCCAAAAAGGGCTGTAATTTTCTCACTTCACCACACAACGGCAAATACTTTTTTTGTGCCTCTAATGCACGCAAAAAAAGTGCTTTAGAACATATAACTGCTCCTCTGAATGGCATATAATATATATTTTTTTGCCACTAATACACGCCAAAAAGGGCTTTAGTACATATAACTGCACCGCTGAATGGCAAATAGGCCCATACTTTTTTCCAGTTATACACTCCACAAAAGGCTTTAGAACATATAACTGCACCGCTGAACGGCAAATAATATATACACTGCCTGTCCTAAAAAAAAGTTGCCACCAAAAAAAAAAAAAAAAAGGTCATACACACTAATATTTTGTTGGGCCGCCTTTAGCTTTGATTACGGCACGCATTCGCTGTGGCATTGTTTCGATAAGCTTCTGCAATGTCACAAGATTTATTTCCATCCAGTGTTGCCTTTTTTTCTGGTTTGCCTCACTGATTAGTGGTTTTCTTACGGCTACACAGCTGTTCAGTCGCAATCCCTTGAGTTCCCTTCGCATTGTGCAAGTGGAAATCTTTTCCACAACCACAAGATGTGTCTTTCGACATGGTTGTTTAAGAAATGAGAAGCAACTCATTGCACCAGTTGGGGTTAAATAACTTATTGCCAGCTAAAAGATAATCGCCCATGCAGTAATTATCCAATAGGAGGCTCATAACTATTTGCTTAGTTAAATCCAGGTGGCAACTTTTTTTTTTGCCACTATTACACACCAAAAAGGGTTTTAGAACATATAACTGCACCGCTGAACGGCAAAAAGGCCCTTACATTTTTTTTACTTATATACTCCACAAAAGCTTTTAGAACAGATAACTGCACCCCTGAATGGCAAATAATATATATTTTTTGCCATTAATATACGCCAAAAAGGGCTGTAATTTGTCTCACTTCACCATGCAACGGCAAAAGCTTTTTTTTGTGCCACAAATACACACTTAAAAGGGCTTTAGAACATATAACTGCACCGCTGAACGGCAAATATATATTTTATACAAAGGGCTGTAACTTTCTGACTTCACCACATAACATCAAATAATTTATTTTTGCGCCACTAATAAACACCAAAAAGTGCTTTAAAATATATAACTGCATAGCTGAAGGCAAATAATTTATATTTTTTGGCCACTAATAAACGCCAAAAAGGGCTTTAGAACATTTAACTGCACCACTGAACGGCAAATAATATCTATTTTTTTTTGCCACTAATACACGCCAAAAAGGGCTTTAGAGCATATAACTGCACCGCTGAATGGCAAATAATATATATTTTTTTGCCACTAATACACACCAAATAGGGCTGTAATTTTCTCACCGCTAATAAGCCCTTTTTTCTCCACTAATTCAAGCCAAAAAATGCTTTAAAACATATAACTGTACCTCACAAGGGCAAATAAGACGTAGAAATATTTTCTTGTAATAAATCCAGTTAATGGCTGTATCAAACATCACTTGCACCCCAATAACAAGAACGGTTTTCTGGAATTAAAGAGTTGTGGCAATTTGGATCCCCAGTCAGTGCAGCAATTTTTAAAAGGATTGTTTCTATTACCCAGGCTGTAAAATCCCCTACTGAACCCTGTTCTGCTTCAATACTGTGGAATGATTCCTCCCTATTCTTTCCCTGAACTTCTATAGAGCAAAATAAAAGTTTTAAAGTATTTTCCACTACAGTCCCTAGCGCCTGCTGACATCTCTCCCTGCACTAAGTACAATGGAAAATGTCTTGAATCCAAGATGGATGATGCTATTTATGACATCACAGGGCTGGCTGGCTGCTGATTGGTTGCGTGCATGACATTGTGGGTTATCCCTCATTCCCAGAGTTACTTGCTGCATGTCCTAACATGTGGAGCAGCCATTTTTGGAAAAAATGTGATTCATTACCACGAAATGTGAGGAAACTTGAATTCGGTGCAAATTAAATTTTTCCTGAAATTCGGATCGAATTCCACTTTGTCAACTTTGATTCGCTCATCTCTAACCACAGCCAGAAATCAGTAGGTTCCTCTGACATCACACTTAGTTGACATGGCCCAGGAACTGACTCTATGCACTCAATCTGTCCTGCACTTGTCTCTTGCTTTTGCTGCTCCATCTGTAAGCCAAGTAATGTTTGCCACTGGCTCTGCTCCCCTTTTCAGCGACGATGACCTTTGTTGGGACAGTCAGCAGTTATAGGCCAGCACAGACTTGGAGGAGAAGTCCGCTGAGGATTCCTTTAGGTGTACTCCAATGATGGGAGAATATGTAGGAGCACATGTTGCGAGAGGTCAGGGACGTGCACAAGAGACAAGTGAGGGTAACACAAGTGACTCGCAAACATATGAAGATAATGATGTAGCTGATCGCATGTGGGAGCTGGGTGAAGAGGGGTTATTGCCATCATTAGGGGGTGTGGGTGGTAGCGTTCCCAAAAGACAGCAAGATGGAAAGGTGCCCAAGAGACAGCAGGGTGGAAGCGTGCCCATGAGACAGTCAGGTGGAAGCGTGCCCGAGGTACAGCAGGGTGACAGCATGCCTTAGACAGAGGGTGGAAGTGTGCCCGTGAGACTGCAGGGTGGAAGCAGTGGGAAATCTGGAGTCAAATATGAAAGGGGTAAACTGCCTGTTATTCTGGAGACTGCCTCTGATGGACACTAGCAATTCACCGATTCAAAATAGCAGTGCCAGTCATCACGCAGTGATGAAGGGAAAATGCTATACTCTGAAGTGTTCTTCACACAGTCACTGGGGGACATTAGCGTGGCAGTATGCAGGATATGTGCTGGTAGAAGTGGCGCGCCACTCATTTAGTGTCATTTAGTCTGATTCAGCTGCATCTCCCACCGGCCTAAACCCCCTCTCCAGCAGTCAGGGCTTGTCAATGTTAGCAGAAGATAGTTATTGTTCCTTCCCATCAACTTCAATGTCGTCTATTACATCTGATGCTCCTCCTCCTCCTTTTCCTAGTCAGTGGTTTAGACAGCAATCGATCACCGAGGTGATTGCAAAAAGACAACAGTATGCGTGCACTTACTTAACGGCGCAGAATTTGATTGTGCATCTGGCCAAGTTGCTGGTACAACAGTCCCTCTCTTTCCATGTAGTTGACTATGGAAGTAGTATGTAGTAGAATAGGGAAATCATTCATTTTTTTATGCACCCCTTAGGGGGACCAGGTCTGAATGATGACCATCCTCATCTTTTGCTGGCTTTACTTCTTCCAAATCATCCTTCAAAGTCTCCATGTCCAGGGAAAGTCAGCAAGATGCAAAGAGAGAAGGAACTGGATTTTCATAATGACCTATTATCGGTTTTAGATCATGTGGAAAAGGAGGAAAGGCAAAAGGCAGAGCAATGGTCTTCCATCTGTAGGGCATGAGAGCGGTTGGTGTTTAAGAAATGGGTTCACAAGGAGGGGGGGGGGTGCGGTTGGAGCTTTCTTCATATTTCATTCCGGGAATGCCCCATGACCATTTTTCTCTCCTCTTTTATCATTTAGTTGGATCCAACTGCCAGTCACCTGCAGCGCCATGAAGTACTCTTCATATCTAGTTTCAGTATACAAGGGTTAAAGGTAAGTATATAGTGGGCAACCATTGGCCCTATGTGGCCTCTTTATGTAATTCTCATACAAATGGGGCATTTTCTGGACATTGCAGGCCACAACAGCAATAATTTGCTTGCTGTGCCATGCAGCTAACCAGCCAAACCCCATACCAGCAACAGAACCTGTTTGTCTAACATATTGTATAGCAACTACTGGTTTTTAGGCTCCTGTCCCTTATGACAATAATTCAGTGGCCATTTTTGATCTATCCACTATGTTTGGCCCTTCTGGTTTTAACCCTAATACATTTTTAAAGTCAAATAACATCTTGTTCATAGTATATATTTGTATACTTTTTGATTTTACACTTGGAATATGAAAATCATTTTTTAAAGGGTTTCATATCTACAGTGTTAAAAATCATTTCTGTTCTTATAGTAGGTTTCCATTTGACAGAACAGAGCCATTTACAATACACACATTAAAGGGGTTGTCCGAGTTATTTTTTTGTTCTTTCTATGTTCCTAACTGGGCAAATATAACAGCTTTCCAATTCACTCACTTTATCTCCAGTGGCTGGTTTCTCAGATTTCACTGAGGGTCACATGACCTGTGATGTCAGCTTCTCTCCCTGTCTGATAAAGGTCGTTTACAAGCCTGTAAATGAGACATCACTGTGCTGGCCATGCCCCTCTTCACTGCCTCTCTCCTAGGATTCTTAACCCCTTCAGCTGCACACACTGGGTAGCCACTGGCTGCAGCAGTAACAATTCTGGGCAAAGGAGCTGAAGGACTAGAGAGAGCATTGCACAAGAAGGAAGGGGGGAGATCCTGCGTGTATTAGCAGTGTCATTATACAGCTGGGACTTGTAGTTCTACACTTACAACATGCTGCTGAGTCTCCCAGCAGGCAGACATGTCACTCAGGGCAGCTCTTGTATTCACTCCCTTAGCAGAGCAGGGGGAGGGGCAGAGATTGTTTTTATTACATGTAAACAAAGGGTCAGAAAAGAACCAGGGAAATGAGGAAATATATATATTTTTTTTGCATAAAACTTGCTTAGCTTAGTTATATATTGCTGCCCATCAGATTTTCAGTGCTATAATTTTTTTTTTCATAACTCGGACAACCCCTTTAAGTGTATATTTTTATATTTATTCTCAGTCTGTTTTTCAAAGTTCTCCATTGTTTGCATTATTTTCAGAGCATTTAGTATGGGGCCCATTTTTGGATTTGCTTTTTCTCCCAACGTTCCAATAGCCACAACTTTTTTAATGTTCCATTCATATAGCCATATGAGGGCTTATTTTTTTTTTGGGATAAGTTGTACTATTTAAGAGCAGAAGGAGCAGCATCCCTTTGCCTTACCTAACAGATGCCACGATCAGTGTTGATCGTGGCATCTGAGGGGTTAAATGAGTTCAGCGGGATCTCCCTTCCCTGTATGATACAGCAAGCACCCGCCTTGTACGGAGTGGGCTCATTGCAGCAGCCCACTCCATGCATTCCTGCAGTCACCATAACGTACAGGTATACATGATTTATAACGATTTGTGACAAATTAATTTGTAACTAATGAAATTTCTTGACAAAGTTCAGCAAGTTGGTCAAATCAAATTTTTCTAAACTTTGCTCATCTCTAGCCTACTTCTGTGTATGATTTTGTGTTGTGTGATTCTCTATACTGTATGCCACTATTCTAAAATATTTTCTGCACGATGCTGCTCAATCTGGGCCTGCATGTTAAATATGCACCTCCTTTGGAGGAAATCATATTATCACTTGACTGCTAGAAACTGGTCCTTTGCAAGTGATAATGAGATGTGTCCTGACCCTTTCTCCTTTGCCTTGCGGGGCTCCTTCCGCAGAGCAGGCTTATCCCTGCTCGTTTCTTTTACGTGCCTCCGATTCACTTCTTTCTTCTTTCCAGCAGTGGTTTCCCTTGCTTTGGCATCAGATTCAGAGACCTCTGCTTCTTTAGTCATTTTTTCCACTTCGGCAACCGCTACTTCAGTCACTGCAGCACCTGAGGACTTCACGTCCTCCAAAACCTCGACCTTAACTTCTTCAGCCTTGGTTTTCTTGGACCCAGCATCATATACTTGCCCTCTTAAGTCCTTTTCCTCTTTCTCAGCAAGGTAGGAAGTACCAGGGACACCGGGGTCTTCACCAGACTCGTCGACTTCTGGAATTTTCTCCAGAATTCAGGAGAGCCACCCCACAGTAGTATACATGATCTTCATACTGGTCGTCCATCTCCCCGTATTCCTACCCCAGCAGGCTGATGGATACTTGGACGGCTTTGCAGGCGGAGGGGACGTCTTTCGGGACCAGGTCCTGGCTACCCACTGCCATGAGTCTCTTGGCCTCTGCATCCACATTAGCCCCATCAACGGGTTCAGCAGAAAGATCTTCCATCTTCTCTGCCTCGGTCGGAACCGCAGTGCCACCATCTCAAGATCCCTTCTTAACAGGCTCTGGTTTAAACTTCTCCAACTCATAGACATTCTTCCCGACGTCATCCTTTGAGCTCATAAGATCCTCCATCTCTGCTCTGAGTTGCTTGTTCAGCCTCTCAAACTCATCTCGCTCCTCTTGCGCTTCTTCAAGTGCTCTAGCCAAGGGGGCCTTGGTCTCTTTTTCCCGAGCATCCGCCTTTGCTTGGTCATGTTCTTCGGCATATTGGGCAAAGATGTATTTCTCTTCAGCCCAGGGCTGGTCAAACTTTTTCTGTTTTTTTCTTAGTTTTTCGCACCAGTTTGTTGGAAGCCTCCTGGTTCAACTGCTCCTCACTGGGTTTTGCGGCAGCAGATATAGGAGTATCAATATTCTTTTTAGGAGACTCTGTGGGGTTTCCACCCAGAGCCGCTAAAGCACTTTATCGGTGTCTACCGCAGTTTTCTGTATTTCTTTGGCGCCTTTGCTCTTCACCTGGATATCAGGCCGTAGACCCTTCAGCTCACTCATTTCTTTCGGGGCCTCCTCCCTTGACCCCTCTGCAGACTTCTTCGGTGACTCTGTGAAGACAGCTAGTCTTTTCTTTATCAGATCTAGTGACTGTATAGAGAGGGAGGAATTATCTTCCTGCTTGCAGCTGTACTGACATGGCAGGTCATTTACCACGGCCTGGGTATGGGTCTCAGACACTAGGCTTTAGTCTCCCAACTTAACTCTTGTCATGTCAGATACAACTGTCATCTGGTTGCTACTAGTAACCACCCCAATTTTGCAAAACTTCGATCTGGTAGCTTCCTTTTCGGAGTTGCCAATGGTCACAGCGCATACGTCACCTATGCCGCTCGTGTCATTATTAACGCTGACCTCTAGGGGCACTGAGAAGTTAATCCCTACACGAGACATTACCTTATTGACTATAGAACACTGTGGAGACTGCCTATCCACCTCTGGCACGTGTGGCACACCCTCTAGGACTGCCTCCCTTTTTTGCTCTTTCACCAGAGTAGGATTGCTCCACTATAATTTTTCCTCCAGGGGGCGCTTTTCCCCTGACCACATCCTGCAATGGAAAAGCCATGTCATTGTCATCACCTATTTCACAAGACGTCACATTTACATTTTGCACTTTATCAGCACCATTGTTTCTAATGATCACTTAATTTAAAGGGCTAGAAAAAACTTCTGCAGGAGTTTCACCGCTAGCTGCAAAAGGAAACCACGGTCCCACTTCACCTCATGTACGAGCACCTTAACCACCTCAGCCCCCAGTGCTTAAACACCCTGAAAGACCAGGCCGCTTTTTACACTTCTGACCTACACTAATTTCACCGTTTATTGCTCGGTCATGCAACTTACCACCCAAATGAATTTTACCTCCTTTTCTTCTCACTAATAGAGCTTTCATTTGGTGGTATTTCATTGCTGCTGACATTTTTACTTTTTTTGTTATTAATCGAAATTTAACGATTTTTTTGCAAAAAAATGACATTTTTCACTTTCAGTTGTAAAATTTTGCAAAAAAAACGAGATCCATATATAAATTTTGCTCTAAATTTATTGTTCTACATGTCTTTGATAAAAAAAAAAATGTTTGGGTAAAAAAAAAAATGGTTTGGGTAAAAGTTATAGCGTTTACAAACTATGGTACAAAAATGTGAATTTCCGCTTTTTGAAGCAGCTCTGACTTTCTGAGCACCTGTCATGTTTCCTGAGGTTCTACAATGCCCAGACAGTACAAACACCCCACAAATGACCACATTTCTGAAAGTAGACACCCTAAGGTATTCGCTGATGGGCATAGTGAGTTCATAGAACTTTTTATTTTTTGTCACAAGTTAGCGGAAAATGATGATTTATTTATTTATTTATTTTTTTCTTACAAAGTCTCATATTCCACTAACTTGTGACAAAAAATAAAAAGTTCTATGAACTCACTATGCCCATCACGAAATACCTTGGGGTCTCTTCTTTCCAAAATGGGGTCACTTGTGGGGTAGTTATACTGCCCTGGCATTCTAGGGGCCCAAATGTGTGGTAAGGAGTTTGAAATCAAATTCTGTAAAAAATGACGAGTGAAATCCGAAAGGTGCTCTTTGGAATATGGGCCCCTTTGCCCACCTAGGCTACAAAAAAGTGTCACACATCTGGTATCTCCGTATTCAGTAGAAGTTGGGGAATGTGTTTTGGGGTGTCTTTTTACATATACCCATGCTGGGTGAGATAAATATCTTGGTCAAATGCCAACTTTGTATAAAAAAATGGGAAAAGTTGTCTTTTGCCAAGATATTTCTCTCACCCAGCATGGGTATATGTAAAATGACACCCCAAAACACATTACCCAACTTCTACTGAATACGGAGATACCAGATGTGTGACACTTTTTTGCAGCCTAGGTGGGCAAAGGGGCCCATATTCCAAAGAGCACCTTTCGGATTTCACTCGTCATTTTTTACAGAATTTGATTTCCAACTCCTTACCACACATTTGGGCCCCTAGAATGCCAGGGCAGTATAACTACCCCACAAGTGACCCCATTTTGGAAAGAAGAGACCCCAAGGTATTCGCTGATGGGCATAGTGAGTTCATGGAAGTTTTTATTTTTTGTCACAAGTTAGTGAAATATGAGACTTTGTATGAAAAAAAAAAAAAAAAAAAAAAAAAAATCATCATTTTCCACTTATTTAGTGACAAAAAAATAAAAAATTCTAGGAACTCGCCATGCCCCTCACGGAATACCTTGGGGTGTCTTCTTTCCAAAATGGGGTCACTTGTGGGGTAGTTATACTGCCCTGGCATTTTCCAGGGGCCCTAATGTGTGGTAAGTAGGTAAATGACCTGTGAAATCCGAAAGGTGCTCTTTGGAATGTGGGCCCCTTTGCCCACCTAGGCTGCAAAAAAGTGTCACACATGTGGTATCTCCGTATTCAGGAGACGTTTGGGAATGTGTTTTGGGGTGTCATTTTACATATACTCATGCTGGGTGAGAGAAATATCTTGGCAAAAGACAACTTTTCCCATTTTTTTATACAAAGTTGGCATTTTACCAAGATATTTCTCTCACCCAGCATGGGTATATGTAAAATGACACCCCAAAACATCAACTTCTCCTGAATACGGAGATACCACATGTGTGACACTTTTTTGCAGCCTAGGTGGGCAAAGGTGCCCAAATTCCTTTTAGGAGGGCATTTTTAGACATTTGGATACCAGACTTCTTCTCACGCTTTGGGGCCCCTAAAATGCCAGGGCAGTATAAATACCCCACATGTGACCCCATTTTGGAAAGAAGACACCCCAAGGTATTCAATGAGGGGCATGGCGAGTTCATAGAAAAAAAAATAATTTGGCACAAGTTAGCGGAAATTGATTTTTTTTTTTTTCTCACAAAGTCTCCCTTTCCACTAACTTGGGACAAAAATTTCAATCTTTCATGGACTCTATAAGCCCCTCAGCAAATACCTTGGGGTGTCTTCTTTCCAAATTGGGGTCATTTGTGGGCTGTTTGTACTGCCCTGGCATTTGAGGGTCTCCGCAATCATTACATGTATGCCCAGCATTAGGAGTTTCTGCTATTCTCCTTATATTGAGCATACGGGTAATGAGATTTTTTTTTTCCGTTCAGCCTCTGGGCTGAAAGAAAAAAATGAACGGCACAGATTTTTTCATTCGCATCGATCAATGTGGATGAAAAAATCTCTGCCAAAAAAAGAAAAAGGAGGGGAAAGGCGTCTGCCAGGACATAGGAGCTCCGCCCAACATCCATACCCACTTAGCTCGTATGCCCTGGCAAACCCGATTTCTCCATTCACATCAATCGATGTGGATGAATAAATCATTGCCGGGATTTTTTTTTTTTATATATATATGCAAAGTGTTTGCCAAAGTATATGAACACCGCCACCTCCTCAGCTCATATGCCTCGGCAAACGTATCTTTTACTGCAGAGGAGAAATCTCGTCTTGCAGCGCCGCATACACCGACTTGCGTGTAATCTGACAGCAGCGCAATGCTTCTGTCCGAATGCACATCAGTGCTGCAGCTAGTCGATCGGTTGGTCCACCTGGAAGGTAAAAAAAAAGAAAAAACCAGGCCGCAAAGCAATAACTTTATTAACTTTAGAACAGAACATATTAACTTTTTTTTTAACTTTTTTAACTTTTTTACTTACCGGTAATTTTTTTTTTGTTTAGTTTTTTTTACCTTTATAGAACAAACCTCTCCTTCCCCATGGGACAATGTGCAAAGCGCAAATCGCCCAAAGATGTGGCAAAGTACGTTATGCACTTTATCCCAGGTGAAAGGAGAGGTTTGCAGCAGCTGTGAGTAAAAGGGCCCTAATAGCCCTGTGTGCCTGTCCTGTGAGATGCAATCCCTATGCTAAGTGTACCTGTGTGTGGTACTTCCGGAAACACTCTCCATAGCATAGGGCAGGGTGGTCAGCACAGTCAGGACAGAAATAGCGGGTGTCACGCCTTATTCCACTCCTGCTACAGACACGACATCTTTTTCGGGGTGACGGTTGGGTTGAGGTACCAGGAACGACACTGGGGAAATGTCGCTTGTGTAGACGGCTAACTACACTGGTGGATGGGGCCACGGAACCTCCTGTGTAAAGGAGGTTCTCAATGATCTCTTCCTGGAATTTGAGGAAAGATCGTGTTCTCCCAGCCTTACTGTAGAGAACAAAACTATTGTACAGCGCCAATTGAATTAAATATACAGACACCTTCTTATACCAGCGTCTGGTTCTGCGGGAAACTAAATACGGAGACAACATCTGGTCATTGAAGTCCACCCCTCCCATGAGCGCATTATAGTCGTGGACACAGAGGGGCTTTTCAATGACACGGGTTGCTCGCTCAATTTGGATTGTCGTGTCTGCGTGAATGGAGGAGAGCATGTAAACGTCACGCTTGTCTCTCCATTTCACCGCGAGCAGTTCTTCGTTACACAAGGCAGCCCTCTCCCCCCTTGCAAGACGGGTGGTTACAAGCCGTTGGGGGAAGCCCACGCGACTAGTTCGCGCGGTGCCACAGGCGCAAATCCGTTCTAGAAACAAATGCCTAAAGAGGGCCACACTTGTGTAAAAATTGTCCACATAAAGATGGTACCCCTTGCCGAATAAGGGTGACACCAAGTCCCAGACTGTCTTCCCACTGCTCCCCAGGTAGTCAGGGCAACCGACCGGCTCCAGGGTCTGATCTTTTCCCTCATAGATCCGAAATTTGTGGGTATAGCCTGTGGCCCTTTCACAGAGCTTATACAATTTGACCCCATACCGGGCACGCTTGCTTGGGATGTATTGTTTGAAGCCAAGGCGCCCGGTAAAATGTATTAGGGACTCGTCTACGCAGATGTTTTGCTCAGGGGTATACAAATCTGCAAATTTCTGGTTGAAATGGTCTATGAGGGGCCGAATTTTGTGGAGCCGGTCAAAAGCAGGGTGGCCTCTGGGACGGGAGGTGGTGTTGTCGCTAAAATGCAGAAAACGCAGGATGGTCTCAAATCGTGTCCTGGACATAGCAGCAGAGAACATGGGCATGTGATGAATCGGGTGCGTGGACCAATATGACCGCAATTCATGCTTTTTTGTCAGGCCCATGTTGAGGAGAAGGCCCAGAAAAATTTTAAGTTCGGAAACTTGGACTGGTTTCCACCGGAAAGGCTGGGCATAATAGCTTCCCGGGTTTGCGGTTATAAATTGTGTGGCATACCGGTTTGTCTCTGCCACGACTAAGTCCAAGAGCTCCGCAGTCAAGAACAGCTCAAAAAATCCCAGGGCCGAACCGATTTGAGCCGTCTCAACCCGAACTCCAGACTGGGCGGTGAAAGGGGGAACTACTGGTGCGGCTGAAGTTGGTGACTGCCAATCAGGGTTTGCCAGCACCTCAGGGATTCTAGGGGCTCTACGGGCCTGTCTGTGCGGTGGCTGCGACGGGGTAACTACTGCACGTGCCACCGTACCAGCTTCAACTGCCCTTCTGGTGCTCGCTACTTCACCATGTTGTACGGCAGTGCTGGTACTAGGTCCAGGAAGGGCTGCGCTGCTGGTGTATGCCTCACCACGTGATCCGGCAGCGACAGCCCCACTCTGCTGCTCTTGAAGCGGATCCTGCGCAACCTGTGGTCTAGCGACATGGGGCCGGGTACGCCTGGTGCTGCCAGGGACCTCCACCTCCTCGTCCGAACTTTGGGTCAGAGAGCCACTGCTTTCCACAGGTTCATATTCTGACCCGCTAGATTCGTCAGATGAGGGTTCCCACTCCTCATCCGACTGGGTCAGAATCCTGTAGGCCTCTTCAGAAGAATACCCCCTGTTTGACATTTTGGACTACTAAATTTAGGGGTATTCCCTGAGACTACCCAAGAAAAAAAGCAAACCTGTCTTACAAAGGGGAGGCTAGCGAAGTACCGGAGGCCGCTGCGGTTGATAAAAAATATCAAAACTGATTTTTTTATCGCCGCAGTGCGTGTAAAGTGAATGTGCAGTGATCAAAAAAAAAAATATTTTTGTCACTGCGGTGGGGCGGGCGTGGGTGAACGCACGTGTGGGCGACCGATCAGGCCTGATCGGGCAAACACTGCGTTTTGAGTGGAGGGCGAGCTAAGGTGACACTAATACTATTATAGATCTGACCGTGATCAGTTTTGATCACTTACAGATACTATAAAAGTACAAATGCTGATTAGCGATACGCTAATCAGCGAATAAAAGTGACTGGGGTGCGGTGGGGTGGGCGCTAACTGACGCTAACTACCTAACCAAGGGGCCTAAACTATCCCTAAAACCTAACAGCCAATACTAGTGAAAAAAAAAAGTGACAGTTTACACTGATCACTTTTTGTCTTTCACTAAGTGATTGACAGGGGGCGATCAAAGGGGTGATCAAAGGGTTAATTGGGGTGCAGGGGGGTGATCAGGGGCTACAGTGAAGTGTTTGGTGCTACTCACAGTTCAGTCTGCTTCTCTGTGGATCCAACCGACGAAAAGGACCAGCAGAGAAGCAGAGAAGCCATATAACAGATCATATTTACTAATATGATCTGTTATATGGCCAGTGATTGGATTTTTTAAAAATCGCCAGCCTGCCAGCCAATGATCGTTGCTGGCAGGCTGATGACGAACTTCTTTAACTTTTGCCGGCCCGCGATGCGCATGCGCGGGCCGGCTTTGAGCGAAATCTCGCGTCTCGCGAGATGACGCGTATATGCGTGACTCTGCGCAGCGCTGCCACCTCCGGAACGCGATCCTGCGTTAGGCGGTCCGGAGGTGGTTAACATCAAGTTCACATCTTTTGCAAAAATCCACATTGTCATTATGCCGTTCAAGTAACATAGCAACATAGTAAGATAGTATATAAGGCCGAAAAAAAAATATTTGTCCATCCAGTTCGGCCTGTTATCCTGCAAGTTGATCCAGAGGAAGGCAAAAAAAAAAACTGCTAGGTACAAGCCAATTTTCCTCACTTAAGGGGGAAAAAATTCCTTCCTGACTCCAATCAGGCAATCAGAATAACTCACTGGATCAACGACCCCTCTCTAGTAGCTATAGCCTGTAATATTATTATACTCCAGAAATTCATCCAAGCCCCTCTTGAATTCTTTTATTGTACTCACCATCATCACCTCCTCAGGCAGAGAGTTCCATAGTCTCACTGCTCTTACCGTAAAGAATCCTTTTCTATGTTTGTGTACAAACCTTCTTTCCTCCAGACGCAGAGGATGTCTCCTTGTCACAGTCACAGTCCTGGGGATAAATAGATGATGGGAGAGATCTCTGTACTGTCGCCTGATATATTTATACATAGTAATTAGATCTCTCCTCAGTCGTCTTTTTTCTAAAGTGAATAACCCTAATGCTGATAATCTTTCAGGGCACTGTAGTTGCCCCATTCCAGTTATTACTTTTGTTGCCCTCCTCTGAACCCTCTCCAGCTCTGCTATGTCTGCCTTGTTCACAGGAGCCCAGAACTGTACACAGTACTCCATGTGTGGTCTGACTAGTGATTTGTAAAGTGGTAGGACTATGTTCTCAACATGGGCATCTATTTGATGCCACCCATTATCTTATTGGCCTTGGAAGCAGCTGCCTGACACTGGTATTTACTGCTTAGTTTGCTGTTTATTAAAATTCCTAGGTCCTTTTCCATGTCAGTGTTAACGAGTGTTTTACCATTTAGTATGTACGGGTGATTTTAATTATTCCTTCCCATGTGCATAACCTTACATTTGTCAGTGTTAAACCTCATCTGCCACTTCTTTGACCAAGCCTCTAATCTATCCAGATCCATCTGTAGCTGTATATTGTTCTCTTCAGTGTTTATTACTTTACACAGTTTAGTGTCATCTGCAAAAATGTATAGTTTACTGTGTAAGCCTTCTACAAAATCATTAATAGATATATTGAAGAGAATAGGGCCCAATACTGACCCCTGAGGTACTCCGCTAGTGACAGTGACCCAATCTGAGTGTGTACCATCAATAACCACCCTCTGTTTTCTATCATTGAGCCAGTTACTTACCCACATACAGACGTTTTCTCCCAATCTGAGCATTCTAATTTGGAGAAGTCCAGATATACAACATGCATTGATTCACCATTGTCAAGTCTAGGACTTACCTCCTCATAAAAACTGATTAACCTCTTGTGGACACAGGGCGTACAGGTATGCCCTGATGTCCCGGTACTTAAGGCACTCTGTTCCAATCACCGCTGTGCAGTAGGCGGTGATAGGAACAGAGTGCCTGCTGAAATCAAACAAGCACTCTGTGATAATGCCGACCCCCCCCCCCCCCCCGTATCGGCAATCTGCCAAAAATCTGCCAAAAAAGTGGAAAATCTGCCAAAAAAGTGAAATTTTTAAATTTTATCTCTATTTTCCATTAATTCTTGTGGAACACCTAAACGGTTAACAAATTTTGTAAAATCTGTTTTGTATACCTTGAGGAGTGTAGTTTTTAAAATGGGGTCACTTTTTAGAAGTTTAACTCTAGGGGTGCATCGGGGGGCTTCAAATGGGACATGGTGTCAAAAAAACTGTCCAGCAAAATTTGCCTTCCAAAAACCGTATGGCATTCCTTTCATTCTGCGCCCTGCCGTGTGCCCGTACAGCAGTTTACGACCACATATGGGGTGTTTCTGTAAACTACAGAATCAGGGCCGTAAATATTGTCTGTTTTTTTGGGCTGTTAACCCTTGCTTTGTAACTGTAAAAAAAATATTGCCAAAAAAGTGAAATTTTGAAATGTTATCTCTATTTTCCTTTAATTCTTGTGGAACACCTAAAGTGTTAACAAAGTTTGTAAAATCAGTTTTGTATACCTTGAGGGGTGTAGTTTCTAAAATGGGGTCAATTTTTAGGAGTTTCTACTCTAGGGGTGCATCAGGGGGCTTCAAATGGGACATGATTTGAAAAAAAACAGTCCAGCAAAAATCTGCCTTCCAAAAACCATATGGCATTCCTTTCCTTCTGCGCCCTGCCGTGTGCCCGTACAGCAGTTTATGACCACACATGGGGTGTTTCTGTAAACTACAGAATCAGGGCCAAAAATATTGAGTTTTGTTTGGCTGTTAACCCTTGCTTTGTAACTGGAAAAAAAGGATTAAAATGGAAAATCTGCCAAAAAAGTTAAATTTTGAAATTGTATCTCTATTTTCCATGAATTCTTGTGGAACACCTAAAGGGTTAACAAAGTTTGTAAAATCAGTTTTAAATACCTTGAGGTGTGTAGTTTGTAAAAGGGGGTCATTTTTGGGTGGTTTCTATTATGTAAGCCTCACAAAGTGACTTCAGACCCAAACTGGTCCTGAAAAAGTGGGTTTTAGAATTTTTTTAAAAAATTTTAAGATTTGCTTCTAAACTTCTAACGTCCCCAAAAAATAAAATGGCATTCACAAAATGATTCAAACATGAAGTAGACATATGGGGAATGTAAATTAATAACTATTTTTGGAGGTATTACTATGTATTATAGAAGTAGAGAAATTGAAATTTGGAAATTAGCAAATTTTTCCCAATTTTTTGTAAATTTTGAATTTTTTTATAAATAAAAATTAATTTTTTTGACTTCATTTTACCAGTGTCATGAAGTACAATATGTGACGAAAAAACTATCTCAGAATGGCCTGGATAAGTAAAAGCATTTTAAAGTTATTCACAGATAAAGTGACACTGGTCAGATTTGCAAATAATGGCCTGGTCCTTAAGGTGAAAATGAGCCCGGTCCTTAAGGGGTTAAATTAGTTTGACCGATCCCTCATGAAGCCATGCTAATATGATGTTATTTGCTTGTTTGCATTGAGATCCTCCAAGATAGCATCTGTTAGAAAACCTTCAAACAGTTTACCCACAACAGATGTTAAACTTACCGCCACCAGCCTATAGTTTCCGGTGTCTGTTTTTGCACCCTTTTTTATTATTGGCACCACATTAGCTACCAATCCTGTGGAACACTCCCTGTCAGTATAGAGTCTGTAAATATCAGAAATAAGGGTCTGGCTATGACATTACATAATTCTCTTAGGATACAAGGTTGTATGCCATCTGGTCCTGGCGATTTGTCTACTTTAATCTTTTTAAGTTGCTGTTGTACTGCTTCCTGGGTCAGACAGGGCACTTTTAATGGGGAATTTACTTTTACATTCTGCATTTCATCTGACAGTTTATTTTCCTCAGTGAATACAGTGGAGATTTTTTTTTTTTTTTTTTTAACTTGACACTTTCACTTTGCATCTTATCTGCACCTTTGTTCTCAATGTGCAGCTCCTTCACATTATCATTTAAAGGGACAGGTACAGGTTCTGCAGGAGTTTTGTCACTCTCTGCAGAAGTATTTCCATTACTCAAAACCTCCACGCATAAGGGAAATTTACGGCCCACCATTCACTCATGTATGAGTGTATTTGTAACATCAGGTTCACAAGTCCCAGTTCTCACTGGCGACTCCCCCTCAGTGAGAACCACCTGATAGTCCGTATTATCCACATAATTGTCCCGAACATTTAATATTCTATCAGACTCTTGGGTGGCTATCACGCTACCTCTTACATGGGCTAGCATGGGTTCTCTGACTTTCACCACCCCAAATCTAGCTTTGATCACAGGCTCTTTGGGCAACCCAGAAACCTTCTCCCCTGCAGGTTCCTGCAAGGGAGTAACCTCAACAGGCTTACCCGCCTGTTTAGACACTGGGTTTTTTCTAATGTCATACAATTCTGAGACAGTTTCTCGCCTCCGTGATTTTTCAGTCACCGACCCAGCCGGTTTCTACTGCGGCCGGCTCACCGTCACTGGAACTGCCACAAAATTATCAACAGGAATAGTCTTACCGCCTGATGTCATGTATTCGGTAGTCTCGGGAGACAAAGATATTCCCAAGATGTCTCTACCAAGATCACCAGCCTTCTCTTGGTTCCTGGTATCCCGAACACCGGCAGACTTCTAGCTGCAACCTTTGCCACCGGAAACAGCATGGCCTGGAGTCCTAACTTTTCCTGGACGGTCACTCCAGCTGCACCCTTTTGGACTCTGTGCACAGTCGCAGGTAATATAGGAACTCCGGAAAACCGCACTGTTCTCCATCTTGTCTTCCCGACGGTTGCCCTTGGCAACGGCATACATCTTTGTCTCTGGAACTCCAACCTCAGAACTTGAAGCATTCTCTCCGCTCCATAGCTGCCAAAATAACGGAAAGTCTTTGCCCAGTATGAATTCCTACCTCATGGTCTCACATATTAAGAGCTCCCATTGTGCAGGACCACAGTCCGTTACAAAAGCCAGGGCCACCTTGGTATATGTTTTTGGCCCCCTCTCCAGAAATTCCAAAACTTCGGGCCTGACTCGAGAACTTGTTGGCAGGAGTCTAGTGTAACCCACGCCGGGAGTCCCCCAATCACTATCTCGCAGGATCTCTCCCATGGGCTCCCCCAAGCCGCTAGTTTGACTGGTCAATTTCTTTTACTGTGCTTCTGGCCCTTTAAATCCTGTACAGCTTGCAACTCAGAAAAAAATAAAAATCCAGATTAACACCAGCAGTTTTCCAGCAGCACCTGCTCCAGCGAACTAGCAGGCTTCTGGCCCTTTAAATCACTGCACAGCAACACAGCAATTCCTTGGCCTTCCAGGCCGTTGCCCCTAGCAACCTGCTGTTGTTGTTGTTACCCGCATCCTCCACCAAATTTAAGGGATCAGCTCTATTTCGGGGGTCATTCTCACAATTAGCTTCGCCACAGCCGGATTTCATGTCCAAACGTGAGTGTCACTACCAGAGCTTTGGGACGTTCTCACAGCTCTGTTTCTCCACCCCTGTGATGATGTCACTACTAGAGCTGGGAGGAGTTCTCACTACTCTGTTTACTTTTGGTTTCTTTCACCACAGCTGTCCTTCATGTGTTTGATTTTCCTCTCTTTATATCACCCCTCCTCCTATGATAGGATGTGGATTATAGTTCTCACTTCAGTTGTGGCTCTAGCTTTGGTTTGTTCACTTGTGGCTATCAGTCCACTGGACCTGTGTTCTGCTGCAGCTAGCACTCCGGATATTGCCAGCCTGTCCTTGGATCCGTCTTCTCTGCGGCTGCAACCCCGTCAGCTAAGTGTGCAGACATTGTTGTGTTCCTGTTTATTTTCTGACTGGATCTGAGGTGGCCACGGTTCCCTCCATATACTGAGTAGGGCACTGGTGGCCGTGCCCCTTCCACTATTGTAGGGGTCACAGTGGTCATTAGTCTTAGGCACGTGGGCATGCCTCTTTCCGCCATTTGGATCCGGGCATGTGCTTTAGCAGAATAGGGAGAGCGTTGAGGGTCGGACAGGGGTCACCCGTTATCCTCCCTAGTTCTGGGTCCAGTCAGTAGCTCTGTACTGTGTATTACTATTGTTGCCCACATACAGCCGTGACATTATAATCCACCAAAACCGTCCTTTTTTGACATGGATCCGCTTTCTGGCCTGGTTGACCGCATGCAGGGTCTTTCTTTGGAAGTAGCGGATCTCCGTCAATCTATGACTCAGCTTCAAGCATTGGGCCCTGCTCCGGCTCATGGAGTCTGTTGCGAGCCAAAGGTCTCACTTCCGGAGACGTTCTCCGGGGGCAGTGAGAATTTTGTTAGTTTCAGAGAGGCATGCAAACTCCATTTTTGCTTGTGTCCTCACTCTTCTGGTAATCAAGAGCAGAGGGTGAGGATTGTCATCTCCCTGCTCAGGGGTAATGCTCAGACTTGGGCTTTTTCGCTGCCATCAGGGGATCCCTCCCTTCGATCCGTGGAGGGATTTTTTGTGGCCCTGGGGCAGATTTATGATGACCCGGATCGTGTTGCTCTGGCCGAATCTAACCTACGTGTTTTATGCCAGAACAAACGGTCTGCGGAGCTTTATTGTTCTGAATTTCGGAGATGGGCAGCTGATTCGGGTTGGAATGATGCTGCACTCCGGAGTCAGTTCTGTCATGGTCTCTCGGAGAGATTAAAAGATGCGTTTGCTTTCCATGAGAGACCAACGTCCTTAGAGTCTGCCATGTCATTGGCGGTACGCCTTGACAGGCGTCTAAGAGAAAGAAACGAGACCTCTCTGTCCAGCCATTGTCAGTCTAGGGGAAGTGGTGCGGACTCATTCAGTGTGCAGGGGCCTCATCCTGTCTCGCTCCCCTCTGAGGAGGAGCCCATGCAGCTAGCTCGACTTGCCCCTGATAAAAGAGGATTTAGTCCTCAGAGTATGGTCTGTTTTTGTTGTGGGGGCATAGGTCATTTGGCAAATGTTTGTCCATCTAGGAGATTCTTGAACCGTACTAAGAGCGATTATAAGAGAAAAATCTCAAAAGGTAAATCATCAAGTTCTGCTTCATCTGCTACTTTGGGCAAAGTTGATGTAGGATTTGATGCTTTTCCTCTGACCTGCAGTTCCCGTTTTCTCCTGTCTGCCAGGGTGGCGCTAGAGAGCAAAGTCATTTCTTGTGAGATTTTTGTCGATAGTGGAGCGGCCGTCAATCTTATTGACACTCAATTTGTAGCCATGCATGGTTTTCAGGTTTGCACATTAGATAAAGATATACCTGTTTTTGCTATTGACTCTGCTCCACTCTCACAGAGATCTCTGAAAGGCATTGTTCACAATATCCGGCTAGCTGTAGGTGACACTCATGTGGAGGATATATCTTGTTTTGTCCTTAACGGATTGCCGTCTCCTCTAGTTTTGGGGTTACCCTGGCTCACTAGACATAACCCCACTATTGATTGGCAAGGAAGGCAAATAAATGAGTGGAGTGACTTTTGTAGAGAGAATTGTCTCACAGCGACTTTTGCAGAGGTGTCTACTAAAACGGTGCCATCATTTCTCTCTGATTTCTCGGACGTGTTTTCCGAGAGCGGTGTTCAGGAGCTACCTCCTCACCGGGAGTTTGACTGTCCCATTAACCTCATTCCCGGCGCCAAGCTGCCAAAAGCACGCCTCTACAATCTCTCACAACCGGAAAGAATCGCTATGCGAACTTACATCTCCGAGAGTCTCGAAAAGGGGCATATTCGTCCCTCAAAGTCACCTGTTGCCGCGGGTTTTTTTTTTGTTAAAAAGAAAGATGGCTCTCTGAGACCTTGCCTAGATTTTAGGGAGCTGAACCGTATCACGATTCGCGATCCCTATCCCCTTCCTCTGATCCCGGACCTCTTCAATCAAATTGTTGGGGCCAAGGTGTTTTCCAAATTGGATTTGAGAGGCGCGTACAACCTGGTCAGGGTCAGAGAGGGGGATGAATGGAAAACGGCCTTTAATACCCCTGACGGGCATTTCGAGAATCTCGTTATGCCTTTCGGCCTGATGAATGCTCCGGCCGTCTTTCAGCATTTTGTTAATAGTATTTTCTATCATTTAATGGGGAAATTTGTATTGGTGTATCTTGATGATATTTTGATTTTTTCCCCTGATGTTCAGACCCATCAGGATCATCTTTTTCAGGTTCTGCAGATTCTGCGGGAAAATAAATTGTACGCCAAGCTGGAGAAATGTCTTTTTATGGTATCGGAGATTCAATTTCTGGGTTTTCTCCTCTCTGCTTCTGGTTTTCGCATGGATCCCGAGAAGGTCCGTGCTGTACTTGAGTGGGAGCTTCCTGAGAATCAGAAGGCATTGATGCGCTTTCTGGGTTTTGCGAACTATTACAGAAAGTTCATTTTGAATTATTCCTCTGTTGTCAAACCCCTCACTGACATGACAAAAAAGGGGGCGGATTTTTCCTCTTGGTCGGAGGAGGCGCTTGCAGCCTTTTCTAAGATTAAAGAGAATTTTGCGTCTGCTCCCGTCTTGGTGCATCCCGATGTTTCCTTACCTTTTATTGTTGAGGTGGATGCTTCCGAGGTGGGTGTGGGTGCGGTTTTGTCCCAGGGCCCTTCCCCTGCCAAGTGGCGACCCTGTGCCTTTTTCTCTAAAAAACTCTCCCCGGCAGAGAGAAACTATGATGTGGGCGATAGGGAGTTGTTGGCCATCAAGTTGGCTTTCGAGGAATGGCGCCATTGGTTGGAGGGGGCCAGGCACCCTATCACCGTTTTTACCGACCATAAGAATCTGGCATACTTGGAGTCGGCCAGGCGTATGAATCCGAGACAGGCCAGATGGTCTCTGTTCTTCTCCAGATTTAATTTTGTTGTTACATTCCGACCTGGGATAAAAAATGTGAAGGCTGATGCTCTCTCTCGCTGTTTTCCGGGAGGTGGAAACTCTGAGGACCCGGGTCCCATTTTGGCGGAGGGGGTAGTTGTTTCTGCTCTATATTCTGATTTGGAGGCCGAGGTCCAGGCTGCCCAGACTGAGACACCTGCCCGTTGTCCTTCTGGGAAGTTGTTCGTGCCTCCTGAGCTACGTCACAAACTCTTTAAGGAGCATCATGATACGGTTCTTGCTGGTCACCCTGGGAGTAGAGCCACGGTGGATCTCATTGCTCGGAGATTTTGGTGGCCGGCTCTTCGTAAGTCGGTGGAGGGTTTTGTGGCTGCTTGTGAGACGTGCGCTCGCGCTAAGGTCCCTCGTTCACGGCCTTCAGGTTCCCTTCTCCCGTTACCCATTCCTTCCCGTCCTTGGACACACCTGTCCATGGACTTTATCACGGATCTTCCTCGTTCCTCGGGGAAGTCGGTGATCCTGGTGGTGGTGGACCGTTTTAGCAAGATGGCTCATTTCGTACCTTTCCCTGGTTTACCTAATGCTAAAACGTTGGCGCAAGCTTTTGTCGACCATATTGTTAAATTGCACGGCATTCCCTCTGATATTGTTTCCGATAGAGGCACGCAGTTTGTGTCCAGGTTCTGGAAGGCTTTCTGTTCTCGCCTGGGGGTTCGGCTGTCCTTCTCTTCTGCTTTTCATCCGCAGTCGAATGGTCAGACTGAGCGCCTCAATCAGAATCTGGAGACATATTTGCGCTGTTTTGTTTCAGAGAACCAGGAGGATTGGTGTTCATTTCTCCCTCTTGCCGAGTTTGCTCTGAACAACCGTCGTCAGGAATCTTCTGATAAGTCACCATTCTTTGGTGCATATGGGTTCCATCCACAGTTTGGGACATTCTCGGGAGGGGCTCTTTCTGGTTTACCGGAGGAGGAGAGATTTTCCTCGTCTTTGTCTACCATTTGGCAAAAGATTCAGGGTAATCTTAAAAAGATGAGTGAGAGGTATAAGCGTGTGGCTGATAAGAGACGTGTGCCTGGTCCGGACCTGAATGTGGGTGATCTGGTGTGGTTGTCTACTAGAAACATTAAGTTGAAGGTTCCCTCCTGGAAATTGGGTCCCAAGTTTATTGGGCCTTATAAAATCTTGTCAGTCATCAATCGTGTTGCCTTCCGTCTTGATCTTCCACGGGTTTGGAAGATACATAATGTATTTCACAGATCTCTCTTAAAACCATATGTCCAACCCACGGTACCCTCCTCTTTGCCTCCTCCTCCGATTTTGGTTGATGGCAATCTGGAGTTTGAGGTTTCCAGAATTGTGGACTCTCGCATGGTCCGCGGTTCTCTTCAGTACCTCGTTCATTGGAAGGGTTATGGTCCTGAGGAGAGGATGTGGGTTCCGGTGTCGGACATTAAAGCCACTCGCCTCATCAGGGCATTTCATAGGGCTCATCCTGAGAAGGTGGGTCCTGGGTGTCCGGAGTCCACCCGTAGAGGGGGGGGTACTGTCACTACCAGAGCTTTGGGACGTTCTCACAGCTCTGTTTCTCCACCCCTGTGATGATGTCACTACTAGAGCTGGGAGGAGTTCTCACTACTCTGTTTACTTTTGGTTTCTTTCACCACAGCTGTCCTTCATGTGTTTGATTTTCCTCTCTTTATATCACCCCTCCTCCTATGATAGGATGTGGATTATAGTTCTCACTTCAGTTGTGGCTCTAGCTTTGGTTTGTTCACTTGTGGCTATCAGTCCACTGGACCTGTGTTCTGCTGCAGCTAGCACTCCGGATATTGCCAGCCTGTCCTTGGATCCGTCTTCTCTGCGGCTGCAACCCCGTCAGCTAAGTGTGCAGACATTGTTGTGTTCCTGTTTATTTTCTGACTGGATCTGAGGTGGCCACGGTTCCCTCCATATACTGAGTAGGGCACTGGTGGCCGTGCCCCTTCCACTATTGTAGGGGTCACAGTGGTCATTAGTCTTAGGCACGTGGGCATGCCTCTTTCCGCCATTTGGATCCGGGCATGTGCTTTAGCAGAATAGGGAGAGCGTTGAGGGTCGGACAGGGGTCACCCGTTATCCTCCCTAGTTCTGGGTCCAGTCAGTAGCTCTGTACTGTGTATTACTATTGTTGCCCACATACAGCCGTGACAGTGAGATTTATTTTCACAGCAACAACATAACAGTACAAAATAAAATCCTTCCCTTCTGGGCTCTACCTAAACATAACATAATCCTACCTCACTTAAAGCACCGTTCACACACGGTACCAACATGCGGCTTTCTTAGCCAGTACTCCAGCACTTCCAGGCTGTAAAAAAGTCCAGTATCTTTGGGGGATTGTTGCCCAGAAGTCCGCCTGACTCTGGCCTATCGACCGTTGATTCCTAGACCTCGCAGAGTCCCCCAAAGTTCAGGATAACACCTAGCCCTGTGGCCCCTCAGCCAGCCCTGGCTGAGACCACCCTTCCAGAGCCTCTAGCAGGGCTTCTGTGGCACCAAGACTCTCTCTCTGACTGACAGTCTGGGCTGGGCTCTTATCCCAGAATGATTGTGGCACCTGGTGCTGGCTCAGACCTGTTAACTGACTGGCAGGGGCGTCGTTAGGTTAAAACAATGAGCACTTGAGCCCCGGATATTTTGACCAGTGCCCCGAATGTTATGCTGGCAGGGGCGGCCGCTCTGACTCTCCTGCGCTGCGCAGCGCTACTCTACACCGGCCCCGCCATCCTAATCCATATCCTGCAGTAACTGAACTTTAAATCAGCGTTCATCTCATTACTATCTTACACACTCAGCTCCGGAAACATGCAGTGCGGGCGGCGCTCGCTCACTGACGTCACGCGCCTGCTCCTCCCACTAGGCGTGCAGGTGCGCAATGTCAGTGAGTGAGCGCCGCCTGCACTGCTTGTTACTGGAGCTGAGTGTGTAAGTCAAGATAGTATTGAGATGAGATGAGTAAGTTAAGTTACTGCAGGATACGGATTACTGAGGGGATGATCTGTGGGGTTGCCCAGACGGCTAGGCCCTTCACAGTAGTTATTAACCCCTTTCAGCAGTCCTCCATTCACTAAAGGGGAGACTGCTGAAAGGGGTTAATAACTACTGTGAAGGGGGGGACTGCTGAAAGGGGTTAATAACTACTGTGAAGGCCCCCCAGGCAATGGGGGTGTGGCTTCATGGGATGGGAGCATGTCTTCACGGGGGCGTGATACAGTGGGCTTGTGCCTCGGCTGTTTTCAGACCCTAGCAACGCCCCTGCTGACGGGGAAGACAGGGAAACTCCTGCCGTAAATCTCCCCTGACTGCTATGAGGCCTGTCACTGCCTCACAGCCTGTAGACTTTCTTATGAGCCTGCCTCCTGCAGCAAAAAGAGAAAGCATTCTATGTGAGTGCCTGTGGGGAGCAGGGGAGTAGATTTTTTGTTTAGGTAAGGAGCAGTACTGACGAATGTAAAAAGTTCACTTAAGCTGGAATACCTCTCATCTATAATTAAACGTAAAACCCAGGTTAGTCTGTTTTTGTGTTATATGACATATCCTTATTTCCCTTGCTCTTCCTTTCTTATTACTTTTCATTTTAAATCACAAGCTTCAAGTTCAATTATAAAAGAACAGAAATGATATGTGGCAAGTAAGTAAAGCCAAAGTCTCAGCAGGGAGACAGAAATCCATTTTGAACTCCAGCTGCCTGCATTTTTATGAAAAAGGTAAATTTTATTCATTTCAAGAAAAAGAGATCCTCAGTACATTGCAACAGCATCCATCTAATTCCTTCCAAGAAGGAATGGTGAAATGTACTGTGCATTGTCCCCCTTGTTGCCATGGTGCTGATGTCATTAAACCTGCACAAGACCTGGCTTGATATAATACACACATGCCAATCCACTAAGTAATAAATGAAACACTATGGGAAACACTATAACTCATATATATTAAACTCATTGGTCACTTCACAGGAAGATCAGCTATAAGGCATTTGTTTCACTAACGCATGTTCCTTTACTTACAGTCAGGTCCATAAATATTCGGACATCAACACAATTGTAAAATTTTTGGCTCTATACACCACCACAATGGATTTGAAATTATACAAACTAGATGTGCTTTAACTGCAGACTGCCAGCTTTAATTTGAGGATATTTACATCCAAATTAGGTGAATGATGTAGGAATTACAACAGTTTGCATATGTGCCTCCTACTTGTTAAGGGACCAAAAGTAATGGGGCAATTGGCTTCTCAGCTGTTCCATGGCCAGGTGTGTGTGTTATTCCCTCATTATTCCAATTACAATGAGCAGATAAAAGGTCCAGAGTTCATTTCATGTGTGCTATTTGCTTTTGGAATCTGTTGCTGTCAACTCTCAAGATGAGATCTAAAGAGCTGTCACTATCAGTGAAGCAAGCCATCATTAGGCTGAAAAAAGAAAACAAACCCATCAGAGAGATAGCAAAAACATTAGGCGTGGCCAAAACAACTGTTTGGAACGTTCTTAAAATGAAGGAATGCACCGGTGAGCTCTGCAACATCAAAAGACCACGGAAAACAACTGTGGTGGATGACTGAAGAATTCTTTCCCTGGTGAAGAAAACACCCTTCACAACAGTTGGCCAGATCAAGAACACTCTCCAGGAGGTAGGTGTATGTGTGTCAAAGTCAACAATCAAGAGAAGACTTCACCAGAGTAAATACAGAGGGTTCACCACAAGATGTAAACCATTGGTGAGCCTCAAAAACAGGAAGGCCAGATTAAAGTTTGCCAAATGACATCTAAAAAAGCCTTCACAGTTCTGGAACAACATCCTATGGACAGATGAGACCAAGATCAACTTGTACCAGAGTGATGGGAAAAGAGGGGTATGTAGAAGGAAAGGGACTGCTCATGATCCTAAGCATACCACCTCATCAGTGAAGCATGGTGGTGGTAGTGTCAAGGTGTGGGCATGTATGGCTGCCAATGGAACTGGTTCTCTTGTATTTATTGATGATGTGACTGCTGACAAAAGCAGCAGGATGAATTCTGAAGTGTTTTGGGCAATATTATCTGCTTATATTAAGCCAAATGCTTCAGAACTCATTGGACGGAGCTTCACAGTGCAGATGGACAATGACCCAAAGCATACTGCAAAAGCAACCAAAGAGTTTTTTATGGGAAAGAAGTGGAATGTTATGCAATGGCCAAGTCAATCACCTGACCTGAATCCAAATGACCATGCATTTCACTTGCTGAAGACAAAACTGAAGGGAAAATGCCCCAAGAACAAGCAGGAACTGAAGACAGTTGCAGTAGAGGACTGGCAGAGCATCACCAGGGATGAAACCCAGCGTCTGGTGATGTCTATGCGTTCCAATATTAAAAAGTGAAAGTTTGATTTATGATTATTATTCTGTCCCATTACTTTTGGTTCCTTAACCGCCTCCGGACCGCCTAACGCAGGATGGCGTTCCGGAGGCGGCAGCCCTGCGCAGAGTCACGCATATACGCGTCATCTCGCAAGACGCTAGATTTCGCTCTAAGCCGGCCCGCGCATGCGCATCGCGGGCCGGCAAAAGTTAGAGGGGGGTCACGTCATCAGCTTGCCAGCCAATGATCGTGGCTGGCAAGCTGATGATTTTTTAAAAATCGAATCAAAAGCCAGATACCACATTATATTTGTAAATATGATGTGTTAAATGGCTTCTCTGCTCCTCTGCTGGTCCTTTTCGTCGGTTGGTTCCAGCAGAGGAGCAGACATCACAGTGAGTAGCACCAAACACTTCACTTAGCCCCAGATCACCCCCCATCACCCGAATTAACCCCTTGATCACCCCTTGATCGCCCCTCTCAATCACCTAGTGAAAGGAAAAAAGTGATCAGTGTAAACTGTCACTTTTTTTTTTCACTGGTATTGACTGATAGGTTTTAGGATAGTTTAGGTCCCTTGGTTAGGTAGTTTAGCGATTGTTTAGCGCCAGCCCACCGCAGTCACTTATTCGCTGATTAGCGTATCGCTAATCAGCATTTGTACTTTTATAGTATCTGTAAGTGATCAAAACTGATCACAGTCAGATCTATAATTGTATTAGTGTCACCTTAGCTTGCCCTCCACCCAAAACGCAGTGTTTGCCCGATCAGGCCTGATCGGTCGCCCACACGTGCGTTCACCCACGCCCGCCCCACCGCAGTGACAAAAAATATATATTTGTTGATCACTGCACAATCACTTTACAAGCGCTGCGGCGATAAAAAATTCAGTTTTGATATTTTTTATCAATTGCAGCGGCCTCCGGTACTTAGCTAGCCTCCCCTTTGTAAGACAGGCTTGCTTTTTTTCTTGGGTAGTCTCAGGGAAAACCCCTAAATTTAGTAGTCCAAATGTCAAACAGGGGGTATTCTTCTGAAGAGGCCTACAGGATTCTGACCCAGTCGGATGAGGAATGGGAACCCTCATCTGACGAATCTAGCGGGTCAGAATATGAACCTGTAGAAAGCAGTGGCAGTCTGACCCAAAGTTCGGACGAGGAGGTTGAGGTCCCTGATAGCACCAGGCGTACCCGGCCCCGTGTCGCTTGACCACAGGTTGTGCAGGATCCGTTTCAAGGGCAGCAGAGTGGGGCTGGCGCTGTCGGATTACGTGGTGAGGCATACACCAGCAGCGCAGCCCTCCCTGGACCTAGTACCAGCACTGCCGTACAACATGGTGAAGTGGCGAGCACCAGAAGGGCAGTTGAAGCTGGTACGGTGGCACGTGCAGTAGTTACCCCGTCGCAGCCACCGCAAAGACAGGCCCGTAGAGCCCCTAGAGTCCCTGAGGTGCTGGCAAACCCTGATTGGCAGTCACCAACTTCAGCCGCACCTGTAGTTCCCCGTTTCACCGCCCAGTCTGGAGTTCGGGTTGAGACAGCTCAGATCGGTTCGGCCCTGGGATTTTTTGAGCTGTTCTTGGACTTAGTCGTGGCAGAAACAAATCGGTATGCCACTCAATTTATAGCCGCCAACCCGGGAAGCTATTATGCCCAGCCTTTCCAGTGGAAACCAGTCCAAGTTTCCGAAATTAAAATTTTTCTGGGCCTTCTCCTGAACATGGGTCTAACTAAAAAGCATGAATTGCGGTCATATTGGTCCACGAACCCGATTCATCACATGCCCATGTTCTCTACTGCTATGTCCAGGGCACGTTTTGAGACCATCCTGCGTTTCCTGCACTTTAGCGACAACAGCACCTCCCGTCCCAGAGGCCACCCAGCTTTTGACCGGCTCCACAAAATTCGGCCCCTCATAGACCACTTCAACCAGAAATTTGCAGATTTGTATACCCCTGAGCAAAACATCTGCATAGACGAGTCCCTAATACATTTTACCGGGCGCCTTGGCTTCAAACAATACATCCCAAGCAAGTGCGCCCGGTATGGGGTCAAATTGTATAAGCTCTGTGAAAGGGCCACAGGCTATACCCACAAATTTCGGATCTATGAGGGAAAAGATCAGACCCTGGAGCCGGTCGGTTGCCCTGACTACCTGGGGAGTCTGGGACTTGGTGTCACCCTTATTTGGCAAGGGGTACCATCTTTATGTGGACAATTTTTACACAAGTGTGCCCCTCTTCAGGCATTTGTTCCTAGAACAGATTGGCTGCTGTGGCACCGTGCGACCTAGTCGCCGGGGCTTCCCCCAATGGCTCGTTACCACCCGTCTTGCAAGGGGGAGAGGGCTGCCTTGTGTAACCAAGAACTGCTCGCGGTGAAATGGAGAGACAAGCGTGACGTTTACATGCTCTCCTCCATTCACGCAGACACGACAATACAAATTGAAAGGGCAACCCGTGTCATTGAAAAGCCCCTCTCAGTCCACGACTATAATGCGCTAATGGGAGGGGTGGACTTCAATGACCAGATGTTGGCTCCCTATTTAGTTTCCCGACGCACCAGACGCTGGTATAAGAAGGTGTCTGTATATTTGATTCAATTGGCGATGTACAATAGTTTTGTTCTCTACAGTAAGGCTGGGAGAACGGGATCCTTCCTCAAATTTCAGGAAGAGATCATCGCGAACCTCCTGTATCCAGGAGGTTCCGTGGCCCCAAACACGAGTGTAGTTAGCCGTCTACACGAGCGACATTTCCCCAGTGTCGTTCCTGGTACCTCAACCCAACCGTCACCCCGAAAAAGATGTCGTGTCTGTAGCAGGAGTGGAATAAGGCTTGACACCCGCTATTTCTGTCCTGACTGCCCTGACCACCCTGCCCTATGCTTTGGAGAGTGTTTCCGGAAGTACCACACACAGGTACACTTAGCATAGGGATTACATCTCACAGGACAGGCACACAGGGCTATTAGGGCCCTTACACTCACAGCTACTGCAAACCTCTCCTTTCACCTGGGATAAAGTGCATAATGTACTTCGCCACATCTTTGGGCGATTTGCACTTTGCACATTGTCCCATGGGGAAGGAGAGGTTTGTCCTATAAAGGTAAAAAAAAAAAAAAAAAAAATCACCGGTAAGCCAAAAAGTTAACGTTCAGTTCAAAAGTTTATATGTTCTGTTTAAAAGTTATTAGAAAGTAATAAATTTATTGCGTTGCGGCCTGGTTTTTTCTTTTTTGTTTTGTTTTTTTTTACCTTCCAGGTGGACCAACCGATCGACTAGCTGCAGCACTGATGTGCATTCTGAAAGAAGCATTGCACTGCTGTCAGATTACACAAAAGTCACTGTATGCGGCGCTGCAAGACGAGATTTCTCCTCTGCAGTAAAAGATACGTTTGCCGAGGCATATGAGCTGAGGAGGCGGCGGTGTTCATATACTTTGGCAAACACTTTGTATATAAAAAATAAATAAATCCCGGCAATGATTTATTCATCCACATCGATTGATGTGAATGGAGAAATCGGGTTTGCCAGGGCATACGAGCTAAGTGGGTATGGATGTTAAGCGGAGCTCCTATGTCCTGGCAGACGCCTTTCCCCTCCTTTTTTTTTTTTGGCAGAGATTTTTTCATCCACATTGATCGATGCGAATGAAGAAATCTGTGCCGTTCATTTTTTCTATCAGCCCAGAGGCTGAATGGAAAAAAAAAAATCTCATTACCCGTATGCTCAATATAAGGAGAATAGCAGAAACTCCTAATGCTGGCCATACATGTAATGATTGCGGAGACCCTCAAATGCCAGGGCAGTACAAACACCCCACAAATGACCCCATTTTGGAAAGAAGACACCCCAAGGTATTCCGTGAGGGGCATATTGAGTCCATGAAAGATTAAAATTTTTGTCCCAAGTTAGCGGAAAGGGAAACTTTGTGAGAAAAAAACAACAAAAAAAAATTTCTATGAACTCGCCATGCTCCTCATTGAATACCTTGGGGTGTCTTCTTTCCAAAATGGGGTCACATGTGGGGTATTTATACTGCCCTGGCATTTTAGGGGCCCTAAAGAGTGAGAAGAAGTCTGGGATCCAAATGTCTAAAAATGCCCCCCTAAAAGGAATGTGGGCCCCTTTGCGCATCTAGGCTGCAAAAAAGTGTCACACATGTGGTATCGCCGTACTCAGGATAAGTTGGGGAATGTGTTTTGGGGTGTCATTTTACATATACCCATGCTGGGTGAGAGAAATATCTTGGTCAAATGCCAACTTTGTATAAAAAAATGGGAAAAGTTGTCTTTTGCCGAGATATTTCTCTCACCCACCATGGGTATATGTAAAATGACACCCCAAAACACATTGCCCAACTTCTCCTGAGTACGGAGATACCACATGTGTGACACTTTTTGCAGCCTAGGTGGGCAAAGGGGCCCACATTCAAAAGAGCACCTTTCGGATTTCACCGGCCATTTTTTACAGATTTTGATTTCAAACTACTTACCACACATTTGGGCCCCTAGAATGCCAGGGCAGTATAACTACCCCACAAGTGACCCAATTTTGGAAAGAAGACACCCCAAGGTATTCCGTGAGGGGCATGGCGAGTTCCTAGAATTTTTTATTTTTTGTCACAAGTTAGCAGAAAATTATGATTTTTTATTTTTTTCTTACAAAGTCTCATATTCCACTAACTTGTGACAAAAAATAAAAAACTTCCATGAACTCACTATGCCTATCAGCGAATATCTTGGGGTGTCTTCTTTCCAAAATGGGGTCACTTGTGGGGTAGTTATACTGCCCTGGCATTCTAGGGGCCCAAATGTGTGGTAAGTAGTTTGAAATCAAAATCTGTAAAAAATGGCCGGAAAAATTCGAAAGGTGCTCTTTGGAATGTGGGCCCCTTTGCCCACCTAGGCTGCAAAAAAGTGTCACACATGTGGTATCTCCGTACTCAGGAGAAGTTGGGCAATGTGTTTTGGGGTGTCATTTTACATATCCTCATGCTGGGTGATAGAAATATCTTGACAAAAGACAACTTTTCCCATTTTTTTATACAAAGTTGGCATTTGACCAAGATATTTATCTCACCCACCATGGGTATATGTAAAATGACACCCCAAAACACATTGCCCAACTTCTCCTGAGTACGGCAATACCACATGTGTGCTCAGAAAGTCAGAGCTGCTTCAAAAAGCGGAAATTCACATTTTTGTACCATAGATTGTAAACGCTCTAACTTTTACCCAAACCATTTTTTTTTTTTACCCAAACCATTTTTTTTTATCAAAAACATGTAGAACAATAAATTTAGAGAAAAATTTATATATGGATGTCGTTTTTTTGCAAAATTTTACAACTGAAAGTGAAAAATTTCATTTTTTTGCCAAAAAATCGTTAAATTTCGATTAATAACAAAAAAAGTAAAAATGTCAGCAGCAATGAAATACCACCAAATGAAAGCTCTATTAGTGAGAATAAAAGGAGGAAAAATTCATTTGGGTGGTAAGTTGCATGACCGAGAAATAAACAGTGAAAGTAGTGTAGGTCAGCAGTGTAAAAAGTGGCCTGGTCATTAAGGGTGTTTAAGGTAGGGGGGCTGAAGTGGTTAAAAAGTGGGAGGCACATATGCAAACTGTTGTAATTCCTACACCGTTCACCTGATTTGGATGTATTATACCCTCAAATTAAAGCTGACAGTCTGAAGCTAAAGCACATCTAGTTTGTTTCATTTCAAATCCATTGTGGTGGTGTATAGAGCCAAAAATCTTGGAATTGCGTCAATGTCCCAATATTTATGGACCTGACTGTATATCTGAAGTCAGCTTTGTAACTGATGGTCCCTTTCTGACTATATTAACATGGTGCAAACATTTGAGACCAGAGGTCTCTATGTACTTTGTATGGAATATTGTGATGCTAATGTAATACAGTGATCCCTCAAGATATAATGGCCTCAGGATACAATATTTTCAACATACAATGGTCTTTTCTGGGCTATCGTAAGTTGAAATACCACAGTCTGAACAATAACCCAGCGAATGTAGATGGGTGTAAAACTGGGAATGCAAGGTCCAGCTGCCCAAACCATCAGAACCAGTGGAGCACTCTTTGGCTAATGCCCTGTTCATTTACCCAAGTTGTACATTTCTAAAGCTTGCCTGGGCACTGCAGTATCCTCTCCTATGTAGAAACTGTTGTTTACACTGCATTTCCGAGAGTCACAAGGGATCTTTAATTACAAAGATTACATCAGTTATAAATAATGTTTGTAGGTACACAACTTAATGGTTTAAAGTCTTTTAGACCATACAGTAGCTACCCACATTAAGTGAAATGATGCAGCTGGAAAGCAAAAAATATTAATGCAGTGAACCCATGAGGAGAGAGGGAGAGGAGTGGTGGTGGCGAGGATAGGAGTGGTAGCAGTCACGATTGAAGTCCTCACTCTTGCGCTCTATGGGCCATGCAGTGATGGGAGGGAAGCACCCTTATTTCCCCTCGAGGCACACCCGATTTTGTGATCTCCTGTCTGGTGGTAGGTGGGGTTCCCTTGGTGGGTTTTGGGGAACAAGGAAGGAGAAAAAATGCAATTGAGTAGGGTGAGAATGCAAGATAATCATGAGGCTGGTTTTAGGGACAACAAGTCCACTGTTTTTACTAAAGCAATTCTGGAAGATGATACACACAGTCACTTGCAGACTAAGTTCATCCTCTCCAGATTACATGCGTGATTTTTCCAAGGCTGTATACGGGGTATAGGCCATATAATAGATACCTCTTTTAGTCTATTCCCAAATTAATCCAAATAAACTTCCTAATTTGGCCAAGGGGTGCAAAGTAGTGATGATCAAGCATGCTCGGCCGAACACCAGTTCGGCTTGAGCATCTCGGTGCTCGACACATGGCAGTATTCGACCGAATACAGCATGTGCCCGAGCGCAATGGTCGAGTCTCTGCCCCGCACGTTTCTTGGCTGCTACACAGCCAATAAACGTGCAGGTGAGTACTGCCCTCACTGTAATACTGTAACGGTAATACCCATGTTGGCTGCTGGCATTACAGTGATTGGCTGGCCGGAATGCGTCATCGTATGCTATATAGCACCCGATGACGCATGTTCAGCTGATTCTTAGTCAGAGAGAGCTGTACTGATGAAGGGACAGACAGTGTAGGGAGTGATTTAAGAATATTTTTAACACCAAAACTTTTCAGAGGCCCAAAAGTCCTTTTAAGGACTATTGTGTGTGGCAGCAGCAATCTATATTTTTAGCGCAACCTGCGCTAAATTGCTAAAACTTACAGACCCAAAGGTCCTTCTAAAGACTATTGTGTGTGGCAGCAATATCTATTTTTAGCGCATCTTGCGCTAAATAGCGTACAATAGTTAGGCCGCTGCAAACAGCGACATTAGCTGCTCCACATCTCCAGAGTAAAGTGTGCACATCCAAAAAATATATGACATCCAGTGTACTTTTTCCGTAGACGGTGTTCGCTGCGGACAGTGACATTAGCTGCGCCACATCTCCAGTGTAAAGTGTGCGCATCAAAAAAATATCTGTGACATACAGTGTACTTTTTCAATAGATGGTGTCCGCTTCTGACAGTGGCATAACCAGTGATACATTTGCAGTGTAACTTGTGCGCTGAAAAAATGTATCTCACATACAGAGTACTTTTTCCGTAGATGTTGTCTGCTGCGGACAGAGATATTACCAGCGCCACATCTGCAGTGTAACATGTGCGCTGAAAAAATTTATCTGTGACATACAGTGTAATTTTTCCGTAGAAGGTGTCTTCTGCGGGCAGTGACATTACCAGTGCCACATCTGCAGTGTAACGTGCGCGCTGAAAAAATTTAGCTGTGACATACAGTGTACTTTTTCTTTAGATCGTGTCTGCTGTGGACAGTTACATTACCAGGGCCACATCTCCAGTGTAATGTGTGCGCTTCAAAAATGTATCTGTGACATACAGTGTACTTTGTCAATAGACGGTTTGCGCTTCTGACAGTGACAATACCAGGGCCACACCGCCAGTGTAACATGTGAGGTTAAAAAATGCATCTATGACATACAGTGTACTTTATCAATAGACGATGTCCGCTTTTGACAGTGACATTATCAGGGCCACATCTCCAGTGTAATATGTGTACTTCAAAAATGTATCTGTGTTGGGGCACCAAACCACGCTTGATTCGGTAACCAAGTACATTAAGGAATACTTTTCCCTAAACGAGCACCCTGATCTCTCTGCCAACACCCTGTGGGACGCACACAAACCCTACATTAGAGGCCAATTCATCAACATTGGATCACACCAAAAAAGGTTGAGGGAGAAAGCGATTGATGAGGCCATTAAGAACATTCAACGACTTGAGTCCTGTCACAAAAAATACCCTACTGACTCCCATCTACAGGAACTGTCAAATCTTAGAGCAGAACTTAAGGCCCTATTGCTAGCTAAAGCTGCCAAATATTATATCACCTCCCAAAACAAATTTTTCGCCCATGGCGATAAGGCAACCAAATTCCTAATGCGTAGGATAAAGGGAAGGAGAGCTGCAAACTATATACATCAGCTGACCTCACCCAAAGGTAAACCAGTTTTCTCTGCCCTCCGGATTGCCGCTCAATTCAGATCCTTTTATGAAAACCTCTACAACCTCCCCTCCAACATAACTCCAGAAACACGTGCTCCCATTATCTCAGCCTTCCTAGACTCCTCCAATATCCCTTCCCTCTCCCCTGCCCAAAAGATAAATTTGGAAGCCCCCTTCACCCTAGTCGAACTCACCAAAGCCTTATGCCAAATGCCACAAGGGAAGAGACCAGGCCCAGATGGCCTCCCGGTCTCATATTATAAAACCTTCCAAGAACTCCTCCTCCCTCACCTTCTTAAAGTCTGCAACCTTGCTCTCCAAGGAGTCCCGCTGTCTAGAGACATGACAGCTGCCCATATCATGCTCATCCCTAAAGAGGGGAAAGATACCAAGCAATGCTCCAATTACAGACCCATATCCCTCCTAAATATAGACCTTAAATTTTTGGCCAAAATGTTGGCTAACAGGCTAGCGAATCTTCTTCCCTATCTTGTCCACAGGGATCAGGTTGGCTTCATCTGCAACAGAGAGGGCAAAGACAACACTTCTAGAGTGATCAATGTACTATGCCACACTCGTCATATTTCCTCCCCTCTGCTCTTTCTCAGCACGGATGCTGAGAAAGCATTCGACAGAGTTAACTGGGCTTACCTGAAACAAGTCTTGTTGAGGTTTGGCCTCCCTGATTCCTTTGTGCAAGCCACCTTTGCCCTGTATGCACAGGCAACAGCCCTGGTTCTGGTCAATGGGAATCTTTCCTCTCCATTTGCCATAAGTAATGGAACTCGCCAGGGCTGTCCCCTCTCTCCACTCTTATTCATCCTAGCCCTGGAACCACTTTTGTCTACTATAAGGAGGGATCAGAGGATTGAAGGTCAATATTTGGGAGGCAGGGAACAAAAAATTGCAGCCTTTGTGGATGACGTTATGATGATGACCGTGGACCCGACAGTCTCTCTACCCTGCATTCAGGCCCACCTAACCTCTACAGCATTGTTTCCGACTTTAAGATCAATGCCAGCAAATCTCTAGTCCTGTGCTCGGGAATCCCCCTTTCCACCAAACAACAATTAATGGAGAACTCACCCTTCAACTGGTCCTCCCAAACCATCACCTACTTAGGGGTTAAAATTAGCCCCAAGATAGCAGATCTCTTCTCACTAAACTACATCCCACTAAGATCCGCAATTTTTGACTCCATAGACAAACTCGCTCAATCCAACCCAGCGCTGTCTGTTTGGTCGCAAGAACCTGCTTTCATCCCTTAACTACTTACAGCAAGTTCTCCCCATCCCCATACCCAAACATTACTATGTCTCATTACAAAAAAAGTTCAGGTCCTTTGTTTGGAATGGGAAGAAAGCGAGACTTTTGTTCTCCTTCCTCACAAAGCCACGACAAGCTGGGGGCATAGGCCTACCGAACCCAGAACTATATGGCAAGGCTATACTCCTGTCACGGAACCATGAACCAGACGTACAACAAGAGATAAGTGAAAATAAGAAGGCTTTATTGAAAATAAAGCTGGAAAGCAAAAGTCCAAACGGATGGTGAAACCGAGCAGAGTCTTTGCGAAGCCAGAGGTCAGGAACCAGAAGGGTAGTCAGACGAAGCCAGGATCAGGAACCAGCAGGGTAGTCAGACGAAGCCAGGATCAGGAACCAGCAGGGTAGTCAGACGAAGCCAGGATCAGGAACCAGCAGGGTAGTCAGACGAAGCCAGGATCAGGAACCAGAAGCAGCAGCAGTCTTAGAAGCATGTGAACACAAGAGGACCAAGCAAGGAACTGAAGCCACAGACCTCCTATATATATGAGCTAGGCATCCAGCTCCTCCCAGGGGAAGGAGGAGCCGCAGGGTGGAAGGCTACAAGAAACCCAGGACCCAAGATGGCCGCCAGCACATGTCAAACGAAGGAGAGCAGCAAGCAGGTAAGACCATGACAGTACCTCCCCCTCAAGGGCCCCTCCTCCGCGGAGCACAAAACGGTTTCTGAGGGAAGCGTGCGTGGAAGGCTCGGAGCAAGGCAGGAGCATGGACATCTGCGGAGGGAACCCAGGAACGCTCCTCTGGACCATAACCACGCCAATGGACCAAAAACTGCAACCGACCGCGGACCAGGCGTGAGTCCAGGATATTGCTCACCTCATATTCCTCACGATTGCCCACTTGGACCGGACGAGGCCGAGGAACCGAGGAAGTGAAACGATTACACACCAGTGGCTTCAACAGGGAGACATGAAACACGTTGGAGATCCGCATGCCAGGAGGAAGCGCAAGGGCATAGGCTACCGGGTTTACCCTGCGAAGCACTCGGAAGGGACCAACAAAGCGAGGCGCCAGCTTGGGAGTGGGCACTCGAAGGTTGAGGTTGCGGGTGGACAACCATACACGGTCTCCGACCTGGTAGGAAGGAGCAGGCGCTCGTCTGCGATCAGCCTGGAATCTCTGGCGCTGCGCAGAGACCTCAAGGGACTTCTGGATCTGTACCCAAGAAGCACGTAGGACGGAAAGGTGATCCTCCACAGCCGGAATATCCTGGGGAGAGAATACCTCCGGTAACACGGCAGGTTGGAACCCATAATTGGCCATGAAGGGAGACGTCCCAGATGAAGAGTTCACCGCCGTGTTCCTGGCAAACTCAGCCCAAGGCAGGAGGTCAACCCAATTGTCTTGGTGATCGGAGACATAGCAACGAAGGAATTGCTCCAAGGCCTGATTGGATCGTTCTGCGGCCCCATTGGACTGAGGGTGGTAGGCCGAGGAGAAGGAGAGATGAATCCCCAACTGGGAGCAAAAGGCGCGCCAGAACCTGGACACAAACTGACTCCCCCGATCCGACACAATCTCCTTAGGCAAACCGTGCAACCGGAAGACCTCCCTGGCAAAAATCGTGGCCAACTCTTGTGCAGAGGGTAACTTCTTGAGAGGAACACAGTGGCACATTTTGGAAAACCGATCCACAATCATGAGAATGACCGTATGGCCTCGGGATGCAGGGAGGTCCACAATGAAATCCATCCCCAGGTGTGACCATGGGCGCTCCCCGGTGGCTATGGGTTGCAGAAGACCCAACGGAAGGTGCCGAGGGGACTTACTCTGGGCACAAACGGAGCATGCCGCTACATATGCGGCGATGTCGGAACGTAGGGAAGGCCACCAGAACAGACGTGAAACAGCCCAGGACAGCTGATTCTTTCCAGGATGCCCCGCGGTCTTGGAGTTATGGTAGGTTCGCAACAACCGAGTGCGCAACTTCTCAGGCACAAAACATCTGCCGTTGGGTCACCAGATTGAGCCGCCAAAATCTGCTCACCCAGGGGAGAGGTCAGGCTGGTGCGAATGGCGGCCAGGATCTGATTCGGAGGTATGACCGAAGTCGGAATCGACTCCTCCCTGGACAGCTCGGAGTACTGCCGTGATAAGGCATCCGCCCTGATGTTCTTGGAACCGGGTAGGTAGGAGACCACGTAATTAAAACGTGACAAGAACAGAGCCCATCTGGCCTGACGTGGTGTCAATCTCTTGGCCTCAGAAAGGTAGGTCAGATTCTTGTGGTCCGTCAGGATGAGAACCGGAACCACCGAACCCTCGAGCAAGTGCCTCCATTCTTTAAGGGCCTGCACGATGGCCAATAACTCCCTGTCACCAATCTGATAGTTGCACTCCGCGGAAGACAGTTTCCGGGAGTAAAACCCACAAGGAAGCAGAGGACCCTCTGGTGTTCTACGCTGAGACAGAAGGGCGCCTACTCCCGTCTCAGACGCGTCCACCTCGAGGACAAAGGGCAACCCAGGGTTGGGATGCGACAGAATCGGAGCCGACACAAAGGCGGACTTTAGGGCCTCAAAAGCTCGGATGGCCTCGAGCGGCCAGACCTGGGAATTACTGCCCTTCCTGGTTAGATCCGTGAGAGGCTTGGCCAGCATGGAAAAGTCCCTGATGAACTTCCGATAATAATTGGCGAAGCCCAAAAAGCGCTGCAGGGAACGAAGACCACTGGGCTGGGGCCACTGTAAGACAGCCGAAACCTTCTCAGGATCCATGGAGAACCCCTCAGCGGAAATGATGTAACCTAAGAAGGTTACCTGGGATCGGTGAAATTCGCATTTCTCAAGCTTACCGAACAGCTTGTTCTCTCGTAACCGTTGCAACACTCGTCTGACATCCAGAATGTGGGCCTCCATGGATTCAGAATATACCAAGATGTCATCCAAATAGACTACCACACACTGCTGCAACAGGTCACGGAAAACATCGTTGATGAATTCCTGAAAGACTGTGGGCGCATTGCACAACCCAAAGGGCATAACCAAGGATTCGTAATGACCGGTCCTGGTGTTAAACGCGGTCTTCCACTCATCGCCCGCCTTGATCCTTACCAGGTTATATGCCGCCCTCAGGTCGAGTTTGGTAAAGACCGTGGCCCCTTTAAGGCGATCGAACAGCTCGGAAATCAAGGGTATCGGGTAAGCGTTCTTGATCGTGATGCGATTGAGACCCCTGTAATCGATGCAAGGCCTCAACTCACCGCCCTTCTTTTTCACAAAGAAAAATCCAGCCCCTGCCGGGGACGAAGATTTGCGAATGTGTCCGCGTGAAAGCGCCTCCCTCACGTACTCCTCCATGGCCTCATTCTCCGCTACCGACAGTGGATAGACTTTGCCACGAGGAGGAACGGCACCAGATTGTAACTCTATGGCACAATCGTATGGGCGGTGCGGAGGTAGGGCAACCGCGCGCACCTTATCGAATACATCCCGGTACTCCTCGTATTCAGGAGGCAACAGAGAGTCAGAGGAAGTACACAGCAACTTGACAGACCCATGGATGCAACTAGCCCCACACTGCGGTGACCACGAGAGGATCTCGGCCGATCTCCAATCGAAAGTCGGATTATGCTTCTGGAGCCAGGGGTACCCCAAGACCACCGAGTAGTGTGGAGACGAAATAACCTGGAGGCAGACCGACTCTCTGTGAACGGCACCAATGGCTATCCCCACTGGAAGGGTCTCATGAGTCACGTGTGGCGGCAGAAGGGGTCTGCCGTCTATCGCCTCAAGAGCCAGTGGGGAACCTCGAGCCTGCAGAGGAATGGAATTGGCGGCAGCGAACACACTATCAATGAACAAACCACCAGCACCAGAGTCCACCAACGCCTGGGTCGTCACCGAGCCCCCGACCCAGGAGAGGACAACAGTGATCAGTGGTTTGTCAACACGGGAAACCGGGGACGAGGAGACTCCACCCAAGATCTGCCCCCGACAGGATCTCAGGGTACGAGCGTTTCCCGGACGGTTCGGACATGCCAACCGAAAATGCCCACCGAGACCACAGTACATGCATCGGCCCTCGCGTCTCCGGAGTGCCCTCTCCCCCTCGGACAGGCGAGCAAACCCCAGCTGCATGGGTTCACCCCCAGACAAGTCATCCCCAGGAGGCGTGGGAGGAGAGGGAGGCACGGGTGGGACAGCAAACGTAGGCACCAATCTGTTAGAAGACCTCCGCAGGTTCTCCTTAAAGGAAGGTCTCTCCCTGAGTCTGGTGTCAATCAAAATCAGGAAAGAAATAAGAGACTCGAGCTCAACTGGTAGGTCCTTAGCTGCAACCTCATCCTTCAAGGCATCCGAGAGACCATGAGAGAAAGCAGCGACCAGAGCCTCATTATTCCAGCCCACCTCTGCTGCCAGGGTACGAAACTCAATGGCGTATTCAGCTACGGATCGTGAACCCTGTCTGATGGACATAAGGAGCTTCGCAGCAGAGGCAGCACGAGCCGGCACATCGAATACCTTCCGAAGAGAAGCAACAAAACCGGAAAACTCGGCAACCACCGGATTGTTGTTCTCCCATAAAGGGCTGGCCCAGGCCAAGGCCTTGTCCGAGAGCAGCGAGATCAAGAAGCCCACCTTTGATCTCTCAGTAGGAAAGGCATGTGGCAGCAACTCGAAATAAATGCCCACCTGGTTAAGGAAACCTCGGCACTGAGTTGGCTCTCCCCCAAAGCGCTGTGGAAGAGGGGCAGAACCGGTCATACCCCGAAACACCGCAGGCGCAACAACAGGTGTCGGGGTAGACTCTGGCGCAACAACCGGAGCGACAGTAGGAGCGAGCCCAGGAGCGACAACCGACCCATCGGCAACGGGAGCGAAATGAGCCGTGCGTTCAAGCAGGGTTTGCAACGCCACAGCGAACGGACCCAACAGGTGATCCTGCTGATCAAGTCTGGCAACCAGCGTGGGTAGCGAGGATGGCCCTGTACCGTCAGAATTCATGGCTTGGTCCTAATGTCACGGAACCATGAACCAGACGTACAACAAGAGATAAGTGAAAATAAGAAGGCTTTATTGAAAATAAAGCTGGAAAGCAAAAGTCCAAACGGATGGTGAAACCGAGCAGAGTCTTTGCGAAGCCAGAGGTCAGGAACCAGAAGGGTAGTCAGACGAAGCCAGGATCAGGAACCAGCAGGGTAGTCAGACGAAGCCAGGATCAGGAACCAGCAGGGTAGTCAGACGAAGCCAGGATCAGGAACCAGCAGGGTAGTCAGACGAAGCCAGGATCAGGAACCAGAAGCAGCAGCAGTCTTAGAAGCATGTGAACACAAGAGGACCAAGCAAGGAACTGAAGCCACAGACCTCCTATATATATGAGCTAGGCATCCAGCTCCTCCCAGGGGAAGGAGGAGCCGCAGGGTGGAAGGCTACAAGAAACCCAGGACCCAAGATGGCCGCCAGCACATGTCAAACGAAGGAGAGCAGCAAGCAGGTAAGACCATGACAACTCCTCTCCTGAGCAGTATCCTGGCTATGCCCTTCCCCGCAATGCGCCGCAGTAAATATTGAACTTGGCATACTAGATAGACCTGCCAGGGGCTCTTGCTGGGCCACCAAAACGCCCCACCTGGCCCGCTAACCCACTACCCAATTATCAAAGCCACCTTAAAGGCTTGGAAGTGGCTTTCCACGTCTCATTGTTCCATCCACTACCCCTCTCCACTTTTAACGGTAAAAGATACAGTCAGGTCCATAAATATTGGGACATAAACACAATTCTAACAATTTTGGCTCTATACACCACCACAATGGATTTGAAATTAAATGAACGAGATGTGCTTTAACTGCAGACTGTCATCTTTAATTTGAGGGTATTTACATCTAAATCAGGTGACCGGTGTAGGAATTACAACAATTTGCATATGTGCCTCCTACTTGTTAAGGGACCAAAAGTAATGGGACAGAATAATAATCATAAATCAAACTTTCACTTTTTAATACTTGGTTGCAAATCCTTTGCAGTCAATTACGGCCTGAAGTATGGAACGCATAGACATCACCAGACTCTAGGTTTCATCCCTGATGATGCTCTGCCAGGCCTCTACTGCTGGATCTTCAGTTCCTGCTTGTTCTTGGGGCACTTTCCCTTCAGTTTTGTCTTCAGCAAGTGAAATGCATGCTCAATCAGATTCAGGTCAGTTGATTGACTTGGCCATTGCATAACATTCCACTTCTTTCCCTTAAAAAACTCTTTGGTTGCTTTTGCAGTATGCTTTGGGTCATTGTCCATCTGCTGTCACGGCGGACGGGATCTCAGATACACAGATAAACCAACAAACCAGTTTCTAGGCGAGAAGCAGGGGAAGTGTCACCTCCTAGCAAATCCCTGACTTCTCTCCCTACACTGCTAAGCCCACATTCAGACCTTGATGGTAGGAATAATGTGTCCTCGTGCCTGGGCTAAAATACCCTAGAATCCCTGAGATGGTAAAAAGGGGAATAGGAGCAGCCTGCTCCCTCATAACCTGGAGGGGACAGATGACACACAAACAACAAAAACAGAAACCAAACTTATCTTTCTCTGAGCTGGAACAGACAATCCTTCCTTCCTTCCTTGCTTCCAAGGCCAGACTGATTTCTATAATCCGCACAGAACACTGGGATTGAGTGAGATTTAAACAAATGACCCCACCCAGTGCACCTGAAGGGAAGCGGATCCAGCACGACTCCAAAACAAAACAAAAAACTAAACACGTGCTGCTATTCTGGCCGACCTCCGCACATAGTCAGAGCAGGGCATGACAGTACCCCCCCTTTCTACGGGTGACCTCCGGACACCCCGGACCAACCTTATCCGGATGGTATCTATGAAAAGCCCTCACCAGTCGGCTGGCACTGACATCCAGCGCCGGAACCCACATCCTCTCCTCAGGGCCGTATCCCCTCCAGTGTACCAGGTACTGAAGGAAACCCCGAATTACTCTAGAGTTGAGAACCCTGGAGATCTTGAACTCCAAATTTCCATCGACCAGAACAGGAGGAGGAGGCAATGGCGATGGTTCCACCGGTTTCACATATTTTTTCAGTAAAGACCTGTGGAACACATCATGGATCCTCCAAGTCTGCGGAAGATCCAGCCTAAACGCTACTGGATTGATCACTGCAGATATTTTGTACAGACCAATAAATCTTGGACCCAGTTTCCAAGATGGCACTCTCAATTTATTATTTTTAGTGGACAACCACACCAGATCACCCACACACAGGTCCGGACCAGTCACACGTCTCTTGTCAGCCATTCGCTTATACCTCTCACCCATCTTCTCCAAATTCCCTTGGATCCACCGCCAGATAGAAGACAAGGCAGAAGAAAATCTCTCCTCCTCTAGCATCCCAGAGGAACCAGTCCCAGAAAAGGTACCAAAATGAGGATGAAAACCGTATGCGCCAAAAAATGGCGACTTACCCATGGACTCCTGCCTACGGTTATTCAAAGCAAACTCTGCTAGGGACAAGAATGAGGACCAGTCCTCCTGATTCTCAGCCACAAAGCACCTCAAGTACGTCTCCAGGTTTTGATTAGTACGCTCTGTCTGTCCATTCGACTGCGGATGAAAAGCCGAAGAGAACAAAAGTTGAATGCCAAGCCGAGAACAGAACGCCCTCCAAAACCTGGAGACAAACTGCGTGCCCCTATAAGAGACCACATCCGAAGGAATACCATGCAATTTCACAATATTATCAACAAAAATCTGCGCAAGAGTCTTGGCGGTAGGCAGACTAGTTAAAGATATAAAGTGAGCTATTTTACTGAAACGGTCAACTACCACCAAAATTACTGTTCTCACGGAGGAACTCGGCAGATCCGTAATAAAGTCCATAGACAAGTGCGTCCAAGGACGAGACGGAATAGACAATGGAAGAAGTGAACCAGCCGGTCGAGTATGAGCAACCTTTGACCGAGCACAGGTTTCACAAGCTGCCACGTAATCCTCAATGCTCTTACATAACCCTGGCCACCAGAACCTCCGGGACACCAGATCACAGGTGGACTTACCACCAGGATGTCCAGCAAGGACAGTATCGTGATGTTCCTTGAATACCTTGTATCGCAGACCTTCAGGAACAAACAACCTCACTGGGGGACAAGAACCAGGAGCCCCCTCCTGGGCTCCCAACACCTCCATCTCCAATTCGGGGTACAGAGCGGAGACCACCACCCCATCAGCCAAAATCGGAGCAGGATCCTCTGAATCACCTCCCCCAGGAAAGCTGTGAGACAAGGCATCTGCCTTGACGTTCTTAACCCCTGGGCGAAAGGTAACTACAAAATTGAACCTGGTAAAAAACAGTGACCATCTGGCCTGTCTAGGGTTCAGACGCTTGGCAGATTGCAGGTAAGCCAAATTCTTATGATCTGTATATACTGTAACGGGGTGAGACGCCCCCTCCAACCAGTGATGCCATTCCTCAAAGGCCAACTTGATAGCCAGCAACTCTCTATCTCCAACATCATAATTCTTCTCTGCTACCGAGAGCTTCTTGGAGAAAAAAGCACACGGGACCCATTTGCCAGGAGATGAACCCTGCAACAGCACCGCTCCAACCCCCACTTCTGATGCATCAACCTCCACCACGAATGGCTGAGACACATCGGGCTGCACCAGAATGGGAGCAGACGCAAAACACTCCTTAATAGCCGAAAAGGCCTGCAATGCCTCATCCGACCAGACAGAGACGTCGGGCCCTTCTTAGTCATATCAGTGAGAGGTCTTACAATGGTAGAATAGTTCAAAATAAATTTTCTATAATAATTAGTAAACCCCAAAAACCGCATCAAAGCTTTCTGATTCTCTGGTCGGTCCCATTCCAGAACCGCCCGGACCTTTTCGGGGTCCATACGAAAACCAGAGTCAGAAAGCAGATTCCCAAAAACTGAAGCTCCTGCACCGAAAACACACATTTCTCCAATTTGGCATATACACTGCTCAAAAAAATAAAGGGAACACAAAAATAACACATCCTAGATCTGAGTTAATTAAATATTCTTCTGAAATACTTTGTTCTTTACATAGTTGAATGTGCTGACAACAAAATCACACAAAAATAAAAGAATGGAAATCAAATTTTTTAACCCATGGAGGTCTGGATTTGGAGTCACACTCAAAATTAAAGTGGACAAACACACTACAGGCTGATCTAACTTTGATGTAATGTCCTTAAAACAAGTCAAAATGAGGCTCAGTAGTGTGTGTGGCCTCCACGTGCCTGTATGACCTCCCTACAACGCCTGTGCATGCTCCTGATGAGGTGGCGGACGGTCTCCTGAGGGATCTCCTCCCAGACCTGGACTAAAGCATCTGCCAACTCCTGGACAGTCTGTGGTGCAACGTGACGTTGGTGGATAGAGCGAGACATGATGTTCCAGATGTGCTCAATTGGATTCAGGTCTGGGGAATGGGCAGGCCAGTCCATAGCATCAATGCCTTCATCTTGCAGGAACTGCTGACACACTCCAGCCACATGAGGTCTAGCATTGTCTTGCATTAGGAGGAACCCAGGGCCAACCGAACCAGCATATGGTCTCACAAGGGGTCTGAGGATCTCATCTCGGTACCTAATGGCAGTCAGGCTACCTCTGGCGAGCACATGGAGGGCTGTGCGGCCCTCCAATGAAATGCCACCCCACACCATTACTGACCCAATGCCAAAACAGTCATGCTGGCATTGCTGGAGGATGTTGCAGTCAGCAGAACGTTCTCCACGGCGTCTCCAGACTCTGTCACGTCTGTCACATGTGCTCAGTGTGAACCTGCTTTCATCTGTGAAGAGCACAGGGCGCCAGTGGCGAATTTGCCAATCTTGGTGTTCTCTGGCAAATGCCAAACGGCCTGCACGGTGTTGGGCTGTAAGCACAACCCCCACCTGTGGACGTCGGTCCCTCATATCACCCTCATGGAGTCTGTTTCTGACCGTTTGAGCAGACGCAGGCACATTTGTGGCCTGCTGGAGGTCATTTTCCAGGGCTCTGGCAATGCTCCTCCTGTTCCTCCTTGCACAAAGGCGGAGGTAGCGGTCCTGCTGCTGGGTTGTTGCCCTCCTACGGCCTCCTCCACGTCTCCTGATGTACTGGCCTGTCTCCTGGTAGCGCCTCCATGCTCTGGACACTACGCTAACAGACACAGCAAACCTTCTTGCCACAGCTCGCATTGATGTGTCATCCTGGATAAGCTGCACTACCTGAGCCACTTGTGTGGGTTGTAGACTCCGTCTCATGCTACCACTAGAGTGAAATCACCGCCAGCATTCAAAAGTGACCAAAACATCAGCCAGGAAGCATAGGAACTGAGAAGTGGTCTGTGATCACCACCTGCAGAACCATTCCTTTATTGGGGGTGTCTTGCTAATTGCCTATAATTTCCACCTGTTGTCTATCCCATTTGCACAACAGCATGTGAAATTGATTGTCACTCAGTGTTGCTTCCTAAGTGGACAGTTTGATTTCACAGAAGTGTGATTGACTTGGAGTTACATTGTGTTGTTTAAGTGTTCCCTTTATTTTTTTGAGCAGTGTAATTTATTCTCCCGAAGGATCGTAAAAACCTGTCTCACATGATCCTGATGGGTCTTCAGATCAGGAGAGTAAATTAAAATGTAATCCAAGTAAACCCCCACGAACCTCCACACCAAATGAGGGAAAATGTCATTGACGAATCGCTGAAATACCGCTGGCGCGTTCGTCAACCCAAAAGGCATAACCAGATTCTCAAAATGACCCTCGTGCGTATTGAAGGCCGTTTTCCACTCATCCCCCTCCTTGATTCTGATCAGATTATAGGCCCCTCTCAAATCCAACTTGGGGAACACCTTGGCTCCAACAATCTGATCAAAAAGGTCAGAGATCAAAGGCAGGGGATATGGATCCCGGACCGTAATACGGTTCAATTCCAGTAAATCCAAACAAGGTCTCAGTGATCCATCCTTTTTACAAAGAACAAGCCTACTGCCACCGGAGACTTAGATGGCCTAATATGACCTTTTGCCAAACTCTCGGCGACATACTTTCGCATGACCTTTCTTTCGGGTTGAGAAAGATTGTAAAGCCGAGACTTTGGCAATTTAGCCCCTGGGATGAGATTAACTGGACAATCATAGTCACGATGAGGGGGCAATTCCTGAGCCCCACCCTCCGAAAAGACATCCGCAAAATCTGAGAGATACTGAGGTAAAGCCGTAGTGGACACACCAGAGATACATGTGCCAAGACAATTATCCGAAAAAAACTCACTCCAACCAATGATTTGTCTCGCTTGCCAATCTATAATTGGGTTATGTTTAGTCAACCATGGTAACCCCAAAACTATAGGAGCCGGCAAATCCTTCATGACAAAACAAGACATAATCTCAACATGTGAATCACCCACACTTAAGTGAATACCATGAGCAATATGAGTGAGACTCCTTTGAGAAAGAGGGGAAGAATCAATTGCAAAAACCGGAATCTCTCTTTCTAAAGTGCAAGTACTTAGACCCAGATTTTGAAAAAAAAAGAAAGTCAATTAGGTTTACCCCAGCACCACAGTCAAGGAATACTTCAACAAAAAAAATTCTTGAGTCTTGCACCACCATAGCTGGAAGGAGAAAACGGGTATTACAGGGAGCTTGCATACCTGCCTGCTCCACCACACCATTCACGCTACCAAGAGTCAGGAAAGTCTTTTTTTTCTTTTTCTCTTCCACCTGCGGTTTAACAAAAGGACAAGCAAAAATTAAATTACCACTTTTCCCACAGTAGTAACATAGTTTGTGCAATTTCCTAAAGTCTCTACTACCAGAACGGCAAGAAACCTGACCCAGCTGCATGGGTTCCTCCCCTACCCCAGAGTTACCTGTAACATCACCCTGGGAAGCAGTAGAGACAAAACCACTCACAGAAGGGATCCCTTGCGCGGAGGGAGCCCTACACCTTTCTCTAATACGTCTATCTAACCGAACTGCCAAAGACATTGCATTCTCCAAAGAATCTGGGTACTCATGAAAAGCAATGGCATCTTTCAATCTCTCAGATAACCCCTGACAAAACTGACTACGTAACGCGGGATCATTCCACTCTGATTCGGTAGCCGATCTCCTAAACTCAACACAGTAAGCCTCTGCAGTATGTTCACCCTGTAATAAATTACGTAATCTCGATTCCGCCATCGAGACCCGATCTGGGTCATCGTAGATTAATCCCAGGGCCTTAAAAAATTCCTCCACCGACCGGAGGGCCCGAGAATCGGGCGGCAGAGAAAAGGCCCAGGATTGCACGTCCCCTTTAAGCAGAGAAATGATTATACCTATCCTCTGACTTTCATCACCTGACGACGATGGACGCAGCCGAAAATACAATTTGCAAGACTCTCTAAAACGGATAAAGTCCTCTGTACCCCCTGCAAATCTATCAGGAAGAGCAACTTTAGGCTCCCCACAAATTTGACCTGCACCTGATGCCAGAGCATTCTGACACCGTGTGACCGAATCACGTAGCTCCGCAACCTCTAGGGATAGCCCCTGCATGCGGTCAACTAACGCATCAATTGACGCCATCACAAAACCGCTGAGCAATGACAGTCAAAGTATTGGCGGGTTATAATGTCACGGCGGACGGGATCTCAGATACACAGATAAACCAACAAAGCAGTTTCTAGGCGAGAAGCAGGGGAAGGGTCACCTCCTAGCAAATCCCTGACTTCTCTCCCTACACTGCTAAGCCCACATTCAGACCTTGATGGTAGGAATAATGTGTCCTCGTGCCTGGGCTAAAATACCCTAGAATCCCTGAGATGGTGAAAAGGGGAATAGGAGCAGCCTGCTCCCTCAGAACCTGGAGGGGACAGATGACACACAAACAACAAAAACAGAAACCAAACTTATCTTTCTATGAGCTGGAACAGACAATCCTTCCTTCCTTCCTTGCTTCCAAGGCCAGACTGATTTCTATAACCCGCACAGAACACTGGGATTAAGTGAGATTTAAACCAATGACCCCACCCAGTGCACCTGAAGGGAGACGGATCCAGTACGACTCCAAAACAAAACAAAAAACTAAACACGTGCTGCTATTCTGGCCGACCTCCGCACATAGTCAGAGCAGGGCATAACATCTGCACTGTGAAGCGCCGTCCAATGAGTTCTGAAGCATTTGGCTGAATATGAGTAGATAATATTGCCCGAAAGACTTCAGAATTCATCCTGCTGCTTTTGTCCGCAGTCACATCATCAATAAATACAAGAGAACCAGTTCCATTGGCAGCCACACATGCCCACGCCATGACACTAACACTACCATGCTTCACTGATGAGGTGGTATGCTTAGGATCATGAGCAGTTACTTTTCTTCTCCATACTCTTCTCTTCCGATCACTTTGGTACAAATTGATCTTGTTCTCATCTGTCCATAGGATGTTGTTCCAGAATTGTAAAGGCTTTTTTAGATGTCGTTTGGCAAACTCTAATCTGGCCTTCCTGTTTTTGAGGCTCACCAATGGTTTACATCTTGTGGTGAACCCTCTGTATTCACTCTGGTGAAGTCTTCTCTTGATTGTTGACTTTGACACACATACACCTACCTCCTGGAGAGTGTTCTTGATCTGGCCAACTGCTGTGAAGGGTGTTTTCTTCACCAGGGAAAGAATTCTTCGGTCATCCCCCACAGTTGTTTTCTGGGTATGTCCCCCTGTGAGGATGTCAGGGGGGCCACAGAGCGGGCCCTGTTCTTTTTAGTAACTATGCCCATTGCTAAAGGGTCGTTGGTGGTGGATTGTCTCCGGTGCTGTGGAGGAGCTCGCAGCACACACGTCCTCACTCCTGCATAGCTGGCCACGCCCCCCCTAGTTTTTATTTTTTACGGAGTTCATCTGAGGGGTTAGGTCATGTGATATGTTTATAGAGCCGGTCGATACGGACGCGGAGATACCTAATATGTATACTCCCCCCCCCCCTATTTTTTACCAATTTTTTTTAACTTTATTTGGGGAAAATTACGTTTTTGTTTATTTTTACTTGAAACTTAATTTTTGGGGGGGAAAACTTTATTTTTTCAAATTTTTTTTTCACTTTATTTTTTCAAATTTTTTTTTCACTTTATTTTTTGTCCCACTTTGGGACTTGAACTTTTGGGGGTATATTCCTTTACAATGCATTCCAATACTTCTGTATTGGAATGCATTGGCTGTATGAGTAATACTGTGTGTATTAATCATACAGCTTCCAGGGCCTGTGAGATCCAGGGGGCTGGATCTTACAGGCTCTTTACCGGAAGGCAGCGCAGATGCCCCCCCACAGCACCATGGGGACCCGATGGCACCGCCGCTGCATCAGGTAAAAGCCGCAAACCGCAGGTCTGAATTGATTTGAGCAGGCACCTTGTTCCGATCACCGCCCGCCGGGCGACGGTTATCGGAACAACACATGACGTACCGAGTCCTTAAGGACTCGGGAAACATGCTGTACCGGTAAGTCATGTGTCCGTAAGAGTTAAGCTTGAAATACAGCAATAATTTTCTGGGTTTTAAAAAACATCCTTTTTGGGAAAAATACAAAATTTTACAGCCCATGCTGCATCTGTCAGTGTGAAATACAAGCGTTATATACTGGTATTCTGCTCTGTTATTAAAAAAACACCCATTTTGAACAAAATCCAAAATTTGCAGAGAATGAGGAGAGCGTCGAATGAGGGACGTTGCCCCGGTCGTGGTGCTGCTGGTGGAGCTCCTGTTGCAGGGAGAGGACGATCTGTGCCAGCTACACGCACAAGTGAAACACCTTCCTCAGGTGCGAGTAGGCGGCAGAACCTTCAGCAGTATTTGGTCGGGCCTAATGCGACTCTACGAATGGTGAGGCCAGAACAAGTACATGCAATAGTAGATTGGGTCGCTGACAGTGCCTCCAGTTCCTTCACATTGTCTCCCACCCATTCTCCTGCTGAAAGATCAGAGTTAGCACCTGCAGCTGATGTCCATCAGTCTTTCACCTCACCCCTTTGCAAATCAGCCAAACAGTCTGAGCCCCAAGTCATGCAGCAGTCTCTTCTGCTTTTTGATGACTCTGCTATCAGTGTTTCCCAGGGCCATCCACATAGCCCTGCCTCAGAAGTGGAAGAGATTGAGTGCACCGGTGCCAAACCACTTATCTTTCAAGATGAGTACATGGGAGGACCACCGCAGCAAGTCTCTGATGATGACGAAACGCAGGTGCCAACTGCTGTGGCTTTCTGCAGTGTGCAGACCGTCAAGGAGGGCAAGGGTGAACACTGGGTGGAAGATGATGTGGAGGACGATGAGGTCCTCGACCACACATGGAATCAAGGTCATGCGAGTGACCTGTGTAGTTAGGAGGAAGAGGTGGTGGTCGCACAGAGCCACCAGCACAGCAGAAGAGGGAGCAGGGTGCAAAAGCAGAGCGGCCGTCCCCTGGACAGTACGCCTTCTACTTCCCACCACAGTAAGGGACCGATCAAACCAAAGCCAGCTCCAAGGAGTTCCCTGGCGTGTCAGTTCTTCAGACAATGTGCTGACAAGACACGAGTGGTTTGCACGCTGTGCAATCAGAGCCTGAAGCGAGGCATAAACGTTCGCAACCTGAGCACAACCTGCATGACCAGGCATCTAAGTGCAAAGCACGAGCTGCAGTGGAGTAGACACCTCAAAAACCAAGAACGGTCTCTGGCTCCTCCTGCTTCCTCTTCTGCTGTAGTCTCGGCCTCTTCATCCACCTCTGGAGTGACAGTGCCACCTACCACCCCGCAAACAGAGGATCTGCCAGCAATACCACCACCTGGGTCACCAAGCATCTCCACAATGCCCCACAGAAGCGTTCAGCTCTCCATCTCCCAAACACTGGAGCGGAAGAGGAAGTACTTCCCTACCCAACTCCGATCCCTGGCCCTGAATGCCAGCATTTCAAAATTACTGGCCTTTAAAATGCTGTCATTCCATCTGGTGGAGACAGAGAGTTTTAAAGGCCTTATGGCGGTGGCTATCCCACAGTACGTCGTGCCCAGCCGCCACTACTTTTCCATGCGAGCCATCCCTTCCCTGCACTACCAAGTGGGGGACAAAATCAGGTGTGCACTGTGCAACGCCATCTGTGGCAAGGTCCACCTAACTACGGATACGTGGAGCAGTAAGCACGGTCAGGGACATTATATCTCCATAACAGCACACTGGGTAAATGCAGTGGTGGCTGGGCCTGAGGCGGATAGCAGTTTGGCGCATGTCCTTCCACCACGAGGATTGCAGGGCGCTTCTCTTTGCCTCCTGTTACTTCCTTCTCCTACTCTGCTTCCTCATCCGGTCAGCGTAACACCTTCACCACCAACTTCAGCACAGCAAGGGGGAAATGACAGCAGGCAGTTTTAAAACTAATCTGTTTGAGGGATAAACCCCACACCGCGCAGGAGCTGTGGACGGGCTTGGAACAACAGACCGATGAGTGGTTGGTGCCAAGGAGCCTCAATCCCGGCCTGGTGGTGTGCGATATTGAACGAAATCTCGTAGCAGCTGTGGGCCTAGCCGGTTTGACACACATCCCTTGTCTGGTGCATGTGCTGAATCTGGTGGTGCAGAGGTTCCTTAAAAATTACCCCGATATGTCAGAGCTGCTGCAGAAAGTGCGGGCCGTCTGTGCGCGCTTTCGGCGTTCTCACCCTGCTGCTGCTCGCCTGTCAGCGCTGCAGCGTAACTTCGGCCCTCCCGCTCACTGCCTCATATGTGACGTGCCCACAAGGTGGAGCTCCACCTTGCACATGTTGGCCAGACTGTGCGAGCAGCAGCAGGCGATAGAGGAGTTTTAGCTGCAGCACGCACGGGTCAGTCGCTCTGCGGAACAGAACTACTTCACCACCAATGACTGGGCCTCCATGCGAGACCTGTGCTCCTTGTTGCGCTGTTTCGAGTACTCCACCAACATAGCCAGTGCCAATAATGCGGTTCTCAGCATTACTATCCCACTTCTATGCCTCCTTGAAAAAACGCTTCTGGCGATGATGGAAGAGGATGTGGCACAGGAGGAGGAGGAGGAAGAGGGATAATTTCATAGGGTTTCCGGTAGGTGGGACGAATCCAATTTTTTTTTTTATCCGAATAGGTTCTCGAATCTTTCGAATCTCGAATCCTATGAATCATGTACATAAGAATTGTGTGAACGGTGTAAGAAACAAAGTGATCCAAACACAGTGTCCCTGCAGTGTGAATGACCCCCAATAAAGGGGCTGAGGGCCGACATCTGTATTAGGAATGACAGCGGGGACTGGTGCAGTCCCTGAATTCAAATGCACCGGCCCCGCTCACTGTAGTATAATCTTATGATCTAACCTGCATTGTTAAGATATAATAATCCATCTGTATTACTTACAACATTGAGTTCCGTAGGAGGGAGGCCGGGAGGACGGGCGGGCGGCGCGTCACTCACTACGTCATGCGCCCGTGCCGCCTGCTTCATTCATAAAGTGGGCGGCGCAGGTCCTCCCGGCCTGCCTCCTCCCTACTCTCTGCTACGGAACTTAATGTTGTAATTTAAGTAATACAGATGGATTATTATATCTTAACAATGCAGGTTAGATCATAAGATTATACTACAGTGAGCAGGGCCAGTGCATTAGAATACAGGGACTGTACCTGTCCCCGCTCTCATGGATTCGAATTTAGTAAATGAGGTCGGGATTCGAGTCCACGAATCCATTGAATCCAACAAGATTCAACGGATTTGTCGTCCTACCTCTAGTTTCCGGCCAGTCATTAACAAGTGGATCCGAGGGTAGGTTCCTGCACCCACAAATGCCAGGTACATAATTGTCCAGCCAGGGCACAGTTCTGTAGGATGATGAGGATGAGGAGATGGAGGAGGAGAAACCGTGTTCACAGCAGGGTGGCACCCAAACCAGCTCATGTCCATCACTGGTGCGTGGCTGGGTGGGATACAGAGAACACAGACAATACACCTCCCACAGAGGACAGCTTTTCGTTGCCTCTGGGCAGCCTGGCACACATGAGCGATTACATGCTGCAGTGTCTCCGCAACGACCGCCGAGTTGCCCACATTCTAACTTGTGCTGATTACTGGGTGGCCACGCTGCTGGATCCCCGTTACAAGGACAACGTACCATCCCTAATTCCGTCACTAGAGCGTGATCGTAAGATGCACGAGTACAAGCGCACGCTGGTAGACGCGCTGCTGGTGGCATTCTCACCTGACAGCGGGGACACAGTGGAAGCACAAGGCGAAGGCAGAGGAGGAGGAAGAGGTCGCCAACGCAGCTGGGGCACCTCCAGCACCTCAGAAGGCAGGGTTAGCATGGCTGAAATGTGGAAAAGCTTTGTCAGCACGCCACAAAACCAGCACCACCAGCTGATATGGAACATCTTAGCAGGAGGCAGTATTTCAGCAACATGGTGGAGCAGTATGTATGCACACGCCTACACGTACTGAATGACGGGTCTGCCCCCTTCAACTTCTGGGTCTCCAAATTGGGCACATGGCCTGAGCTTGCCCTTTACGCCATGGAGGTGCTGGCCTGCCCTGCAGCCAGTGTATTGTCTGAATGTGTGTTTAGCATGGCAGGGGGCGTTATCACAGACAAGCGCAGCCACCTGTCCACAGCCAATGTGGACAAGCTCACGTTCATTAAAATAAACCAGGCATGGATCCCACAGGACTTGTCCATACCTTGTGCAGAATAGACATGTATACAGGCCTTAACCAGCCATTGTTATACTACAGCGCAATTGCTCATTGTTGTATTTTTGATATTTCCTACTCTTTTGGGGTGTACTCTAATAAAAAAATAAAAATAAAAGTGTTGGCTACCTCGTCCTCCTCCACTACTGCTTCCACCTACACCGCTATGTCCACCGCCTCCTCAACCTCCTACTCCATATGGACCTCCACCTCATACATGAAGATTTTTTTTTTTTAATTTGTACGTATTTTATTTTATGTCATTTCACTAATTTGTCTGTTACATTTTCGGGTGACATTCACCAATTTTTGGCTGTGATATACCCCTGCTTTACCTAGTTGACAGCTTAATAAATTTCACAAATTTTTCTGTTACATTGTTGGGTGACTTTCACCAATAATTTTTGGCTGTGATATACCATGACATGTACTGAATGACGGGTCTGCCCCCTTCAACTTCTGGGTCTCCAAATTGGGCACATGGCCTGAGCTTGCCCTTTACGCCTTAAAGGTTCTGGCCTGCCCTGCAGCCAGTGTATTGTCTGAACGTTTGTTTAGCACGACTGGAGGGGGTTATAACAGGTTATATTTCCCAATGTTTTGGGGTGTACCCTAATTTAAACAAAAAAAATAAAAAAAAAATAAAACCAAAAAGCAGTGTAGGCTACCTCCTCATCCTCCACCGTCGCATCCACCTACACTCCAACATCCACCGCCTCTTCAACCTCCTACTCCATATGGACCTCGTTCTCCAAGATCAAGATTATTCTTTTGTATTTTTATGTATTTTGTTATTTTAAGTCATTTCCCTATCCACATTTGTTTGCAGAGCACTTGCCATGCTCTTAACCCCATTTTGCTACAATTTGCAGCCCTCTAGCCCTTTCCATGACATTTTTTACAGCCATTTTAGTGCTCAAAAGTTCAGATCCCCATTGACTTCAATGGGGTTCGGGGTCAAGTTCGGGTTCCGAACTCAAACTTTTTTGTGAAGTTCAACCGAACCCATCGGACCCGAACATCTCGGTGTCTGCTCAACTCTACTGTTGACAGCAAAAATGTGGATAGATTATGGAAGAAAAATAGTTTTATGTATTAAAAATTTTTTCTGTATATCTGGCCCTGACAACCACATAAGGTATTGCAGAGCAGATCTGACAACTCATGGATTGCACCGTTGACAGCAAAAATGTGGATAGAATATGGGAAAAAAATATATTGTTTTCACTAATATTCTTCCTATCTCTGCCCCTGACACACAGAAGGTATTGCACAGATGTCACAAGTCACTGCAGACATCCTCTATATAGAAATAGATTTGTTATTTTGCAAAGTATGTAAAAAAAAAATTGAGTACTACTTTGCTAAAATAAATTGATGCCAACCACACACAATAGTCCTTAAAAAGACTTTTGGGTCTTTGAAACGTTATTCACGTGAATAAAATACAATCAAAAACTCCCTACACTATCTGTCCCTTCCTAAGCGCAGCTCTCCCTGACTCGCAATGAGCTGAACCCGCATCATCGGGTGCAATATGCAGCACGCCAGACATGCAGGGTATTGCGATAGTGAGGTCACGGTTATGGGCAATCGAGGGTTACTCACTTTTTAGAAGAGAACCCTGGGCAGGCATGCGGCAGTGAAGGAGAGGTAGACACAAGTTCCTCTGGGGCACACTCTGGATGTAGGGACCAGACCTGATGGTGGATGAGGTGCCCTGGATGTTGCAGGTATTTTGAGTGCCTGAGGCAAGGTCCCTTTAAGGATCGTGACGCCAGTGCCTGTAACGGTGGCACACCGATTTGTAGTAGCAGTAAGTGAGGTACACAGATGATATGATGAACCAAACGTTGCTTTACTTAGGAAACAGTCCAAACTTTATACAGACAGTTGGTTATGCAGTCCCTTGAATCATATCATTCACAAGCAGGTTTACTTCTTAATATGGCAGGTAACAATCTTGCAAGATACTTGGAGGGTAAACAATTAATGCTTCACAGTCAAGGCTGCTCTATCCCCTCAGCTATTCTAGCTGGCTGGATCCCAAGGCCCGGATGCCTAAATGCTGGCTTTAATCCTTGGTAATAAATCTTCCTCCCGTATTAACCCTTGCTTTTATCTTATAGTACCTCTGCCCATCAGCTTACTTATCTGAGCTGGTTGTATTGTTCCTGTTGTGAGGGAAGCTGCAGGTTTCTCCCAGGAGGTTCATTCCTACTACCGGGGTAATCTTCTGAGCTAACTGAGGCTCACTTTATCAACAGGCAGGCTAGAGTTCTTCACTAGCCTCCTGGTCGTAGCTAGCAGCCAGGACTATCAAGCTGCATGTCAGGAGGAGGCCCTCAGCATATCTCTGGCTGGTGCCTTCTCACTTCTGTCTCCACAGACTCCTGACTATGATCTAACTCTTCCCTGTCTGGGCCTGAACATTTATACTAGGGGCTCCCTATCTCCCTCTAGTGTCTAGGATGCCCAACTACACCCTCATAGGCCTGCTATGCATGACACAGGGGAAACATTGCATACAAAAACACACAGAGAATACATTAACATACATGGTCAAATATAATATTACTGTCCCTTAGGAGTAGGAGTAACACGTGACCCAATTGACCCTTGTGTAGTGCCCACTCCTACCTAGTGGGACACTACACAATATAACACCCGATGACGCGTACCGGCCAGCCAATCACTGTAATGCCAGCAGCCAACATGGCTACTGGCATTACAGTGATGGCAGTACTTACCTGCACGTTTATTGGCTGCTTAGCAGCTGCGAAACGTGCGGGGAGGATATTCGAGCATGGCGCTCGAGCACATGTGGTACTCGGCCGAGTACCGCCATGTGCTGAGCATAGTGATGCTTGAGCCGAACAAGTATTCGGCCGAGCATGCTCGCTCATCACTAATAGGCATGTTAATCTACTGTAGTTCACCTTCTGCACAATTCATATTTAATTTGTTCTGTTATACATCAACTTACTGTGCATCAGAATCAGCATCAACAGGCAGTCTAATATATTGGCGCATTTATATAGATTACCTGCTGTGCCATTCATATTTAGTTACATAGTTACATTACTGATTCAGTTACTGTACACTATGGCCAACAGATAGTTGCCTGGGCCCTCAAACTGAATGGGCCGTGCCACAAATGTTGAAGCAGTGGGAGATCTGGAGCCAAACGTGCCTGAGGTAGACTGTCTGCTACTCAGAATCATACATGTCAGGAAACAACTAGCGGTGCACAGGTTCATAAAGGCATCAACAGGCAGTCAGCATGGCATGTTAGTGGTAAAATGTCATACCTAGCAGTGTGGAAATCAGGTCGCTGGAGGACGTTATTGTGGCGGTATGCAGAATATGTGGGCAGTAGGTAAAGTGCAATCAAGTTGGCAATGTTGGCACCGCAGCCCTGCATCAACACCTGGAGAGCCACAATGAAGTAGCCTGGAGAAACCGTGGCACTAATAAAGTGGTACAGTCTGATGCAGCAATCGCTGAAGCTATTGTTCCTTCCCTTGGTCTATTGCTCCTGATGCTCCTCCTCATCACGTTTTTTGCCAGCAATCGAACACTGAGGCAATTGCAAAGAGACAAAAGTATGTGTGCAGTCATCCAAAGGTGCAGAAGCTAAATGTGCACCTGGCCAAGTTTCTGGTACTACAGTTTATCCTTTCCATATTGAAACATTTCAAAGGTGGAGAGTCCCAAGCCGTCATTACTTCTCTAAAAAGCTGTTCCGGCCCAGCCCACGTTTGTTGAGCATAAGGTGGGCCAGTCCTTGAACCTGTAGCCATATGGTACAGTTCATGACAGTGCTGACATGTGGAGCTCGAATTATGGTCAAGGACAATGTATGTCCTTTTCAGCCCACTGGGTAAATGTCATTCCAGACCAGGCACACCAGCAACTTGGCCAGGTGATGGCAATGCTGCCTCACCGTTGTAATCATCGGATTTCTCCACCAATGTCCTCCTCTGCCTCTTCATCCTCTACTTTGTCCTCAGCCTCCACTGTAGACACAGTTAAGAGTGGTCATTCAGCATACTACCTGTGCAAAGCACAGCGTTTTCACTCGGTTCTGCACCTGGTCAGCCTGGGCGAACGGAGTCACACCAAGGAAGAACTGGTCCGCATCATAAACCAAGAAATCGAATTCTGTCTGTCCCCTGAAAAACTGGAGGTAGGAACCATGGTTACCGATAATGGGAAGAACATTCTGTCCGCGCAGCATCAGGAAGGGCTGACCCATACATTCTTCATGGTGCATGTCTTCAATCTTGTTGCCAACCTGTTCCTGAAATATTAAACTGGACTGCAAGACATCTTGAAAATGTCAACGAAAATGTGCATGCTCTTCAGCCACTCTTACTGTGCAAAACACACCCTTCTTGACCTGCAAAGGCAAATTGGTGTTCCCCTATATCGCCTCATATGCAACATTTCCACACATTGGAACTTCACGTTACACCCCGGTGTAACTTCGACATTAGACAGTGGCAGCTCATGCATGATACATGCCATTTGCTCAGGTCCTATGAGAGGAGGCGATTTTATCTGTCTGTCGCCAGGACTATAGGATGAATGATTTCATTCCAGTCCTTCACGTCATGGAGGGGCTGCTGATATAATGTAACTGATGAGGAGACAGAAGATGTGACGCCTACATCTCACGGCCACCTGAGTCCTTTGGAGGCTGAACTGGCACAGAAGGAGGATGAGGATAAGAAGGAGGACATAAATGCCCAGGAATTATATACAGAACTAGGTGTTTTATCTGTCAAAGTAACAGGAGAGAAGCAGGAGGAGCTGGAGGGCGACAAAGAAGATGCCGCAGATGATCCGGACATACCATGGCTGTATGCAGTGAAGAAGGAATTCAATATTAGACTCTCGCTACCGGTCCAAAATGGGGGCATTTTTTACACCTTCTGAGGGGGATGAAGAACTCAACTACTATCAAGACGTCCTTTGTAGTCGGCTGGTCTATGTGCGCCAAAACCCATCCTCCCGTCTAACCAAGGGGACCCTCTTAACTCAAGCTCTACTGCCAGGACTTCTGGAGGGGGTAAGAGGGTTGCAGGGGCAGCACCAACTCCGTCAGCAGCAACTTAAGTCTTGAGTGTCTGATGAGCAGTTTTCTTCAGCCGCCTACTGAAGAAACTAGCCAGCAGCAGCAGGACAAGGAGCAAAACCTGAACCGGCAGGTGGTGGTATAGTTGGACTGCACCCTCTCACCCAGGATCAAAGATTATCAGGATTACTTGGCAGCCAGACTTGAATTATGGCCGCAACTGGCCGAGTTTGTCCTGGGCAAGCTTTTCTGCCCGGCCAGTAGTGTGGCATCAGAGCAGGTGTTTAGTGTGGCAGGTGGTATAGTTACCCCAAAGAGAGCTCGCCTTTCAACAAAAAATATTAAGAGACTAACCTTTATAAAGATAAACCAGGCATGGATCAACAAGGATTTCCAGATATTGGTGCCTGATGCAACAGACAAGATTATTCTGGCAATAATTATGTGACTGTAGTGTGCTGCCACACCGGAACATTGTGACAAATGGCTCGTTACTTCTGCCCACATGCTGCTACCACTATTCTGATGCTGCCACACACCTGCTGCCTCTACTGCCATCTGCTCCTACTGTGATCTGCCACCATCTTGTGCTATTACTGCCACTGCTGTTGTTCTCCCCCTTCTGTTCCAGGGCCACTATTGTAACTCTTCCTGCTGTTACTACACTCACCACTGTGTTCCTTGGCCACAATTGTAACTCCTCGTGTTGTTGTCACCCTCACCTCTCTATTCTGGGGTCACTATTGTGACACGTCATGTGGTTGCCACCCTCACCACTCTGTTATGGGGCCGCTATTGTGACTCTTCATGCTGTTGCCAATCTCACCAGTCTGTTACAGGGACATTATTGTCCCTGTTTGGAAGTGTTGACATCACTGTTTCTTTTTCCATTCTCCTGATCAGTCAGAAGAACAGAAAAAAATAAAAATAAATGAGTCCTGTCGTTTGAGTGTCCGTAGGGCCTCCATTACATGGTCCGTATTTTACATTTGGATTTGGTCATGATTTGGAAACCAAAAGCAGGAGTGGGTCCAAAACACAGAACAAATGCAAATATTTCCATCACATTGTATCTCTGTTTTGGACCCACTCCCATTTTTGTCTTACAAATGCCAATCAAATGCTGACCAAATACTGACGGTTTGAAGGCAGATGCTCAAAATACAGTTTGAGTTCACACTTTAGTAATTTGGTCAGTTGTGGTCTTATTGTGAGCCAAATTCAGGAGCCAAACCTACTCCCAGATTATTATCAAGAATAGATCTGTACCTGTTCTGTGATTTGACCCGTACCTGCTTTGGACTGATAATAACTGATGAGAATACCTGACCAAATAAGTGAAGTGTGATTTAAGCCTAATAGTGTCCCACAGTCATTCTACAGCTAACAGAAGGGGTTAAAAAGCATGTGTTTGCACTGCCACAAGTCTTTGGGACACAGCTCCTGCAAAAGTGCTTAGCATTTTTCTGCTTTATTGAAGGTTGCTGTATGCTTTTCTTTTGGTTTAGCTAGGGGTAAGCTAGGACTGTTGGTGGTCTGTAGGATGATCCGCACATCCATATATGTGACCTGCCTGTCATTCTGACGCACAGTAATGGTTTTGCTACATTCAGTTTAACTGCAGGCTGGAATAGATTTAGTTAAAGCCCTCTGTGATGAATTAATTCGGAATGAAGCGGCAGAATCAAATTCTCTACCAATTACACATGAGGACTATTGTAAGCCAGTCAATGCTCCTCTGTTTTTTTTTTTTTTTTTAAATATATGAAAATCAGCAAATAATACATCTTCTTGCATCAGATAGACTTTGCCAATTTTAAAGCTAAATAGAATATCTTTCTCAGAAACCCAGAGGAGCATTGCCTGGTCTACAATACTCCGCACACATGCTAGGCATTCCCCATAATAACAAAGAGCACCCCGCCCCCCACCCCCAACAAACCATATATATTTTCAAAAAAGCAAGAATCGCATACTAGGTTTCTCTTTCTCGGTAGAATCGATTTGCTTATGTCTAGTTACCATGTTTTCAGTAGTAACATGAAGAAAGCTACTAAAAGCTTATAATCCATTTCCATCCCAGCTTCAAGTATTAGTGATCCTCTTAGCGAGAAATATTCCATACACTGCAATAATGATTTCCACAGCATCTCATAATTGGATCTAATACAAAGCTCTAGCTGTTGAAAGTGCTTTTTCTAAAGATTCCATAGCAGCCACAGACTTTTAGTGTGTAGACTAAGCACTTAAATGGAATAATCACTTAAAAGCAGGAACACAGTCACCATACAGGATGCTGTAAGACAGTGAGTAATTTACTGAAACACAATGCTATCTAAAGCGTCTCCATGGCCAGGATTCTTAAGCTCTTCACATCTATATTCCATTGTATTGTATTGTATTGTATAAAAGTCATGCTAGGCAAACAGATTTTCTTTTTGTTTTAAATGAGGTCATACATGGTTATCTGCACTGCACAAGACAAGTTGCATGACAGTAGACGAATGAGAATGGGGCAAGCAGCCAACCCCAAAGATTTGTATATTTGCAGCACTTGTTTTATTATTGGTGAATACTTTATTCTATGGTATAGATCCGCAAAGGATAATTAACATTGCATTAAACAGTAAAGATGAAAAAAAAATCTCAAATATTCAAAATTATGAATTTATATCACTATATTCTAAATATTCGCAAATTCTCAAAGTGCTGATTAATATTCGCGATTCGAATATTTGTGATCGACACTACTCTTTACAAAGTGTTTTTTTTATGAGTTTGAAAATGGGGGGCACACAAATATAAATAATCCTGAGTGCAAAAGGGTGGTGAAAAATGGTACAAGCAAAAATGGTACAAGCTACGCCTGACCCAAGAGAGAGTCACAAGAACCACCCTATGCATGCACATCCGACAATGACCGAGCAATAAAATATATAAAGTTTATTAGACACACCTACAAACACACATTTAAAAAATTGTATACAATATAAGCAGCGTGTCGGTGTACAAATAAATAAATATCACCGACACATACAGAGTCCACTGAACGTCCACTGAATAGGAACATACAATAAAACCAGCTATACAAAATATGCACCTATAAACAACAAGTAGAAAATGTCAAATAAGGTAAGGCCACTAATGAGTAAAGGCAGACCACAGTGGGGTCGGGTAACAAGAGCCAAAACCTGTGTGAGCAGCTGGTGCAGTGGACCTAGATAGATGAGAGACGCCCAACGCGTATCGCCGGCGCAGACTGCACCTGTATTACTGCGGTTTTTTCCAACTGACAAATAGCAAGAAATAGCAAGAAAATAATAGTACTCTGGGGGGCGTGGCCAGCTGCGACTATGAGCAGACGTGTGTGAGTGAGCTCCGCCAGAAAGACCCTCAACTCTAATCAACCTGAACTTACACAGCTGCCAAAATTTCCCCACCTGGAAGTAGAAGGTCGGGAAAACCCCGGGGACGGAGCATGGCTCGTAGTAAGGCGCTAACAGCGTTTGAGAGGCTCAGAGAGTTCACCTGCTCAGAATCCCAAAATGGCGGCGGCTCCTTACACAGCCTTCCACTCCTGCAGCGGTGCCCAACGAGGAGGAGGACCAGGCCTCTGAGACAGAACCCACGCTGAAGCAGGTTACAACCCAACTCTTGCAAGCTAGAGCTGCCTGCAGAGCCACTTTATCAGACAAGATGGAGGAGGTCAGGGTCGATCTCGGCCTGCTCAGACAGGATATGCACAACCTGAGAGACTGGGTCATGGAGATTAGTGTTGAGCGCGAATATTTGAATATCACATTTTTTTGGCGAATATTTCTAATATAGCACTATAAATTCGCTATTTTGAATATTATTATTTTTTATTGTTAGATTTTTTTTCTTTCCCACTTCCCAAAATTAGTTCTTACCTGTCCTGAGGATTCCTGGCTTCCTGGCTGCTCCAGTCAGTGCCCGTTGCCGCTTCTGCCGACTTCCGTGCTCATGGAGTGTCCCCATCACCATGGGAATGCCTCCATACTAGAATGTACTGTCGGATGTGAGAATTAAGTTGAAATCGCAATTCGATTATTATAACTTGAATTAATCGAATTGCGATTTCAACTTAGCACTGCTATATTCCATATTCGTTAACTTCGTTAATTCTAGAAAGCAGACCCATTAGAAACACAGATCTAAGTTGAAATCGCAATTCGATTATTATAACTTGAATTAATCGAATTGCGATTTCAACCTAGCACTGCTATATTCCATATTCGTTAACTTCGTTAATTCTAGCAAGCAGACCCATTAGAAACACACAAAGAGTGAGAAAAAAGAGCGCAGCCGGCACTGCTGCATGTGTCTATGTAGTCACTGGAACGCTTAAAACACTGGGATCCCGAACCTTCACGGTGGTGCTCTATCGGCTTGACAAAGCACAACACTGAGCAAAACAGCTGTAGCCTATCCATTCACCTGTGTTCTGTCCGCATCCACTATGTGTACCAAGAAATAAACTGCAAACAGCAACTTTGTGACCAGTGGTGAGTGCCGCGGTGCTTTCTTTCTCATGCTATAACCATTAGAAACACAGCTCTAAGTTGAAATCGCAATTCGATTATTATAATAATTGAATTAATCGAATTGCGATTTCAACTTAGCACTGCTATATTCCATATTCGTTAACTTCGTTAATTCTAGCAAGCAGACCCATTAGAAACACAGCTCTAAGTTGAAATCGATTATTATAACTTGAAGTAATCGCATTGCGATTTCAACTTAGACCTGGTTTACTATGGTTGGCTTGGTAGAATTAGCGAAGATGACAAATATGACGAATGTATTCGTCATATTCCTCAAAACGAAAATAACAAATTATTCTCCATCTTCGTTTTAGCTCCATATTCATCAACTTCGCTAATTCTAGCAAACAAATAGGAAAGTTGACTATAGAGACAGCTGTGTTTAATTCGCTATGAGATTATATTACTTTGCTTTTTTTTAAAAAAAATAGAATAATTATAATAATTATCAAGTATTTTAATTATTTTATTTATTTAAAAAAAGCAAAGTAATATTATCGCATAGCGAATTAAAAACTTAGCTGTCTCTAGTCAACTTTCCTATTTGATTGCTAGAATTAGCGAAGTTGACGAATATGGAGCTAAAACAAAGATGGAGAATACTTCGTTATCTTCGTTTTGAGGAATATGACGAATATATTCGTCATATTAGTCATCTTCGCTAATTCTAGATATCAAACCAATAGGAAAGTTACCTTAAGTTAAAATCGCAATACGCGATTGTTTAAATCGCATATTAATCGCGATAACTAGAATAATGACGAATATTCGATTTCGACGAATATGAGACGAATATTCAAGCAAATATTCACGAATTTCGTCGAAATCGAATATGGCACCTCCCGCTCATCACTAATGGAGATGGAGGATCGTATCTCCAGCTTTGAAGACTTAACTAACCCCATCCCTGCGCAGCTCACTGCACTAAAGAAGAAAGTAGACTTTTGGCAACAGAAATGTGATGCAAATTCATGCTTAATTAGATCAAATCCACCTTCCCAGATGGTAACTTCTCCTCTGCGTTTGCTGTAGAACGAGCACACAGTGTTCCCGCCAAACCACCACCACCAGGCGCCCCACCCTGCCCTATGCTTGCCAGTCTTCTCAACTCCACAGATCAGGACCACGTTTTGCAACTAGCCCGGCGTAAGCCAGAAATTCACTTCGACAACACAACCATTATGGTGTTTCCCGACTTCTCAGCTGAACTGCAAAAGAGAAGAGCGACCTTCACAGCAGTGAAGAGGAGGTTCCGGGAGATGAACCTGCTGTACTCTATGGCCTACCCAGATAGGCTGCATGTGGTGGATGGCGAGACATAGAGATTCTTCACCACACCTTCTGAAGCGAACGCATTGATCAACGGCAGAGAGCGGCAGTCTAGGTCATCAAGATGAGTACATCCACACCACCAGAAAGCCTGCTCTGACTAACAAGTCGCCTTACTGACTGACCGTAGCCCACTCTAGGGCCTGCTCTGTTTCTCCTATGCTCCTTTTTACTAGCTTTCCCCTTTGCTCTTCTAGACGCGGCATAGCCTATAGTTCTCCTGCTGTAAGACATTACCCTGTATTAGATACTTATTCATGTCTGTGCTTATAGCGGCTACATACCATGGCAAGGCAAATGAATATTACTTACGACCTACACCTATAGCATGGTGGTTGCAAACCATTTAAAAACTGTTGGGTGTGGGCCTTATGGTTTAGCCTCTCCGCATTGCCTGTTCTGTACAAGTTCAAATTTCTGCCACCAGCACACACCATATTATTTTCCACGATAGCTGCTAGACCAAAGGTCAGGTCTATATAGCCTGTCACTAGCACTTTTCCTTTTAGTATTGCTTTGTAAGTTATATTACTGTTGTTCTGATGTTTTTCTCACTGCGGGATGTACTACCTGCATTATTGTTCTGCACGGTTGCAGTCACTAGAATTCATCACAATGATGCCACATCTCTGGTACAGTATAACCTATTCGGGCGTGATCATGCTACCGTACCAATCCCATTCACATTACACTACAATAGAGATCCACCGTCATATCATGTATATGAGTTATTTAAATGGCGGAACTAAAAATAATGTCGTGGAACATTAGGGGATTGGGGACTCCGCGGAAAAGGGCCAGGGTGTTTTCTATGATAAGAGGATTCAACCCCCACATCCTGTGCTTGCAAGAAACCCATTTAACTCCCGACTTCACCAGATGGCTACATAAGCCATGGGTCCAATGGGCGCAACATTCTTGTCATACCACCCATTCCCACACAGTCTCCATAATGGTCCACAAAACGTTGAGAGGGGAGGTGGAGAGACTGGTAGTAGACCCAGAGGGCTGCTACCGCTTTGTAGCTGCTTACATCAATTGCACCCTGTTTGTTATCAATGAGATGTATATACCCCCCATCCTCGTTGCAAATTCTATATCTAGCAGTCTCATTTGCCACAGCATTTCCACATGCAAAGTTCTTATGTCTGGGAGATTGCATTATGCTACTAGATCCCTTAATGGACAAGTTCTATCTAGATGATGACCCCCTGGCCCCTGGCGCATTAACAAACAGTGACTCCATTCGCTAGATTACTCTTTGAAGTTGGGTGGGTGGACCTGTGGAGACATAAAAACCTGAGTACTAAGCTATACTCCTGTCACTTTGCTAGTCACGACTCACTCTCTCGTATAGACTATGCCATAGGTAATGCTGCTCTATGCTCCTCCATTCAGTCAGTGACCTACGGGCAACGAAGGGTAGCTGATCATTCCCCTGTACAGCTGAGTATATGCATATCTGAGGGATCTACTAGGCCCACCATGAAAATACACCCCTTTTGGTTATCTCTCCTAACTAACAATGACAAGTCTATTGATGACCCGATCCTTATATGGGAAACTCTGAAGACCTATTTAAGAGCGTGCCTTATAAACCTCCATCTCATTTATTAAACTCACCTCTGCAAGGCGGGAATCTGAGCTGGCCTCTGAATGTACCAGACTTGAGGCGTAATATGTGGCAGACCCTACGGACATGCATAAAGACGCCTGGTTGAACAAAGGATGTCAATATCTCACCCTCCTAAAAGAGAAAGCACAGTGTAAGCTATTCTTCACTAAACAATCCTATTTTGAACTAGGCAACCAGTCTAGTAAGCTATTAGCGCATCCCATGCACCAAAACAAGGCGTCTCCCGCAGTCCTGAGAATACAGGCTAGTGATGGTAATATGCTTCTTGAGACCACGACCATAGCTGGGCGATTACAGGAATTCTACCAGGGACTATATCAAGCCCAGGTGGACCAATCCCCTCAGAGTAATGTGCAATATCTGTCTGATCTGTAGTAGCCTAGACTGTCACCAGATAATGTCATCATGCTAGACTCTCCAATCACTACGGGTGAAATATCTGAGGCTATTGCCTCACTAGCCATTGGCAAGTCCTCAGGCCGGATGGAATCCCTCTGGAGGTATATGCCAAATATTCTGAATCCCTTGTGGAGTCTCTGAAGAGAATGTATGATGCGGCATTCTCCTCAGGATATTTGCCCCCTTCGTTGTATGAAGCCACTATAGTGGTAATCCTTAAACCAGATAAAAACCGTACAGAGTGTGGATCATATAGCCCAATCTCTCTATTGAATTGAGATTATAAAATACTAGCAACCAGGTTGAATAAGTGTATTCTCAGTATTATACACCCGGACCGATCAGGCTTCATGCCCGGCAAATCCACATCCGAAAATATTCGACGTGTACAGGTGGTGACTCAGATTGGGCTTCGGCAGCACCAGTCTTCGGTCTTGGCATCTTTGGATGCCGCCAAGGCCTTTGACTCTGTGGAGTGGCCATACCTACTTTCTGCCTTAAGATGTTTCAGTTTTGGCCCTGCCTTTATCAAGTGGGTCTCGATATTATACAAAAAACGCAGATCTAATATAGCAGTCAAGGGGATGCAATCCTCATATTTCAATCTAGGCAGGAGTACAAGACAGGGATTTCCTTTATCCCCTTTGTTATTTGCTATAGCCATTGAAGCACTTGCCATCCGTCTTCGCCAAGACCCAATGTACTGTGGCATCAAAATAGGAGATAGAGAAGATAAAGTGGGCCTATACGCAGATGACATGGTGCTATTTATACCTCGGGTGGAAAATACTCTCCCCCGAGCAATGGAGCTCATTAACGACTTTGGGAAGTATTCAGGATTATGTATTAACTGGGCTAAATCCTGACTTTTCCCTCTATAGGAGGCCGATTGGCCAGATCAAATTCAAGACCTATCAATTTTCCCCCATTTTAAGTACTTAGGTATTCATATAACAAAGGAGTCCAGCATTTTCCACTCTCTTAATGTCACTCCCATTCTAGATTTTTGCAGAGACAAATTCCGCACCTGGGGTACCCTTCACTTATCTGTTGCGGGGCGTATAAACTTAATCAAAATAATCCTACTCCCCAAATGTCTATATATCCTGGAACATTCCCTGTACATTATACCAAAGAGATTTTTTCAACAACTAAACTCTCTACTATCTCTATTTATAAGGGGATCCACTAGGCCCAAGTTATCGCTATCAACCTTGTGTCACCCCAAGGTGCAAGGAGGAATGGCGCTTCCTGGTTTTTACTTCTATTATCTGGCTGGGCAGCTTAGATACCTGAAATTCATGAGTACTCCCTTATAGGAGTATTTCGGTCCCAGGGACCCCGAGGCTTTATTTCAGCCTTATATACCCACCTACTCGACACTAAACTATACCTTACTCACCTCAAGGTAATGGATAAATGGAGAGCCATGATCCCTGATCTATCAAATGAGGATATCTCAGACATCTTGGAGTCACCTCTTGGGGTTTCCTCAGCTATTAACAGGTTTATTCAGGTTTGAATTGTACATCAGAGCTACCTATCTCAATCCCGATTGTATAGAATGGGACGTCTCTCCCACACTAATTGTCCCCGGTGCTCTGTAGAAAAAGAAAACTTTTGGCACCTAATCTGGGACTGGTGCTATATATATATATATATACACTGCTCAAAAAAATAAAGGGAACACAAAGATAACACATCCTAGATCTGAATTAATTAAATATTCTTCTGAAATACTTTGTTCTTTACATAGTTGAATGTGCTGACAACAAAATCACACAAAAAAAAATCTAATTTTTTAACCCATGGAGGTCTGGATTTGGAGTCACACTCAAAATTAAAGTGGAAAAACACACTACAGGCTGATCCAACTTTGATGTAATGTCCTTAAAACAAGTCAAAATGAGGCTCAGTAGTGTGTGTGGCCTCCACGTGCCTATATGACCTCCCTACAACGCCTGTGCATGCTCCTGATGAGGTGGCGAACGGTCTCCTGAGGGATCGCCTCCCAGACCTGGACTAAAGCATCTGCCAACTCCTGGACAGTCTGTGGTGCAACGTGACTTTGGTGGATAGAGCGAGACGTGATGTCCCAGATGCGCTCAATTGGATTCAGGTCTGGGGAACGGGCGGGCCAGTCCATAGCATCAATGCCTTCGTCTTGCAGGAACTGCTGACACACTCCAGCCACATGAGGTCTAGCATTGTCTTGCATTAGGAGGAACCCAGGGCCAACCGCACCAGCATATGGTCTCACAAGGGGTCTGAGGATCTCATCTCGGTACCTAATGGCAGTCAGGCTACCTCTGGCAAGCACAGGGAGGGCTGTGCGGCCCTCCAAAGAAATGCCACCCCACACCATTACTGACCTAATGCCAAGCCGGTCATGCTGGAGGATGTTGCAGGAAGCAGAACGTTCTCCACGGCGTCTCCAGACTCTGTCACGTCTGTCACATGTGCTCAGTGTGAACCTGCTTTCATCTGTGAAGAGCACAGGGCGCCAGTGGCGAATTTGCCAATCTTGGTGTTTTCTGGCAAATGCCAAACGTCCTGCACGGTGTTGGGCTGTAAGCACAACCCCCACCTGTGGACGTCGGGCCCTCATATCACCCTCATGGAGTCTGTTTCTGACCGTTTAAGCAGACACATGCACAATTGTGGCCTGCTGGAGATCATTTTGCAGGGCTCTGGCAGTGCTCCTCCTCTTCCTCCTTGCACAAAGGCGGAGGTAGCGGTCCTGCTGCTGGGTTGTTGCCCTCCTACGGCCTCCTCCACGTCTCCTGATGTACTGGCCTGTCTCCTGGTAGCGCCTCCATGCTCTGGACACTACGCTGACAGACACAGCAAACCTTCTTGCCACAGCTCGCATTGATGTGCCATCCTGGATAAGCTGCACTACCTGAGCCACTTGTGTGGGTTGTAGACTCCGTCTCATGCTACCACTAGAGTGAAAGCACCGGCAGCATTCAAAAGTGACCAAAACATCAGCCAGGAAGCATAGGAACTGAGAAGTGGTCAGGTCACCATCTGCAGAACCACTCCTTTATTGGGGGTGTATTGCTAATTGCCAATAATTTCCACCTGTTGTCTATCCCATTTGCACAACAGCATGTGAAATTGATTGTCACTCAGTGTTGCTTCCTAAGTGGACAGTTTGATTTCACAGAAGTGTGATTGACTTGGAGTTACATTGTGTTGTTTAAGTGTTCCCTTTATTTTTTTTGAGCAGTGTATATTAATTCTGGCAGGATGTCAATCATCTATTATCTACAGTGTTGAATCTACTCTACATATCCACCCTACTATATGTTTATTTGGCATCCTAAATGAGGCGTTATACCCTCACTATACTAGGACATTTCTGAAAGAAGCATTATTCTTGGCACGAAAAAGCCATTGCACTTCAGTGGACGGGGGATAGATGCCTATCTATCAACCAATGGAAAACTTTAGGGAACACTATTATCCCATATGAACACATTGTATATAAACATAGGGAATGCGACTCCAAGTGTATTAGGATCTGGGGATCATGGTGCTCCTCAACTTTGACGCATTACTCTGTGCAAACGTTCATCAGTACATTGCATAGCATGTCTCATCACTTGCTCTCTGCTAATACTCGGATGTAATATGTGGATCTCTGGATGATGCAATGTATCTCTACTGTAAACCCTTTTATATGTGTCATGATTCATGAAACAAAGCTATACCTTTTCAGAGATGTTAAACAAATAAATGTTGAAATTGTTTTCTTTGATCTTTTCAAATAAAACAATAATAGCACTCCCCTTGTTAAAATCTATACCTTAATGGTTTATACCCATCTCACTAAAACATCAAAGTAAGCAGCAGTACATACCCCACTTGGCTATTTTTGCAACTCCCAAACGATAAATGGAGGGTGAAGATGCTTGCATGATGCATCCTCCTTCACTTTGGGGGGGGGAGGCCTATTCTGGAGATAGGAGTGGGTCCCAGAGGTGGGAGGAGGATCATCTGGTAGGGGGATACTAAGGAGCCACCATACACATTTGATAGTCAGCTAATCCTGTCGAAATCAGCCGGTTTGGCAAACACTTTGTAGGGAGGCTTTTAAAAACTAAATATAGGATTGGAGAACCCGTTTAAATTAAAATGAAATACCCTTTTTGTAGACTGACTTCCACCTATTGTTCCCATTTAATATTATATTGAAATATTGGTATAAATAATGTAGAAAACCCTTCCCAACAACCAATATTAAGCCCCAATTTCTAGCATAAAACTGTATTAACCCAACCTTTCTCTGAATTCATGTAAATCACTGCTTCTGAGAAACGACCTGCTGCTTATTTTCTTGAATGTTGTCTATGTTTTAGATCTGTTCTAAAGGATTGAGCTGCAATCTGTGAATTCAGCTTATAGTAGCTCCAGTGCTTAAAAGGAGATTAATGAAGCCTGAATTTCTTCTTCCTATATAATCATTTCTCTCTACCTTGTCCTTCTCGGAGATATGCAGTTTTACACCCTAACCTTTTTTTTCTCGGGTACTCCTCATTATTCAGGAAAAAACTCAAAGCCCCTCACTTCCAGCACTTCTTAAAATGGGAGGTAGCCCCCTCAGCAGCGACAATGACTAGAGTGGTGGTTAAGCCCCTGCTGCCACATGCACTTCTTGAAAATGAGCAATGGATAGCAATAAGTAATGAAGTTCTGCTTGAATTCACTGCCGTAATACAGCAATATCAAAACCTCCAAGAAATGTAAAATAGTCACATCTCTTCACATAGATATTTCCCCATGTTAACAATAAATGCAGCATTTGCTAAAATATAATGACTCTTGATACATAACTGCTGTCATAAATGTATAAGCTTGCTCTGGTGCTTCCACAACGACTTGTGGCTGTGTGACATTAAAGGATATGGACACTTTTTTTTTTTTTGCTATTTAATTTATTATGTGGAGAAAATAATTTCTCTTATTAGTTATGTATTATTTTTTTTTTTTTCGTTCTAAAGGCTGCATGCTGCTCTCACAGGTTTCACAGAAAATCATCACTCCTGTCACCGCATGGAAGTGAGCATCTGTAACGTCACCATGTAACGGGGATACCTAGTCTCGAGTTGATGAAGCCTGTGCGCCCAAGATTAGGATCTTACATGATGGAGCTTGATTTGTCCAGAACACATCATAGAAATAACACTGTGGAGCTGATTCTATTATACTCCATGAAGTGCTGTGCTCTCCCTCAAGAGTTGTGCTCAGACCACATTGCTTCATCATGGAGCAGAGATCTGTTCTGAGCACAGCATTTCATGTCGTAGTAGAAGTAGAATAGAATCTGCTCCACAGTGTTATTTCTACTATGCAAGTGCTGTGTTCTGTGCGGACATAATAGTCAACTAGGAGAGCACAGCGCTCCATCATGAAACAGAATCTGCTGTGCAAGAGCAGGATTAGGATCTACGGTAGGTTGCATGATGAAGCACTGTGCTCTTGCTCAGGGCACAGCACTTCTTTGTAGAACAGAGACTCAGTGATCCGAACCTGCTCTATATAGATGATCTTTCAGCTCCTCCTGAGGCTAAATATGGCAGATATTGATGATGGGAAGGGTGTGCTGTGTGAGGAAGAGGTTTTACAAACAGGAAAAAGGGGGGGGGGGGGCAGAGCTGTTGTGCTCTTTCATGTGAGATAAAAAAGAGACCATGTGACCAGTACATAAGGATAGTGCATAGCCCACAGAGCCTGAACTGAGAATAGAAAAGTTCTTCAAAACCAAGTATGAGCACTGCTGAGTGCACAAAAAGTGAAGCTGAATCCATAAAAATAAATTTTAGATATGTGTATATACATTTTTCATGCACAAAGTTTCCATAGCCTTTAAAGCAGGCCATGCACATTAGATAAATGTTAAATCAAATCATACATATTAGATAAATGTTTCCCAAACCTGCTGTCTGGATTAGGCTGGCAAACCATCTAATGTGTATGGAGCCTCCTGACACTCCCCAACAGCAGATGTCGGCGCAAAATAAGGATCTGGCAGTTGGATGTCAACGTCTTGATCATTGTGTGCTCAGGGGGATGAGCCCCTGCCAGAGGTGTCAGGCGAGTGACTTTCTCCCCTCTTCCCAATTTGCAACATATAAATAGTCAGTCATGTTGGGATGTGTATGAGGTGAATCGGCAGAGATAGCTACTAGAGATGAGTAAATCGAATCTGAATTAATTGGATTTGTTATGAATTTCAGAAAAATGGTCAAATACGAAGTTTTGGTGATTCGCATCAGACGAATCACACAAAAAAGGTGCCAGTGAATTTTACTGTTAAAATTGGTGGCGAAAAAGGTAGAGAGGATGAAAATGGAGGATCACATGAAACTGAGAGGGAGGGGGCTTGCCCTGATTGGATCAAAGACTGACAGCCTGTGAGCAAATCAGGGGTAGTATTTTGGCAGTTTTTTTAGTCACTGGGCTTGAGAAACGCCATTCTTAGTACAGCCTCTGATCTGAGACCATGTGTCTTGAATGTGTCTGGCAAAAAGCAACAAAAGACACAAGACAACAATCTTAGAATGTTGAAGGATAAGAACCTGTTCTATTAAACTCATATTCAAGTAGAGCCCCCCCCCTGGACATAGTGGAGAGGGTGTCAGTAGTAACTTTGTGTTGATGTCACTGATTAATTTGCCCAAAAAACTGCCAGGGCCAGATCTTCTTCTATTATACTCAGCTTAGGAACTGGTGATACCTCTGATACTGCGAGCACAGGCCCAAATCATGCAAGATCTAGGCCAAGCTTGGCTGCTGCTAACTCTTTGTGAGTATATGCCCTGTGGCAGTTTGTCTCCTCAGTACCAGAAGACAAAAGCACTACAAGATGAATATAAACTGTTGGTGTTCAAACACAAACATAAGCACCACGGCTCTATTGCAGTATATAAAGAGGCATCACAAGATCCAATGGGAAAATAGAACTAGACAAGACTGTCATTCTCTTCCTGGTTTCCACTGTGGGAGCCTGGGCGACAGTAGTCACACCGTGGATCAGTTGCTAGTGCCTCAAGCAGCAAACTGGCTGCATCCCCATCAACTAGGCAAGATGTTCAGTGACAATAGTGGAACATTGTGGCTGAACTGCATTTTGAGAAAATAACACATGCTCCCTGCATGTTACACATGTTAAATTTAGTGGTGCAATGCTTTTTGAAAAAGTATGGTGACTTGCAGAAGGTGATAACCATGTCCAAGACACTGTCCTTGCATTTCACCCATTCTTATGTTGCAAGGAACTCCCTCCTGGACAGTGTAAAGCAGTGAATAATTTCATCATGCACCAGACCACCACATCAGGGTGCATGTATTATTTTGAGTTCAGGCAGTGGCATCTCGTCAAAGGCATGTGTCATGAACTTACGTAGGCCCTTCGAATAGGCCACCAGGTTTGTTAGTGACAACTGCGGCATCAACTATGTAAACCCCCTGATATTTATATTAGGGCAAACTCTCACGCTGATGCAATGTGATGGTGGAAGAAATCTTCTGTCTTCCTGGCCACCTGTAGTTGTTGGGGACCCAAACTGACAAAGTTCCAGTGGAGGCAGTGGAGGAGGAGGAGAATAAGGATGAACATCCACCACTGAAGGAGGAGGAATAAGAGGAGGAGGAGGAGTTGGGGGTGGAAGAATACATGGCTGATAATGATGACAATGACACCGGCCATGATGACCAATCATCACAGTGGAGTGGAGCTGGAAAGAACTGGGTCCTCAGGCAAACTTGCAAACATGGCAAGCTGTATGCTTGCTTGTTTACATACTGACTACCTCCTTGCAGCTGCTAAATACATGATTATGCTCAATATTTTTGTCAGAGGCACTTGTGGACACTTTTATAGAAGTATGGAGACTCCATGATTGAAATTTTTTTTGCAGTCTGACTTGAACAAATCTATTGGTACTATGAATTTAATTCACTTTTTTTCCCTTCTCCTTCTTGTTTGTGTTGGGATAGGATACAGGATGAAATCCAGTGGTGTAACTACAACTAACTGCCCCAGTAACTACTTTGCAACCCCCAACACACATGCAACCCCCACTCCTAGTCAAGATTGAGCACTCAGACAAGACTATTATTATTCTCTACTTCCTGCATAGCTCTAGTTGCAGTTGGTATATTATGACTACAGTCATCTTCTTCCAACACTAGAGTGCATGTATAAACAAGGGCAGGCATCTAATGCCTTTGCTCTAATCCCTTTGGCCAGTCTACCTTGGATATCATAGGTTTTAGAAATATGAGGGGTGAAAAAAAAAAAATCTGAAATTGTGGAAAGATGTGAATGAAACCTACAGTATGTAGAGCACTGCTAAGCTGGTAGACAGTATACAGAAAATTAGCAAATTATTAGGTGTTGTAAAGGATATATAATTATATAGCTGCTGTAAGGGATTGCTCTCTTTCAGGGGGTTGCAATCACAGACATCTCGTCAGACAGCGGATTTAAAGTCCAAAATGGTCATCTATTTTGGCACCAGCACACACAAAACAGCAAAACAAACACCTGTCTGTCTGGGCTCCAACTAATACACAGTAGTTTTCCCTGACTCACCTCTAAGCACAGGTTATATACAGGGTCTCAAGCTCCAAGCATTAGCAGATCCGGTCATCAAAGACCAGTCCATACGGGAAAGAGATCCGGCTACACGTAGCCTCGTGGCCACTCAGCCATCTACAGTCCAGCAGCCTCCAGGCTGTGACCACATCAGCACCCTTGGGGGGAGATGGTCCAGAAGTCCTCCCGACTTTGACAGTGCGATCCTCTTTCCGTAGGCGTCGCTGGGCCACCCAAACTTCAAGCTTTACAAAGCCTTGTGACCCCTCAGCCCTCCTGTCTGAGACCACACAGATCCTCTGTAGGCCTCTGTTTCCAAGTTTTCTCTCCCCAGACAGACACACAGAGGGTTGGTTTTATTCCTCCTTGATTATAGCAGGCCTGACCTGCGATGACCTCAGTGTACGGGAAAGACATGCACTGGAATGGGGGTGGACTGGGAAGGTAACACTACCAAACCTACCTTCCCAGTCCAAATAAAATCCAGCCCTTGTACAGTTAATAAAAACGTTACCTCTGGCATCAATCCTGGACTTATAGAACCCTCAAAAATGATCTTTATAAGATATGCAAATGAAGGCTCACAAGTGCCCAGGGCGGCGTTACTCTCTTAGGTGCCCTGCTTGCTCAGCCTTCTCATTGCGTCCCCCGGCCCCTTCCTATCCTCTGCCCGCCCATACTTTCCCCCTGACCGCCTTTGTACTAACTTGTTATGCTGCCGATATTCCTTTGGCCGGCGCATGCGCACTGCGATGCCCATTCCTTGTACGGCATCACAGTAACTATAACGCAAAAATCGGCGCCGTTAGCCGGCGCATGCGCGATAGTTACTGTGATGCCGTACAAGGAATGGGCATCGCAGTGCGCATGCGCCGGCCAAAGGAATGAGTGCGTAGGATATCGGCAGCATAACAAGTTAGTACAAAGGCGGTCAGAGGGAAAGGATGGGCGGGCAGAGGGTAGGAAGGGGCGGGGGGACGCAATGAGAAGGCTGGGCAAGCAGGGCAACTAAGAGTAATGCTGCCCTGGGCACTTGCGAGCCCTCATTTGCATATCTTATAAAGATCGTTTTTGAGGGTTCTATAAGTCCAGGATTGATGCCAGAGGTAACGTTTTTATTAACTGTAAGCATGCTAGGGAACTGTGGGAAGGGTTAAAAAAGTGAAATGCTGGTGACAGACTCCCTTTAACAAACAAAATAGCTTCAGCAACTATGTTTGCTGAAGCCAGCTCCATCTTTCTGGGTTTTACTTATCTCACCCAGTTGAGGAACCTGGGTGAGATATACACCCCTTCCAGGACTTTTACTGTACATATCACCACACTGTGTATATGCATGATTAATGATATGATTATTTGGAGCCTTTTGGTAGGACTTTTACATGACTCCAGTTTCACATGATGCTGACAAACATACAGTAGGAGCAGTTCATATACCATAAGGGAATCATGTACTCCTTTAACCTGTTCAGACAAACTATTGCTGCTACATGACAGTGACTTGTAGCAGCAATTTGATTTGGCTGTTTCGCCGAATTTCACAAGGAAAGTTGATTCTTCATCACCAATCGCATCCATTTGTAAGCGATCGCGCCCCCCCCCCCCTCCATTAAACCCCTCCGATGCATCGTGGTCGTGGAATCTGACATTAACATTGAGAGCTTTCAGGGGATAATTACGGTTAAAAAAAAATACATACCTTATCTATTTGCTCGCAGAGAGGCCGTCGCGGCCATCTTATTTGAAGAAACCGCTCACTAATGATGTCACACATCACCAAGCACAAGATTTTGCGCTGTTTCTTCAAGCAAGGTGGTCTTGAAGGCCTCTCCGCAAGCAAATTGATGAGTATGTTTTTTTTGTTTTTTTACCGCCACTTCAGGAAAAATTTATTTATTACCACAAAGTGCGAGGAATTTCGGCTTTGTGGTGAATCAAAGTTTTCCTGAAATTCGGATCGAAGTTAATTCGTTTGATTTCGATTCGCTCAACACTATTTCCATTCCATGAGGCTGTTTACACAAACAGGGACACATCTGCATATAAATATTATACCTGAATTGCAGGAATCAGAGGGTCATTATTATAAATCAAAACCTTCTTCAACAACGGACTTCCATCTGAATACTAAGAAACATTAATATCTGGACAGAAGATCAATGAATTAAATAAAATACATATAAGGTTGTTACAACAGAATGGTTGTTATGCTAATCCATTGAGAATGTGTTTAACTTGGTGCTGTTTTTCTCTAGTTCAGTACATTTGGTGTAAAGGCATAGCAATCATCAATATCCTTATTTACCAGCACAAAAGTGATTTCTAATCTGATGTGTAAATGGGTTTCTGTAGCACCTTCAAATGAGTTTCACTGGTCCAGACGTTATGTTCTACACATTGAACTTGAAACTTGATATTTAATTTATACCTTTCAAGGAAAATGATGAATGACTTCTTCTAGCCCATACACTGGTTCCATACAGTTTTTTATTATATTAATTTACACAATTTGCATCAAACACAGAAAATGGTTAAATATCGACAATGATTTAATATAAGATTGCAAAAACATGTTACAAAATAAAAAGACATAATACTGAAATATTACTGATATCTATTAAAGTGGCATTTCCATCTTATAATATGATACAATGTCTCTAGGAAATCCTACCCGGGAGAGTGGGGCATGATACTACAATACACATCATCATATAGAACTCTCATTTACAGTATAATATCCTTCTTATTATAGAATGCCCTTATATAGTATAACATCCATCATCAGAAGCCCTTCGTCCTCTGCCACAGGTCCACAGGTAACCTGGCTTAATTAGAGGGTGAGTGCTGAATGGTGGCCGTACTATGTCCAGATTGAGACTAATAGGAGGACAATTATTAACCATTACATGCCCAAAACCACTTGATTACATTAAAAGTAGGTCTGTCACCAACTTACCTTTCCGGGCTCCAGCGCTGCATTCTCTGGCTGCAGCCACACCATGTGAGATGCACTGTTGGGTTACGCCCTCCACGACGCGCTGCCTAGCTGCGTCCCCTGCCAAAGCAGTTTCATCCCTATTAACGGAGCACAATGCTCTGTTTCCCCCTGCAGAGTACTTTTTTTGTGGGAGATTAGGAGGTTTTAGCTTTTAGATGTCTCTAGTTACTATGTAGGCTGAAGGACAGCCCAACTATTCTATTATGGTGCAAGTTGTGTTCTGCTCCAATGGGACATCCAGTCCCTGGACCTATTAGGTTCTGACCGGGGACTTGGAGGTCTATTTAAATCCCCTGCTGGCAATTCACCCTTTCCAGTTATAGGTTTCTATTCCCATGCTGTGCTCCCAGTTCTGTTCTGTGTGCATTTGGATTGCTTATTGTATTGACCTCTACTTGCCTTTGACTACTCTCTGTCTCCTGATTTGGTACTGTGTTTCCTGTCGGCTTCTGACTTCTGCTTGGCTATTCTGGCAACCCTCTTTTGCCTGATCTGGTACCGCATTGTCCGCCCAGTTCCGATCCATTCTTATATGGCTTTGTTTTTGTGTAGTTTCTGCTCTGTTTGTGTTTCAGTCTTGCACCTAGAGAGTAGGGAACATCAACCAGTTGCGGACTTGCCGCCAAAGGCTTGCACTGCAAGTAGGCAGGGAAAGCAAGCTGGGTTCCAGTAAGGCTCACTGTCTGTGTGTTACTGTCTTCTGTAATGACAGGATCATAACTTGTATGGAACTAAAAAAAAAACAATGGTGTGCTCGCTTCAGCAGCACATATACTAAAATTGGAACAATACAGAGAAGAATAGCATGTCCCCTGCACAAGGATGACATGCAGATTGAACAATATGGAGTGCTTAACCAGATATTCTCAATTAATGCCAGGTGCCAACGCTCCGTTGTTTTGAGAGAAATTATAATTTCTTGGAAGGAGATTCGCAAACGTTTCAACCTCCCCTTTTTGCTATGAAAACTCATGACATTGTTGAAATGCCCAAAGCAATATATACCCCGCTTAGCTTTTGTTTTATATTATATATTTATAATGTACTTTTATTTTTTACTCTTTCATGTGAAATAAAGTAACAGTAAAAAGTCACAATCACGCTTCTATTCTACTGCCAGAGACATTGAAGGGAAAGGCTAGAATTAGAAAGCAGAAGAATTATCTAGAACAGGGATGCTCAACCTCAACCCTCCAGCTGTTGTAAAACTACAACTCCCACGATGCCCTTCTGATAGGATGATAGTTGTAGGCTGTCAGGGAAAGATGGGAGTTGTAGTTTTGCAACAGCTGGAGGGCCGCAGGTTGGAAAGGCAGGGAAAGCTGTCAGCCAGGGAGAGAGAATTGAGGAGCTGAGGCTGGGTGTGGCTCATAGCACAATGGCAGCTGCTGCAGAACCTCAAAAGCGGATACCTGCAAGGACATTTCTTTAATTTTTTCACCCATTTTAACAGAAATACATTTTTTGGGGTGTAGGGCAGGGAATAAACTGAATGTACATGAGTTTCACCATGCAGAGGATAGATATAGCTTTTGAAATCTCAGTGAAAACGTGAACTACTAGTCTGAAATCCATGTCAGAGTATTTCCACATAGTATTTTTTTTTTTTGTGTTTAATTTTTGAAAACCAACATATATGGAGAGCATATACATATCTTACAATATGCAGGGTAGTGGAGGATAACATCTGTGAGTGTCAATGTGACATACTAGGTAGTGTCCAGCGAGCATGCTCGGCCGAACTACTGTTTGGCTCGAGCATCGCTATGCTCAGCACATGGCGGTACTCGGCCGAGTACCACATGTGCTCGAGCGCCATGCTCGAGTCGACTCCCCGCACGTTTCTTGGCTGCTATGCAGCCAATAAATGTGCAGGTAAGTACTGCCATCACTATACACTGCGTGCAGAATTATTAGGCAAATGAGTATTTTGACCCCATCATCCTCTTTATGCATGTTGTCTTACTCCAAGCTGTATAGGCTCGAAAGCCTACTACCAATTAAGCATATTAGGTGATGTGCATCTCTGTAATGAGAAGGGGTGTGGTCTAATGATATCAACACCCTATATTAGGTGTGCATAATTATCAGGCAACTTCCTTTCCTTTGGCAAAATGGGTCAAAAGAAGGACTTGACAGGCTCAAAAAAGTCAAAAATAGTGAGATATCTTGCAGAGGGATGCAGCACTCTTAAAATTGCAAAGCTTCTGAAGCGTGATCATCGAACAATCAAGCATTTCATTCAGAATAGTCAACAGGGTCGCAAGAAGCGTGTGGAAAAACCAAGGCGCAAAATAACTGCCCATGAACTGAGAAAAGTCAAGCGTGCAGCTGCCAAGATGCCACTTGCCACCAGTTTGGCCATATTTCAGAGCTGCAACATCGCTGGAGTGCCCAAAAGCACAAGGTGTGCAATACTCAGAGACATGGCCAAGGTAAGAAAGGCTGAAAGACGACCACCACTGAACAAGACACACAAGCTGAAACGTCAAGACTGGGCCAAGAAATATCTCAAGACTGATTTTTCTAAGGTTTTATGGACTGATGAAATGAGAGTGAGTCTTGATGGGCCAGATGGATGGGCCCGTGGCTGGATTGGTAAAGGGCAGAGAGCTCCAGTCCGACTCAGACGCCAGCAAGGTGGAGGTGGAGTACTGGTTTGGGCTGGTATCATCAAAGATGAGCTTGTGGGGCCTTTTCGGGTTGAGGATGGAGTCAAGCTCAACTCCCAGTCCTACTGCCAGTTTCTGGAAGACACCTTCTTCAAGCAGTGGTACAGGAAGAAGTCTGCATCCTTCAAGAAAAACATGATTTTCATGCAGGACAATGCTCCATCACAAGCGTCCAAGTACTCCACAGCGCGGCTGACAAGAAAGGGTATAAAAGAAGAAAATCTAATGACATGGCCTCCTTGTTCACCTGATCTGAACCCCATTGAGAACCTGTGGTCCATCATCAAATGTGAGATTTACAAGGAGGGAAAACAGTACACCTCTCTGAACAGTGTCTGGGAGGCTGTGGTTGCTGCTGCACGCAATGTTGATGGTGAACAGATCAAAACACTGACAGAATCCATGGATGGCAGGCTTTTGAGTGTCCTTGCAAAGAAAGGTGGCTATATTGGTCACTGATTTGTTTTTGTTTTGTTTTTGAATGTCAGAAATGTATATTTGTGAATGTTGAGATGTTATATTGGTTTCACTGGTAAAAATAAATAATTGAAATGGGTATATATTTGTTTTTTGTTAAGTTGCCTAATAATTATGCACAGTAATAGTCACCTGCACACACAGATATCCCCCTAAAATAGCTAAAACTAAAAACAAACTAAAAACTACTTCCAAAAATATTCAGCTTTGATATTAATAAGTTTTTTGGGTTCATTGAGAACATGGTTGTTGTTCAATTATAAAATTAATCCTCAAAAATACAACTTGCCTAATAATTCTGCACTCCCTGTACAGTGATTGGCTAGCGTAAACACGTGATTGGGTGCTATATAGCACCCAATGGCGCGTGTTCGGATCATTATTAGTCAGGGAGAGCTGCGCTTAGGAAGGGACAGATAATGTAGGGAGTTTGATCGCAATCTATTTAGTTGAAAAACGTTTTAAAGACCCAAAAGTCCTTTCAAGGACTATTGTGTGTGGTGGCAGCAATACAATATAGCCATCAATTTTTTTTTTCCATACTTCTCCATATTTTTTCTATAGATGGTGTCTGCAGTGACTTGTGACATCTGTGCAATACCTTCTGTGTGTCAGGGCCAGAGATAGAAAAAATATAAGTGAAATCTAGTAATTTTTTTCCATTCTTTTACGTACTTTTCCTATAGAAGGGTGTCTGCCGTGACTTGTGACATCTGTGCAATATCTTGTGTGTGTCAGGGCCAGAGATAGAAAAAATATAAGTGAAATCTATTTTCCTTTTTCCATACTTTTACGTACTTTTTTCATATACTGTGCTTGCTGTGAAGTGTGACATCGGTGCCACATCTTGTGTGTCAAGTGTGCATATAACATTTAATATGAAGAAGGCGAGCATTAAGGGATGGGCAAGTGGCCGTGATGCTGATGGTTCACCCAGAGGCCGTGGCCCTGGGCACATTGAAACTGTGCCTGCTGACAGAGCACAAGAAAAACAATCATACACAATACCTAGCTTCATGTCCCAGTTTGCAGGGCATTGCAGGACAAAACTCTTGAAGTCAGACCAGTGCGAACAGGTGGTCGGTTGGATTGCAGCAGATAATGCTTCCAGTTGGTTAAGCACCACTCTGTCTTCCACCAAGTTCAATCTCAGTAGCCAAGAGTCTGGTCAACAGAAGCCTCACTCTGATCCTCCTTCCTCCCACCATGGAGAGTCTGGACAAACAAGTGATCCCACACTCAGATATTCCGAGGAGCTTTTTTCATCACCATTACTTGATTTGGCCCTCTCGCCAAGCACGCTTGAAGAGGAACATGAGATCTTCTGCCCTGATTCCCAACCTCTACAGCATCCACAGTCACAAGAATATGATGGTTGGAATCGGCAATTAGTGTGTAATGAGGTGGATGATGATGAGACACAGTTGCCATTGAGTCAACCGCAATTACTGTCTCAAGAGATTGATGAAGAGGATGATACAGAGTTGTCAATCACTGAGATTGTGCTTGGGTCAACAAATCAGTAGGATGATCAGAGTGAGGAAGTGGAAGAGGACTTGGTGGACGATGAGGTCACTGACCCCACCTGGGAAGGTGGAAAGTCGAGCGAGGACAGCAGTACAGAGGGGGAGCGATCTGAAGCACCGCAACGGGCTGGAGGAGGCAGTGGTGTGGCAAAAGGGAGAAGGCGGGCCACAATAAACAGGCCCGCAACTGTTCCACGGAGCACCCTCTTGCATAAATCTCCCTTGCCAAGGACTAGGTGTTCCGCAGTATGGCGCTTTTTTGAGGAAAGTGCGGGCGACAAAAGAGTTGGGGCATGAACACTAGCAACCTCACCACCACCAGCATGATCCGTCACATGGCAATCCAAGCACCGTAATAAGTGGGACGAATGCCTGGGTCCACAATCTGTGTCTGTGGGTCACACTACTGCCTCCTCTTCCCCTATGGTACTTGTTGGCCAATGGCCTGTCGAAGGCGTAGGTGAGGAGGCCTCCCAAGCAGAATCAGCGACCACATACACTTCCTTGTCCCAGCGCAGCGTCTTTACCCCAGGCATTTGAACGCCAGCACAAATACCCAGCCACCCACCCACAGGCCATAGCACTAAATGTGCACCATTCAAAATTACTGGCCCTGAAAATGTTGCCATTTAGGCTTGTGGACACTATGGCCTTCCGCAACCTGATGTTGGCGGCCAGCCCGCGGTACTCTTTCCCCAGCCGCAACGATTTTTCAAGGTGTGCCGCGCCCGCCTTACACCAACATGTGTCCCGAAACGTCACACGTACCCTGACCAACGCAGTTACTAGGAAGATCCACATAACCACAGACACATGGACAAATGCATTCGGGCAGTGATGCTACATTTCCCTGATGGCACACTTGGTGAACGTTGTGGAAGCCTTGAGCGAGTCGTAGCCTGGGATGGCACAGGTGCTACCAACGCCGACGATTGCGGGTCCTACGTCGATAAGGTTTTCCGCCAGCACCTACGTTAGTGGCTTCAACCCCCACTTCTCCTCCTCTGCCTCCTCCTTCACATCCACCTCCAAATTATCCACGTGCAGCACCAGTCAGCCATCAGCCAGTAGCTGGAAGCAGTGTAGCACTGCAGTGGGGAAGCGTCAACAGGCCGTGCTGAAGCTGATATGCTTAGGGGACAACAGCACACCGCCACAGAGGGATAAGAGACCAGACTGAGCTGTGGCTCTCGCCACTCAACCTACAAGTAGGCATGGTTGTGTGTGATAATTGCCGTAACTTGGTGGAGGCTTTGGAGCTCGGCAAGCTCACACACATCCTATGCCTAGCCCACGTCTCAAAACCTACCCCAATTTGCCTGATTTACTGGTGAAGGTACGCCACGTGTGTGCACATTTTCGCAAGTCATCGACAGCTTCAGCCGGTCTGTCAGTGCTGCAGCAGCGCTTGAAATTGCCAGCTCACCGGCTGTTGTGTGACGTGAGCACGCGCTCGAACTCCACGTTTCCACATGTTAACCAGGCTTTGTGAGCAGTAGAGGGCAGTAGTGGAATACCATCTGCTACATGGTCGTCGAATTTCCAGTCAGCTTCCTCTAATCAGAAGCGAGAAGTGGGCATGGATGTCTGACCTCTGTGAGGTTTTAAGAAACTTTGAGGAATCAACAAAGATGGTGGGTGGCGATAACGCTATTATCAGCATAACCATCCCACTTTTGTGTCTACTCAAGGCCGACGCTTTGCATGTGGAAGAGGTGGAAATGGGGGAAGAAGACATTACACAGGGTAATAGCCAGACCACCCTCCGTACGTCTTCTCAGCGCTAATTGGACAATGAAGAGGAGGAGGAAACGGTTGCCTCCGCTACAGAGGGTAGTACCCATGGAAGTTTAATTCCATCTGTTCAGCGTGGGTGGGCAGAAGAGGAGGAAGAGGATGAGAAGATGGACAGTCATCCTCCTGATGAGGACAGCGTAGTCTTGACTATTGGTACTTTGGCACACATGGCTGACTTCATGTTAGGCTGCCTTTCCCGCGACCCGCGTGTTATACGCATTTTAAACAACACGGATTACTGGGTGTTCACCCTTCTCGACCCCCGCTACATAGAGAACTTGTCATCTCTCATTCCTCAGGTGGAGAGGACTTGGAAAACGGTGCAATACCAGAAGGTCCTTGTTGAAAAATTGCTTCAAAAATTTCCATCTGACAACGCTGGCGGCAGAGTCCGTACTTCCTTGGTAACCGAGGAGGGGAGACAAGGTGAACACACAGCAGTTCCAATAGAGGCAGGGCAACACTCTCCAAGGCCTGGGGCAGTTTTATGACACCCCAGCAGCACCCTCACCCTGATGCATGGCCTAGTGTCACAAGGAGGGAAAAGTTTTGGAAGATGGTGAAAGAGTACGTAGCAGACTGTGTCAGCATCCTCAGTGATCCCTCAGTGCCTTACAACTACTGGGTGTTCAAGCTGGACACATGGCACAAGCTGGCGCTCTACGACTTGGAGGTGCTGGCCTGCCCTGCCACCAGAGTTTTGTCTGAGCAGGTATTTAGTGCTGCTGGTGGCATTATAACAGATAAGCGTATCCGCCTGTCAACTAAAATTGCTGACAGGTTGACTCTTATAAAAATGAACAAGGTCTGGATTGCTCCTGACTTCTCGACTCCACCAGAGGAAAGCGTATGAACATAAAGGCACTTTAAATGTGTTGTTTATAATGTACTGAATATTCTGTATTCCCATGCACCACTTCTACCACAAAAAAGGGTATATGGTTGAATCTCCTTTTTCTCCTCCTCCTCTTTCATCATATCAACATGCTTATTTGTCACATATAATGCCCTCGTATATATATGCCCTTGCATATAATTTTTTACAGGGTCAGATCACCTGCAGGCCCTCTCATATAATTTTTTACAGGGTCAGCTCACCTGTAGGCCCTCTCATATAATTTTTTACAGGGTCAGCTCACCCGCAGGCCTTCTCATTAAATTTTTTACAGGGTCAGCTCACCAGCATGCCCTCACCCATAATGTTTTAGATGGTCAGCTCAGCAGCAGACCCTCACCCCTAATGTGTTTGAGGGTCACTAGCAGGCTATCAATCATACTTTTTACGTAGACTGTGTCTGCTGCGGACAGTTAAATTATTCACGCCACATCTGCTGTGTAAAGTGTGCGGATATAAAAAATAAAATCTTTTAGAGGGTCAGCTCACCAGCAGGCCCTCTTAAGAGTCCTGTATTGTTATTTATCGTCACTACCTCCTGAGTCGGGAGTGGTTAATTTGCACGCCCCCGCCTGCCTTTTTTTGGAATTGGTAGCCGTAGCTGTTACTCAGGCTCCCTCTCCAGAAGCGAACCCTGATTCCCCGTTACCCATGGTCACCATGGTAGGCACATAAAATAACATCAAAAAGTTGATAGGGCAGACATCCAAATGGATCGTCGACATCACAGGGACGTGCGATCACCCAGAAGTTATATAGAGTCAACAAAGCGGCAGCAGGCCCTTGCACATAATGTTTGAGAGGGTCAGCTCACCATCAGGCCCTCACCTACAAGTCCAGTCTCACTATCCAAGAGTCTGGTCAACACAATCCTCACCACCTGGGGTCACGTAACTACTTATCACAGAGGCGTTGCTTATCGGAATTAACCACACAAATCGTCTCGATCCACCCGCTCACAATGGCCATGCACCACCACCCACAGAATCGAGAAAGAGGTATCAATCTGTCAATCCTTTCTGTGTCCGGGCAGGGTGAGGTTTCTCGTGCGTAGTTAAATTAAGCCACAGGCTCCACTCCTGGTGGTGCCCTTCCGTCAATTCGTTTAAGTTTCAGCTTTGCAACCATACTCCCCCCGGAACCCAAAGAGTTTGTTTTCCCAGAAAATGCTCAGCGGGTAATGGGAATAACACCACCAGATCGGGTGTGGGATAGTTCTCGAACCTCCGACTTTCATTGTTGATTAATGAAAACATTTGTGGCAACAAATGCTTTGGCTGTGGTTCGTCTTGCACCGGTACAAGAATTTCAACTCTAGCGGTACAATAGGGATGCCGCCGGCCGTCCCTTTTAATCATGGCCTCAGTTCCGAAAATCAACAAAATTTTTGGCTGAACTTGCACTTTCTATTCAAGTAAATATACAGGAAATACTGTGGAATACTCCTCGGACAACATCGCTCCCAGGAGCGACATGGGAGTACAAGATGCATACAGACATCCTCCCCATGCTGTTCCCGAACCATTTCGGTGGTGTTTCCATCAATTTCTGAAGTTTTCATATGAACCAGGCACCCTCCTCTCTTCAGAGCAGGGGGTGTCTGGTTTAATGCTCGGATCCTTCCATTAACTTTCATTATATTTAGGTGCTCGGTAGAGCACCCGAGCATCCCGATGTGTTCGGCCAGAGCACCCGAGCACTAAGGGGCTTGATCATCACTAATACTAGGCAAAAATCCATGCTAATTTATCTCCACACTGTTCAAATGTAATTTTCTTTTGGTTGAAGGCAGACAGCTACTGCAACAGGAGTTCCCTTCTTCTACCAGTCCCCCTTGCAGCAGTCAGGTTGCATCCACAGGCAGTATGGTGTTTTTCTCATCATGATCCCTTTCTGCCTCTGCAACTCAGATTCCTCCTCTTCTGCTCCATCGTTAGCCATTGATAATGGAATGAGGAAACAACTGTACACACCCATCAATCTGCTGATGTGCAAAGCTTAATTCCCAGCTGTCCAAGTTTCTGGTGGTACAGACACTGTCGTACCATTTAGTCGAGTCTGCTGCTGGAAGATACCCAGCTGGCATTATTTCTCCGAATCAACCATCCCTGCCTTATACGCTCATGTGGCAGAGAACATGGACCTCTCTCTGCGATTCTCACTGTGCAGCAAGGTTCAGGCCATGATGGATACATGGAGTAGCTCTTACGGGCAGGTACAATACATATCTGTCACGGCCCACTGGTTCAATGTTTTTTTGTAGCAGTGGTGAGGCAGCACCCTGGCAACGAGGTCCAGTCCTTTAAACCCCCCACGATTGTATTCTCCTGGCTCCCCCACCAGGCACTTATCTTCCTCCTCCATGGATATGTGCCCCTCCCCAACAGCTGCAGGGTAAAGCGTTGCTCCCACTCCCCTTCCTTCCTATCAAATGTGTCAACAGCAATAATTTAACCAGCCAAAGTCCATGCCAGAAACAGCCCCTGTTTAAAGGTGCATTAAAGGTGCCGCATGGCCATTAACAATGAAGAGCGACTATACTGTATGGTCTTCATTATTAAATCAAAGGCAGCTGCGGGCCAATTAGCCGCTGAGTTCTTCACTGCAGTAACCTGCCCGTAGCACGGCTGCTCCGATGGCTACACCCTAATGCAGAGTGGCCTGTGTATACCTGATTTATAGCATTTTGTGACAAATGAATTTGGAACAAATCGAATTTCTTGGTGAACGTCGGCCAAGTTGCTGAATCAAATATTTCTAAACTTCGCTAATCTCTATTTACTTCTTTATGGGTTCTGGGGTATAGGGTCTTGGTATATCTAGAAGTCCATACTTGGTGTGAGTGAGAACCTATGTGTATATTTTGGATGATATTATGGGGAATGTATCATTTTCCCCACAACAGTTTTCTGTTGGAAAAAGTCACATGTCAAAGACCAGCATAAAAATTCTGTCAATGTTTAATTTGCCCCATAGACTGTACACACTGTAACAGTATATCAATTATCTGCAATCGCTTTTGTAGAGGTGAACGCATTATGTTCTTTAAATGAATGTCGTATAAGATAATTAAGGCCACTCTTTGTGACCTCATTTCAATTAAGACTCCTACTTTCAGTAATTTGAGAGCAAAGTTTAGAAATGCAGCCTGCAATTACAGTAACCTATGTGAATGCAATAGCTGATAATATGATGGGTGAAGGGTACTTATTACATGCATATCACAATAAAAATAAATTACATACACATTAATTCATTGCCCTGTTGGTTATCTAGAACCATTAAATAATAGCGACAAAATATTAGTAACATTTCATAAAATGTTGGCCATAACAACATCCAGAGTGAATTTCATTGTATTGTAGCTATTAGAGATGGGAGAAATTGAAATATTTTCTACATGTCTTGTTACAGAGTTTTGCCATTTATAGGATGGCACATGATAAGCTTTCTTGGTGCTTAAGGCAAGGGGTTCACAATGAACTCCCCAGCATCCATAATCCCTGAAGTTCAACATGTTGGATGGACAACCATGTGTCACCAGCGTTATGGTGTCCTCACTAAGGGCAGCATATACTAGATCCTCTTAGCAAAACACTGGGACACTTTCTTTAATTGACCCAGCTGTTTTGCTAAAATCTGGTATTAAAGGGAATCCGTCACCAGTTTTATGGTGTCCTTGCTAAGAAATCAAGGAAAAAATGGATTTTCATATATAATCACTCACATGAATCATAGAATCGGAATTTAGTGATCTGGATTATTTAATACTTAACTTTTACTTCTTTTTATAAAATAGATGGGATATATCCCTCAAAATAGAAATGCTAAATACACAAAACCGTTTTCAAAGTCCCACAATCTGGGGAAAAATTGCTTATTGAAAACGGTAGTACTGTGTCCACACTGATGCAAGTAGTGTCAGACACAGAAGGTAACAAGTGTTGGTATACACTGATAATCAATAGTATGTGACGGCAATAATCGATGTGTGTCGTCACATTTCTATTTTGAGGGATATATCCCATCTATTTTATAAAAAGAAGTAAAAGTTAAGTATTAAATAATCCAGATCACTAAATTCCGATCTATGTCCTTGCTAAGAGCAACATAATCTAGTGACAGATCATCTTAGCAAAATGCTGGGTCATTTTCTTTAATTGACTCAGCCTTTTTGTTAAGATTTTGCATAGAACAGCTCCAGCGTATTCCGATGAGTCCTGATATTCATGAGCTCCTAGTTCTCCCTGTTCACCAACTGCTGATTTCAGTTGGAAAAAAACAATCAGTCGCAAGGGTAAGGGAGAGCTGGGAGCTTGTAAATATTAGGACTCATCAGCATGTACTGGAGCTGTTAGTACTTAGCAGTTGGGGCAGCATAAAACTGGTGACAGGTTCCCTTTTCAAAGAGTTGACCCATGAACAACACGTATAACCTATCCACTGGATAGGTAATAAGTAGGGATGAGCGAACCCGAACTGTATAGTTCGGGTTCGTACCGAATTTTGGGGTGTCCGTGACACGGACCCGAACCCGAACATTTTCGTAAAAGTCCGGGTTCGGGTTCGGTGTTCGGCGCTTTCTTGGCGCTTTTTGAAAGGCTGCAAAGCAGCCAATCAATAAGCATCATACTACTTGCCCCAAGAGGCCATCACAGCCTTGCCTACTATTGGCATGGCTGTGATTGGCCAGTGCAGCATGTGACCCAGCCTCTATATAAGCTTGGGTCACGTAGCGCTGCACGTCACTCTGCTGATACAAGCGTAGGGAGAGGTTGCAGCTGCGACGTTAGGGCGAGATTAGGCAGATTAACTCCTCCAAAAGACTTCATTCAGTGATCGATCTACAGCTGTGGATCATTGAAGTGCTGATATTCAATTGCTCACTTTTTTTAGGCTGCCCAGACAGTTTTTATATCACTTTTTTCTGGGGTGATCGGCGGCCATTTGGTGGCCTGTGGTGCGCCAGCACAAGCTACCACCAAGTGCATTTAACCATCAATAGTGTGGTTAGTTTTTGCTATATCCTACATCAGGGTCAAGCTTTCATCAAGTGCATTTAACCATCAATAGTGTGGTTATTTTTTGGCCATATACTACATCAGGTGCAGGCTGAGCCTGTGTCACCCAAGTGCATTTAACCATCAATAGTGTGGTTATTTTTTGCTATATCCTACATCAGGGTCAAGCTTTCATCAAGTGCATTTAACCATCAATAGTGTGGTTATTTTTTGGCCACATACTACATCAGGTGCAGGCAGAGCCTGTGTCACCCAAGTGCATTTAACCATCAATAGTGTGGTTATTTTTTGGCCATATACTACATCAGGGGCAAGTTGAGCCTGTCACCAAGCGCCTAAAAAATAGGCCTGACATTTATATTCCTCCAAATCAGTACTGTTTTAGATGGTCAAGTTATTTTTAGTGACCGTAAAAGCACAGTTTTTGTTCTGGGTTGAAAAACAATTCCCAAATTTGCCATTCTCAAAATTAGCGGTTTCTGCTGTATCAGGCCTACTTTAAATCTATCCCTAAAAGGGTATATTAAATTCAAGGTGCTGATAGGGTCATTCTGAAAAACTTAACACACACGCTACAGTGCAGATACAAGTCTAATTCTGTGATTAAACGTATACCTGTCACACAGCGCCTAAAAAATAGGCCTGACATTTATATTCCTCCAAATCAGTACTGTTTTAGCTGGTCAAGTTATTTTTAGTGACCGTAAAAGCACAGTTTTTGTTCTGGGTTGAAAAACAATTCCCAAATTTGCCATTCTCAAAATTTGTGGTTTCTACTGTATCAGGCCTACTTTAAATCTATCCCTAAAAGGGTATATTAGATTCAAGGTGCTGATAGGGTCATTCTGAAAAACTTAACACACACGCTACAGTGCAGATACAAGTCTAATTCTGTGATTAAACGTATACCTGTCACACAGCGCATAAAAAATAGGCCTCACATTTATATTCAGCTAAATCTGTCATTACTGGTGTGCCTGTATTAGTGTAATACGGTACCTAAATAGATAGCCAGACAGTGTTAGGTGTCTGTAAAAAAAGGCCTGAATTTTAATTCAATACATTGGCCCGAATAATATTTTTCTTATTGTGGTGAACGGTAACAATGAAGAAAACATCTAGTAAGGGACGCGGACGTGGACATGATCGTGGTGGTGTTAGTGGACCCTCTGGTGCTGGGAGAGGACGTGGCCGTTCTGCCACAGCCACACGTCCTAGTGTACCAACTACCTCAGGTCCCAGTAGCCGCCAGAATTTACAGGGATATTTGGTGGGGCCCAATGCCGTTCTAAGGATGGTAAGGCCTGAGCAGGTACAGGCATTAGTCAATTGGGTGGCCGACAGTGCATCCAGCATGTTCACATTATCTCCCACCCAGTCTTCTGCAGAAAGCGCACAGATGGCGCATGAAAACCAAGCACATCAGTCTGTCACATCACCCCCATGCATATCAGGGAAACTGTCTGAGCCTCAAGTTATGCAGCAGTCTCTTATGCTGTTTGAAGACTCTGCTGCCAGGGTTTCCCAAGGGCATCCACCTAGCCCTTCCCCAGGGGTGGAAGAGATAGAATGCACTAACGCACAACCACTTATGTTTTCTGATGATGAGGACATGGGAATACCACCTCAGCACGTCTCTGATGATGACGAAACACAGGTGCCAACTGCTGCGTCTTTCTGCAGTGTGCAGACTGAACAGGAGGTCAGGGATCAAGACTGGGTGGAAGACGATGCAGGGGACGATGAGGTCCTAGACCCCACATGGAATGAAGGTCGTGCCACTGACTTTAACAGTTCGGAGGAAGAGGCAGTGGTGAGACCGAGCGAACAGCGTAGCAAAAGACAAAGAGGGAGCAGTGGGCAAAATCAGAACACCCGCCGCCAAGAGACTCCGCCTGCTACTGACCGCCGCCATCTGGGACCGAGCACCCCAAAGGCAGCTTCAAGGAGTTCCCTGGCATGGCACTTCTTCAAACAATGTGCTGACGACAAGACCCGAGTGGTTTGCACGCTGTTCCATCAGAGCCTGAAGCGAGGCATTAACGTTCTGAACCTTAGCACAACCTGCATGACCAGGCACCTGCATGCAAAGCATGAACTGCAGTGGAGTAAACACCTTAAAAACAAGGAAGTCACTCAGGCTCCCCCTGCTACCTCTTCTGCTGCTGCCGCCTCGGCCTCTTCTGCTGCTGCCGCCGCCTCGGCCTCTTCCGCCGCCTCTGGAGGGACGTTGGCACTTGCCGCCCAACAAACATGATATGTACCACCAACACCACCACCTGCATCACCAAGCATCTCAACCATGTCACACGGCAGCGTTCAGCTCTCCATCTCACAAACATTTGAGAGAAAGCGTAAATTCCCACCTAGCCACCCTTGATCCCTGGCCCTCAATGCCAGCATTTCTAAACTACTGGCCTATGAAATGCTGTCATTTAGGCTGGTGGAGACAGACAGCTTCAAACAGCTC